>NC_072774.1:12840842-13440842 GCF_022539595.1 Amphiprion ocellaris
TATGTGAATCGCATCATTGGCTGCAGCAGCCAGTCACCGGTCACTCACTGACTCACATTGAAAAATAGCACAGAATGAATTGTTACGTGTTTATTTCATGTACAATTTAGGTTGGATTTTTTTTGTGCACAGCGCAGATTTTCTGTGCGCGGAGACCGTGTCAGCAGTGCGCAATTGCGCACGCGCGCATCTTAGAGGGAACAGCGCTCTTGGGTTAATATTACTGCTGCAGTGATGTTTGTTGTATTTTACTGCTGTGCATGTTTAGAAATAAGCTCAGTTTAATCTGTAGCAATGCATCACTTTCTATTATTTTAATCTATTAATTATTTTGGGCAAATATGTTGACAGTATGATAGTCATCATCAAAACACCAAAGGAGGGAATATCTTTTAGCACAAGTGTTTCATCTCTCCAGTAGGTTTCTAGAGTCTTCAATGCCAAGAAGCTCGTAGAGGCCCAACACCTTACCAAGATGTTTCATGCTAAATTTTCCTTTAATTTGTCACCCATCTATATCTTGATCTTGTCTTAAAGAGTAAGAAATGCTCTTAGGCCAGAAAGAAATACTTGAACTTTCAGTTTATCAAACAAAAAAATCACATTAGAAAACACAAAACCTGGAGATGTGAGGCTTTCTGAACAGGAAGGTTCTGAAAAATTGTACTCTGAAAAGTAACTAAAGCTGTCAGACAAATGTAATGTAGTAACAAGTGCAATATTTGCCCCTTAGATGAAAGGGAATACAAGTAGAAAGTTGCATAAAATGGAAATGCTGAAGTAGTCTACAAGTATGCAAGTACAAAACTCAGCAGAATGTCGTTACAGTCCTTCACTGCCTCATAATAACCTACATGAGACCTAAAAAGGCTAATCAGTCAATTATGATAGACAATATTTAAGTTTTTTAAGCTACTTTTCTAAAGTGAGTATTTGCTGGTTTTATGGGCAGTTTTGAAAGGCATGCCATCTTTGAAAAAGTGCATAAACGACACCATTTATCAGAGTCGGAAACTACAAAAACAGGGAAAAACATCACATTTTCAACTTTCTGAGGGCTGTTGACTACTCATCTCACATCAGTCACCTTAACCACATCTAAGCTTAAAATTGTCGCATTTCATCAAATATTTTTTTTTAAACATGCCAAAAATAATCCTCAGTGATAACCAGATTCTGTAAAAAGCTAAATATATAAATAAATAAATAAACCAGTGCTCCTAAACACAACAATGCAGCCATGAGGGACTCAGCCTTTACCAACAGCTATGATGAAGATTCACTGAGTTTTTGGCTGAACTGCAGGCTCTTTACACGGAGCACATAAGAGACAAGTATAGACACTAATTTAAAATGGAACATAGCTGTAGGATTCTTTTAAAAACTATTTATGGAATTATAACTGTGTCATACTGCACAGTAGACACTTCTGAGTTCTTTTTGTTTCTAGCCATGGTTGTCATGTTTACACAGAGGTGCAGAACCTCAGAGGGTAAAACTAAATATCTTTGTATTTTGGACTGTTTTTCACATAAAACAAACCATTTGCTATTGATATATGACATTATATTCAACAGAAATGATTTGATTAATAACTAATAATAAACTGTGTGTTTGCCAGTGCTCTTTAATGCTGTTCCCCCCAAAAGCGAGTGTGGGATGATATAAAGCACTTCAAACACGGAGTTAATGATTCCTCGTGTCTGTTGACAGAGAGCGTGGGGTTGAACGCAAACAAATTAGTAATGCTCTGCTCTTTAAGTGCTTCGAAAAGGGAGCTTGAGGTTGCAGTTTGTTAGGTTACTGACACTTTCTATAATTAACTGCAGCTTTGTTGACGAGATTTTAAAAAACCACCACCTCCTACATACAACGGTGACTCATTAGAATGAGAGCTAACTGGGTTTTCTCCTTTCACAAGATTTTGGAACAAGCTTCTTGTATGAGAGCGTGATTCATTTTACTATATATATTTTCACCCTATATAGCTGGCTCTTTACATTAAATGATACCTGAACCCCACTTTCAACCAATTCTATGCTTCCTTTGAAAATCGTAGACAATCCATTTATACAGGTTAATAATTTACCTACACCCACAGTATTTACTTGACATGTTGGGACTTTACACACATTCGGAGCATTTCGAACTGGTTCATCACCGAGTATTGACTCAAGCTGCAGTTATGTTTAAGGAGGCCTTGTCTTGTTTTCTGTATTTAAGTGGTTTGTTGCAGCAGGCCATTGATCCCTGCATATATCCAGAGCTGCTGCCTGTGAAAACTGTGGACCGTCAGCAGGTGAGAAACTAAACCCGATGGAGATTTGATGTTTTTTGGAAATGCACCATAATTTATGATGACAGCACTTTTGTTTTGGATGACTTTGCAGTGAGACAAGCTAATTTTACTGTTGGTCTTGCTGCATAACGCTCTGATTAAGTGTGCATTCTGTTTACTGCACTGTTGTTTCACAGCTACTGCGGATGCAAACAGATTTGCCGAGATAAACATTAGACGCCACCACACTGATGCACTTTCCACTCCCTCTGCTCTTTCCATGAGTGGTCTTTGTCGCAAGCCGTGGGCTCTTATTTAAATAGCTTTCCGTTCCCATGCCTATGCCGCTACCCCCACGCTCTTTGTGTCTCTGTTTTAGTATCTTGGAAAATGGTACTTTAAAGCAGCAGTCAGCCACACCGAGGCCGACATCCAGCAGTTCAGAGCGTTGGACAACTCTTGGTTCACCATGGAGGAAACGGCCAATGATACGCTGCAGCTGACTGGACACATGCGCATGTGAGGCAGCAAATTCAAACACATACATTTAAACTGTAAAAGAGAAAAGGTCCCAAAGGTTGAAAGGCCAAAAGACAAGTAATGGAGGTAAAATAAAGTTTCAGGTCCTAAAGAGCCTGCAAGTTCTAGCAGTAGAATTTGTATAAAATTCACCAGACAGACTAACACAACAAACCTCTATTGTTCTATTTCCTTTGTGCTCATAGAACTGGAGTCATATCCAGTTAGTCAGTGTGTCATGGTTTTGGCGAATTAAGAGTTTACTTTGTGGTTGAAACTGTGCATCCTGTAAACCTCTCCTCTGAGTTCATGCAGTGGAAGGCCAACTAATTGTGTTGTTATGTGATGATTAGGGTAGGAAAGGTGAAAAAAAAACACCTGATAGTGAATAATAATTTTCTCTACGACTTCTAGTTAAACCAAACCTGCAAAACAAAAACAATATCTCCTGAAGGAATTTATTCGAATTTGGCACAACTGTTGGCTTGAACTTGAGGATGAGCTGATTTAACTCTTGGCAGTCAAAGGTCCCTGTGACTTCTCAAGACATGGGTTTGGCCATAACATAAGAATTTACAGGCAATTTAAGGGAAAATTTTACACAAATCTCTGAGTAAAATGAAAGCGAAAGGTCAGAGGTCAACTTTACTGCCACATCATAATGTTCAGCAAAAACTCTTTTTGGACTATTATTCAACAGCAGGAACAGAATTAGAGACTGTGACCATATTTCACATTTGGCCAGATACCGGTTTACTAATCTTGGTGCATGGAGCATGTTCTAAGTGAATCTCACAGTTATAGTAGCTGAATCTTTAAAATGTATTGTAATGTAAAAGTGTAATCTGAAAAGTAGTTTTATACACATACGAAAAAATGAAGTAAAAAGTACACATTTTCCATCCAGTTTCACACACATTAAGCATGTGTGAAACTGGTGCAGCGCAGTTAAAACAAGAAATCCCAACATCATAAACAGATACTTAAATTAGGGAAGTGACATTGAGACAGCATAAAAGTTGTAAAGGCATGTTTCAAAAATGAAAGTCTTTGTGTGATGTTCACTTGCAGATTCAGCTACTTAATGTGTTGTTGTTTTTTTCAACATGATGCTTTTTTTTAGAGGAGATGCCTGCATTAAACAGACATGGACCTATCATCTGCAGCCTGAGAGGGATGACCTGGAGCTGGAAGGTAACTGCACAAAAATTAGTTTTTGAGGGATACACTTTGTTTACTTAGCTAAAAAGATGGGGATTTTGTGGCAGAGTTTAGAAATAGAAAAAAGCAACTTGACATCAAGACAATGCAGGGATTAAGCAATTTCCCAGCGTTGTATTCTTAGTAGGTTGGGGAAGCCCCTGAGTGTCTCTGTTAGACCATCACTAAACTAAAGCTGGCCACTGAAATTACTTTTGAATGGGGTTTTTAGCTTTAAACACTTTGCAGTCTCCCAGATAGCTGTATATTTGAAAAATTCCAGACAGGCTTTTGAAAAGAATCAAATCGTAGAAACTGTCAGAGTCACAAATAACTTCTTGTAAGTTGAAAATCTGGTAGCTGATGCCAAAAAAATCTGTTAAAAAATGGTGGAACATGTAAATAAAAAAAAAAAGTAAACAAACAACAGGAAATATATGTAAAATACAGATTAATTGTAGTTTCTGTAGTTTTAAATATAGTAAAACACTGAAATTACATACAAATTGCTCTTTGTTAAAATAAAAGGTTTTAGAAAATATATATATATCCATCTTGTACAGCGGAGGCATTTTGAGGAATTTAAATATGAAACAGATTCTGCTTCACTGGGACTTTTGTTGATATTTAGTTTTTGCGCACATGTAGAAAATAGAACTAATGAAAAACCCTTGAGTGACTCGTGTGTTCATACTTCTAAACTCTCTGTTCAGCAGACGTGCAGCTGTACTTTACTAAGAAGACAACACATTATGCCACTTATAGCATCACTATACTGGATACAAATTTGCTTTAGGGTTAGGATTTTTAGATTTTTTTGATTGGCCAGGCTCCAGACTATATATATAAGAGTTGCTGTCTTCAATTTATGTCCCAAACAAGAATCTCTGGCTGTTCTGGGTGGAGATCAAGACTCAGACTCACCAAATCACTATCTTCTTTTAAGTCAAATTTTTGTTGCTTATTCTGAGTAATTTTCTAACATCTGTAGCATCTTTTCATTATCCTTTATGAGGTTATTGTTTCCAGTATTTGTTTTATTATTATTGTGTTAAAGCTGCTTCATGCAAAAACTAGTAGGTATAACAGTGTGAATGGAATTATGCTTTCACACAGATGAATAAATAGCTACAACTTGTCAGAGGTTACAGGTGGAAATCAGCAGGGCAAAGAGAGAAAGTACCGCATTCAGCCACTAAAATGACTGTGCATTTTTCAAATGAACTCCCTGGGTAATAAGTGAGAAATGATAATCACCTGTTATGCTCTATTCCTGTAATAACTCATGTACAGACAGAGCAGAACTGAGCTGAACTGAAGTTAAATGACTGTCATGATTTCTTAGTTACTATCGTCGTGCCTCAGTTCACTTCAGTAGAATTGTAGTTCAAGATGTTTCTCTATTAAGAAATGTCTAATTTAAAGCATTACTAGAGACCATGGACCCTTATGTTATTTGTGAAGTTTGTAAAGTATTTTTTCTTTTTTGGCATGTCCATTTGGAATTTGAAACATGCAAGCACAAAACTGTGCTCCTCCAATGTGGATTTAAACACAAGGACATGACTTGAAGCAAAGTTTGAAGAGCTGGATGAAGATATATGTGCCTTGCTGGTGTCTGTGGTTTTGATCCAGGAAGGCCGCAGCGTAGGAACCTGCTCTGGAGTGGCAAGTGGGCCAACTGTCCGGACTGCATCGTTTTCCAGGAAGTAGAACCTCCTTTAAACGAGACCGGCACAGTGGACTCCCTGCACAGACACATGCTGTATGGTGAGCTGTCTGGAAGCAGCAGTTCACCACAAATAATACGCCACAATGAAATATCACTTCAGCCTTCTCCTAGACTGTTATCCTCGGCAGATAAATACCAATCAAATATCTTCAAACCGCTTGTACTTTACTGTAGTTCGGTCTATTGTCTAACTGATTAGCTTTGGTCTGTTATCTAACTGAATAATCATGATTTAGTCAGATAGCTAACTGATTAGCTGTAGTTTGGTCAGTTATCTAAATGATTAACAGTAATCTGGTCATTTATTTAACTGATTAATCATAGTTTGATCAGATGTCTAATGGATTAGCTGTAGCTTGGTCACTTACCTAACTGAATAATCATCGCTTAGTCAGGTAGCCAATGGTTAGGCTGTAGTTTGGTCAGTTATCTAAATGATTAACCATATTTTGGTCAGTTGTTTAACAGATTAGCTGTAGTTTGGTCAGTTATCTAACTGACTAGCTGTAAGTTGTTTAGTTATCTAAAAGATTAGCTGTAGTTTTTTTTCAGCTATCTGATTTATTAGCTGTGGTTTGGTCCAGATGCCTTTAGCAGGTGCAAAACAGTTGGCTCTACTATGTTATTTAGTCAACAAAATAAATGACCAATCTGCTGCTTATCGAACCATATACTTTGTCATTTACAGATTACAGCTACAGATAAAACTGTTAAGGTTTGGTTTTTGCCTGCAGAGTGTTTAGATCTTTATGTTGTGTAAGACTTACTTCCCATTTTGGGGTGAATTAAATTTAAATCTCTCCTACTTCCAGAAAATCTAATTCAAACAAGCACTTTGCATGATTATTGTGCATGTCCAACATTTTTGTTTTCTGCTTTTCACTGAAGCTCGCCACAGTGACGTCAAAGATGAGTTGGTGACAGCATTTCTGAAAAATGCAGTATGTCATAACATGCAGGCGAGCGTCAGACCACCTCAAGAGAAAGGTTTGTTTTTTGTATAGTGAGTCCTTTTTCAGAAAGTGATGCTTCTGGATCTCTCAAAATGGTTCTTCTGCAAACTGTAACAATCATTTGTGTGTTTGCAGAGTTCTGTGCCTAGCCATTAACAAAGAGGTAGGTTCAAATATTACATTTCACTAAACTGGGTTTGCTCTTGCTGATTGAAATTACAGTGGGATCTCTTGATTCTTACAGGATGCTGCTGGAGCCTCGATGACAATAAGATCATTTCATACTTTCTCTGTGTAAGAGTAAAACAAATAAAAGCAAAAATACTAACTTTTTTTCTCCTTCATGATATTTGTGTGTGAAAAATGCAATGCTATGAGAAATAAAGGCAGCTCCTTTGATACACTCATTACACCTGTCACTTTCAGTCCCAAAAACCAGAACTACAGAAACTTTGAGGTAACAAAAACATCTTTATGGGGGAGAATGCGCCCACATCCACCCAGTAACAAGCTGGGGAATTCCAATAATACTACTGAACAGAGGCACCTGTTCACATAACTTAAATGAAGGCATGTCAAGTCTGTAAGGACTTTTTTGTGCTACTCTCTGTTGCCATGAGATATAATAAACACATATGCTATCAATTCATGTTTTGTTGCTAGCACCCAGTTAGTTTTCCTTGGAAATAGGCGGGATGATTGTTATTCTGTCTCTAATACACAGCAGTTTAATCAGAATAAACAGAACCATAAAAACGTGAGCGGCGGCACGTTCAAATGTTTATACTCCTGTTCCACCTTCTATATACTTCACCTTTCCTCAGGGCCAAACAAACTCACATTGTGCAACCAGTGTTCTGCAATGTCACAGGCAAACACATTTCTCTCAGTAAACAATGCACAGTTGCATGGTAACAAGTTAGGTGTAACTGTAAGATAATAAAGGTGTGCGGTTAGAAATTCTCCGGGCAACAAGTCACACAATCTGCTGATTTGACTTCACTAGGGAATGCACTGTGGGTTCAGTTGTGGTGCAAAATTCAAAAGTAAAACCAAGACCACAAAAACAGCCTTTAAAAAAGATCTCATATTTCCTATTTGAGTAAAAGCATGGAAGAATTGATGTACTTAATGTTTTTGTAGAAGGTCAAGGTGTTAATGCACTTCCCAGTAAATCTCAGGGGTTGTGAATGATGCTGATTTAAAAAAAAAAAAAAAATCTCTATTCACATTATTTTACATTTAGTTTTGGACTTTTCCCTCTCTCTGTTTTTCTGGGTTAGAAAGTGAGTGTTAATTGGTGTTAACTGTCACTGTTAATCTTACTTATTAGGGCTGTATGGATGACATTTGATTTGAGCAGGTCCAAAACCAAACTTCTCGTCACTTTGTTCACACTGGATCCCATCAACAATCCAGTTTAGTTCTGTTCACACTAAAAATGTATCATACAAATAAACATAGATTAAAAAACTGCTTCTACCCTGGAGGCTTTTGTGCCAGGACCTGTTATTAAAACTGTTTACGAAGGTGTCTGAGCATGAAGTGGCTGCCTGGTGCTACTGTAACTCAAATGGATGCAGCAGTGTTGCGTTTCACTTCTGCTGAATCAAATTTGGTAGCGTTGGAGTTTAGAACAGATTCGGTAAAATCTGTCACTGACTCATTGTCATAAGGCTGCTATTTACTCTCCTGGTGATATGGAGACTGCCTTTTTCATATTTTGTCCCAATTTTGTACAAAAACAACACCATGTACAATATATTTACTAAACAATGCATGCTTTTTTTCAAGAAACTAGACAATCACTGCACTGTAAAATCACTTTACTGCCACATGCCAGTATGTTGGCTGTTCTGTGCTCATTAAGATTGTGTGGTATGTTTGCACAGTAAACTGTCATGTGGTAGCTCTCACAAGGTTTGTGTAATATTTTAAATGTTGTTTATGTGCAGTACTGCAGTCTAGTGTTTGTATGTTTGCACTGCAGGATCACGACAAATTCCGTGCGCGTTCAGGCATAATTGGGCAGTAAAGTTGATTCTGATTATTGACAGAGCCCAAAGTTTATTCACTTTGGCCTTTCAGAAACAGCTTCCGGCTTAAAGGCCTAAATCATGTGTTTGCTCCACATACATCTTATAATCAGCTAGATCTGGCCAATACATCAGCCAATATGAAAGGATTTTGGATGCATCTGAACAAGAAATTGCAGCACAGTAAAGTCTTTAGGGTACTGTAAAACAGTTACCCATGAGAGAGCACTAGCATATGGATTTTTGGAAATGTAATCCTTATCCGAGTTGCCTGCTTATGTTATATTAAAAAACACCAACCGTTTTTTTAAAAAGTGGTTGAGCTACAAATTTATGAAGTATGAAAATTATTTCACTTGACTTGTTTTTGTGTTTTGACTCAAGCCCAGTAATAGCTGACGTATTGGACCACAAAGCAGAAGTGTGAGCTCTCGTCATCGTGAACTAACAGGTCAGCACTGTGGGACGAAACTCAGAACTATATTGTTCTCATTTTATAGGACAACATGCAGTGACATAAACCAAGGAGCTTAGTTTCTGTGGTGGAGTTTGGACTGGCCTATAGCACCTGGTGGGGAATTATGTGGTGATGTGCACAAAAAACAATGGTGAAAAGATGTTTGTTCCCTTGATTTTAGGGGACAGCACCCAGCAGCCCACATCCAACCTGTTACTTTTTCATGTTGCATATGTAGGTGAGTGAGTGAGTGTGAGTGTGTGTGTGTGTGTGTGTGTGTGTGTGTGTGTGCTTGGTAGAAATTAGGTAGGAGAAAGTTGGTGACATTTACATAATCCAGGAGAAAATCTACTGGCTGCATGGGGACGCCCCTTGGAGCTCGAAACCAACAACACTCAAGTGAAATTGACCGTCTGCCAGCTTCAAAACCAAACATACAAGTTTCACTACTGTTTTCATACCATAAATTCTCATCCTCACACCTGCCTTTACATCGGAACTACTTCAACTTTGCTCCTGTTTCCACCAACATACCATAACATTTCACCAATAAAGACTCTAATCGGGGAGAAACACCAGAGACTCCTGTCTGTGTGTTTAAGTTTTGGTCAAACATTGTGTCTCCAGGTCAGTGTGGACTTTTTCTCTATTAAACCCATCTATGATCTTTCCATTACTTGCCACAACAATGATACTGCCAAAGTCACTCGAAGCAAATGTTGTTTTCAGTATCGGAAAGCAAATGAAACACATCTTCAGTAATCAGTTTTGCATCTAATTCAGAACATTTCCTCATTATGTTAATTAAAGCAATCAAATTCCAAACCTACTCGCTGCTGCAGATTAGCTGTATAAAATTTTAAGGAGGCAGGGATGCATTAAAAGATCTCCTGCTAATGAGGATTCCGATAATTTTTTCTGCCTAACAATGTATGTCATTGTAATGGCTCCAAAAGAAAGATAACACTGAGCTCCCCAACTAACCACAAAGCAGAAGAAAAAAAGGAAGCAAAATAAATACCAGACAACCCCTATGAGGCTTCCCTAAACCTAACGAGAAGAGATGAACAAGACTGCAACTAGAAAATAAAAGAAAAATAGCAATAATAGCAACACACTTTCCAACAGCAGCACCGGCGCAATGGCTAAGGCACAGAAATGCCAAAGAAGGCTAATTCTGGGGCTTGATATCCTGGAAAGTTCAGGTGGAGGTGACGTAGCTGCTCCTGGAGGGCATAGCAGACCTACAAGAATCACATAGAAACAGCAACAAAAGATATTTACTAACAGTTTAGGAAATGAAAACTATGATATTAGGGACATTTGGGAACATCTGCAACCTTTATAGTTTGACAAATGTGACATACATCGCTGAAATGTTATCAGAGGCCCTGAAGTGCTTATGTAGCTGAAAGTAGCAGCCAATGCATCTTTACCCACTTATGTCAATCTTGTCTGATGCACTCTGTCAGAAATATGGCTGAAACACTCAGGTTATTCAAATGACAATTACAATTTTTAGTGCCAGGCTAATCTCTTAGAAAACATCCACAAATCAAGCAGCAACCTCCAAGGCTGAAAAATGAAGTCAACATTAAGTGTCAAAAACTGCAGCTCATTGAATGTCCACTTGGAGCTGACACCAAAACTGATCCTCAAAGAGCCCCGTGTTAAAATGTACAACTTTTCAGCTGAAAAACAGTTTGGTGTCTATAGATAATTTCCCTGTGCATGACAACAGTACAGGAGGTGAATTTCTACACAGCTCAACTGTTTAGATTGTATTAAGGCTTAAAGTTGAGCATAAAAAGATCAGTAACATGTCTGCATCACCAGGCCAGTATGAGATGTGAAGAGCTCCACCAAAAATGAACATTTTGACTCAAAATGGTAAATCAGAGAGTAAATTACAGCTTTACTACACCTAACGGAAGATTCAAAGTTCTCTCGTCACTGAATTAACCCCTAAAATCTCATCTCTGTGCATCAAAATTACAAATCTAGAAGTTTTTTTTCATGAAAATTATCCCTTCCTGCTTTCAAATGTCTCTACATTGTTGCATAGCCTGCTTATTTCACTCATTATGTCTTCCAGCATATTAAAAAACACCATATGAACATGTTAACAAGTCAAAAACAAACAAACAATGTCCCCAGTGAGGGTCTTTAAGACTGAAAAACACAGTAATCCACTCATTTAATGACTGAACTCTGACCACAATTATTGCAAATATTATTGCTTTGCTTTAGTCACTTATGAAACGAATGAAAAGACCATTTTCAATGATTAAAATATATCTAATTACTATTACAAAATAAGGTAGTTTATGAAGATAAGCTTTATAAAAGCAGTCACTACTTAATGGATCACATTGTGGGAATGAGAAGGGGTGGCAAGAAATTACATGACCAACAAAATGAAACTAAACTAACAAAAAAATGGCTAAAAACAACTTTATGGGAGAGAATTTAACTCCAAGCTGGGTTGGTGAAAGATTTTATGCATTTTTTTTTTTTTTTTTTAATATTTAAAAAACTCAAGTTTGTGCACAAATAAAGAAATTCAAATTTATTGTATTCAAACATCAAAATCTGGGGTACACTCGAGTTAAAACTGACTCTTCTAACACTTCATACCTAATAGTAAATACATGTTTCACACTTAGCAACTTTACGTAGTTTTAAAGAGACCTGAGACACTCGTGTTTGTTTTCACACAAAATAAGGCCAAACCACAAAGCAGCATGAGAGAAATTTGGCATAGGTTCAAACTCATTATCTGTTATTGCATATACTGAGTTTTAAACTCAGAAAAGAGACTCTGGGACACAATAAGGCAGCAGCAAGTCAGGATTACAAACTATATCCCCACAACACATATTAGATCAATTTAGATCTGAGGTCTGGTGTGAAGAAAAAGTCCCCGTCATATTTGTTTGGGTGTTAAACTCTAACAGCGACCTATAGACGTGGGAAATCACACACCGCCCACAGCAACCATCAATGTGTCAGCAACTGGCCTCATATCTTCACATCTGATTGTACATTTTACAGCTTGTGAGCCATTTCAATACTTCACTCTCCCTTTTCAGGGGGACCGTCCAGGTTGTGCTGCATGAAACTGCACCTTGGCTTAACAGATCTAAGGAAAGTTTCAAGCCAGTGCGTTTGAGGGGCCTCTGAGTTTCCTGCTCTGCAAAGTGGCATCCACAACTGGAGCCTCCTACACCACAGCCCGCCTCCTCCAAACCACAACTGAGTCTACAGAGAGAAGAAGAAGAAAAAAAAAACTGCATCTCATCTTCACTACGAGCTCATGTAAAAGGGAAAACCCTGTCAGCCTGACATGTCTCTCAGAGAGAAGCAGTCTATGAGTTTGGACACTGAGAGTTCAACACACTCTGGGTGAGTTGAGGTATATTTGGTTCCTCTTGGTTAAATATTGTTTTACATTGCTGCAATTTGTCTGAGGGCTCTTGGACTTTCTTATGTTTCTATTCTGTGGTTGAGGTCTTGCTGCTGTTGTGATGCTGAATTTCCAAAATTGTGAAAGTTTGTGTCAACAAGTGTTCACAGAGGAGACATTTTTTCTCAGGCTGCAGAGACATAACTGACAATGACTCATTTTCAGACAAATTTAAGTCAGATGTGCTCTTCATTATGTTCATTATCAGAGCAGAAAAAACTGATTTAAACAAATTTATTGGACAAAGAGATAGATACATCTACCTTGTCCTATCCTTTATTGTTTAGGATTTTTTCTAAATTATTAAATATTAGACACAGTTGGTAGATCTCAGTTCTGTACCTTAAAGATTGTGATTTATGCTGTATATCAGCAATTCGAGGCGGTGTTTACACATTTATTAGAACAAAACTACATTTTCAGTTGATGTTCATGACAGTGGCATTACTAAATAACAAATACATGATATTAATGGAAAGCCTAGTCAGAGTATTAAACATTAAACCTCATATCTTAGCTTTAATTTTACAGTAATTAACTGTTAAAATGGCAACCACAGCTGCCATTTATCACAATGAGCCTGAGCATAAACATAGCAGAATATAATTAGAGACCTTTCAGATGAAATCATAGCATCAGTTGTAGGTCAGATTGTTTTTATAGTTCAGTTTTAATGAGCATATCTGCAAGCTTACGACACACTGAGTAGATAAGCTGCCACTAGTCCTTTCTTTGCCACCGTGCCAAGTTACATCTGCTCTAAGCCATGCAACATGTGCGCTGGAATGCAAAGCACACCGATTTGAACAAGTAGACTCGGAAATTACCTGGAGATCATCGTGACATTCTTGTTCAAAGGTTTGGAGTTTGACTGACATGTAGGTGTAGGTTGAGGGGTCAGTGGCATTTCACAGGTTTCAGTCTGTCATTACAAACAAACAACCAAGACCACAAACTGTTCACCACATAACGAGGTGAAATCCCCGAGAGGCAGCAGCTTGGTGGTACAAACACAGTGCCTTTTGACATGCCAGTTATTCTGCACGGTCTGGTTTAGTTATGCGTCAGGTCGACTATTAATTCACTCAGTTTAGAGAAGAATTAATATATGGCTTAAAATTTCCACTTTCGAATTCATCACACAAGCAGTCATATGAGCTGACCTCAGTTTTCCCCTCCAAATATGGTGGGGAATTTGTTTCTAATCTGTTTACCATCTGACTGCTTGTGCCACATGAGGTGAAGATGTGTAAGTTACCAAAGTGTCAGCAGCAAAATGTAAGTCTGAAGAAAAAGGTTCCTTATAAACAGCATTTTACAGTTCAGTAAAGGTTCAATACACACACACGAAAGGCCATGACATGATCAATAATGGATCTAGTCTTAGCTTTTTTAATGAAACGTGATAATTTAACATTTATGGAACCTGAAACAGTTCTTTAAATGAAGTAACGTGAGAAGCAGCAGTGAGAAACTCGACAAAAGCCTTCAACTGGACTCGTCTGATTGAAACCTTAATATTGGGATGCATTTAAAAACATATGTGTTTTATATGCTAAATATTCACTGTATTTAGAGTCTTGAGTGTAGAATCTATGAGGGTTTCAGGGGATATGGCTGCACTGAGTACCACTCTGGATCAGCATCCTGCTATGGAAATAAGACAAAAAAAAAAAGATGTTTAAAGCTGCAAAAAAACTGATAAATTTGTTGTAAAAAGGATCAGACTGGTGTTTTTTTTTTTTTTTTAAATCTGAAGTGTACTCAGATATAAGAGAAACCTAATGCATGCTTTTTGTGTGTTTGGCAGGATGGAGGGTCAGTCGAGGTCCTCTCACAGGTACCTGTTGCTGCAGGTGTGGTGTGGTCTGCTCACCGTGTCCGTGGTGGTTATGGCTGTTTTTCTGGCTTCCATCAAATCAAAGTCAGCGCAGGTCAGTACACCTGGAACCCACACAGAGAGGATCACATTTAGATTCACACTCGCTGCTGGAAGAGTCACCTGCTAGCTGACAGATTGTATTATAATGAGTCCATATCAAAGTCGAAGTGTGGAGAGTTTGTCTCCCCCCTCTGATAATGAGAGGAACTACACGAACAAGGTTGACACTCACTAATGACACATCGATTGCTTTCTGTTTTAGACTGTAATTCCTCCTCTGAAGTGTTTTGTTTTCATCTGCAGCATCCGAAACTTTTCCTGGATGCTTCTTGGGTTTTTTCCCCCCTCTAAACTAGTAGTTGCTTCCCTTTTCTGAAAAACTAAACATTTCTGGTTAAAATGACAACTGGTGCACCAGAGCCTGAATGCTGCTCCAGAAACAGACACAAAACTCCAGCATATTTAAAAGTACAAAGGGATTTACCTGAAAGCGATCAGCTTAATTAGCATTGTGTGAACTCATTTTGCTTTAAGAGCCCTGCACATGACACGTGAAATTAAGAATCACATGTTCTTGTAAAATCCCACATCTGTCTGTAATTTCACATAAAAGGCTCGGTTTGAGTCATCTGTGAGTGCAGCTTCTTAAATGTGAATATTTTCTGGTTTCTTTCCTCTATGACAGTAAACCGAATATCTTTGAGTTGTGGACAAAACAAGACATTTGAGAACATCATCCTGGCATATTTTCACCAATTTCTGACATATTACAGACAAAACAAATGACTGATTATTAATAAAATATTGTTAGTTGCAGCCCTTTTGCAATCAGCTCCACTAAAATTCTTGTTTGTGGCTTTAAGTGAATCAGCGCTCCCAGTTTGTACCTGTAGGTGGCAGTAGCATCATGACAGACTGGCTCAAGCATCAGCAACAGGACACGTGGAATTACTAACCTCAGAGCAAACCTAATTTACCATAAACTCACTGACTCAGTACTATAAGGTTGTGATTTAGCCTCTAATCTGCAGGATAAATTAAAGTAAAATTGCAAATTTTCTCAGGAGTTTTTCAGATTTCAGTCAATTTGTCGTCACAGGTGTTAATGATTGAATTTCAAGGATGTTTTTCATGTGGAAATTCCATAAAATAACCTGGAGTTTAAGGGATTAAAACACTTGTACTGTAGAATGCAATTCAGCAAACATCGTTATTTACAGCTAAATTAACTGTCAATGTGTCCAGCAGCTGTATTGACTCAAACAAATGACGTTTTCTTTCTTTTAAAGGACGAAGTCTCCACACTGAAGCTAGACAACATCAGTCCAACAGGTAATTTTGATGGTAATTTTTTACTTGATATTCCTATTCAAGTAACATCATGTGTACAAATTGACTAATGTGTTTTCAGAACAGAACAGATTATTAGTTATAAAGGAGACAGGAAACATATCTGGAATTAATATACTGATAAATATTTGCAGTAAAAATGAAAATCCCGTTAAAAAATTTTAGAATAACGCTGTCTGTACTTCAGCTTTTATACATTTATCCTTCAGTGTTAATTGGCTGCTGCTCCTGATTCTCACCCAATCAGATATTTAATCAATACATTTTATTGGGAAACAGTTATAAAACATAATTACACCTGCACGTTGGCTCAGATAATGGATCGGCTCCTCATCAATTTATTGTCCTAATTGTAGCTTATTTTCATAAAAATCTCACAACAAAAGGTTGATTTGACTTTTCTCTTTCAGACAAAGCTTTCGTGGTCTCTTTGAAGTCAACGGGTAAGATATATATATATATATTTTATTATTACAAATACTTTGAAAACAATCGGATAATATTTAGATTTATAATCTAGTTGGTCTATTTTTTAGTATATACAGATTATTTAGTGTTTTCTATGTCACGGCGTGGGGGTGAACCCGAGCAGAGAGCACACAGATGAGGGACTGAGGCAAGAACGAAGGTGGATTTTATTAACAAAAACAAAGGGGAGTGCTGGACGGGGTGGGGAACCTGGTGACTGGAGTAACTGAACTAAAGGGGAGGGTGGGGGGGTGACTGTACCAGGAACCGGCGGCCCGGTTGGCGTTCTCCGTGGGGTGGGTCAGCGGCGGAGAGCGGGCAGGAGGGCCTCGTTCCAGGGGGGCGACAGGCGGGGTGTTTTCCGGAGCCGAGGGGGGAGTATGGCAGGCAGAGACCCTCCACGACGAGCAGGAGATCCAGGAGCAGGCAGCAGGTCCAAGGTGAGGGAGGCAGGGGGGAGGTCTGGTCAGGGCTGGATCTGGAGTGCAGGAGATGGGGGGACAGAGCAGGTGGGACCAGGCAGCTGGGTCAGCGGAGCTCGGCAAGAGAAACACGATTAGTCAAGGTAAAGCTTTTCAATGGAAAAATCTCAACAAAGGTTCAAGGCTAGACGACTGACTGCATGAGCAGCATTTACTATCTGGCAGGGTGTGGAGTGTGCAGCTGGCTTTTATGGTGGAGATGATCATCAGGTGTGCTGCACCGCAGCTGCCCGGAGTTCCATTGATGAGTGATTGGTGATGAACAGCAGCTGGACAGAGCAGCTCTGCTGAGCTGCAGCAGGAAAGTGGAGAGAGGAATAGGAGGGAGGAGGGGGAGGACGAGGGAGGTCAGGTGGGGGCTGAAGCTGGGACTAAATTCAAGTAAAATGTCACTTGCCTTGTCTTGATAAGAAACTTTATCTTAATTTGATTTATTCTTACACTGTATAGGAGATACATTGGTTTCTTTTGCTTTAAATAGGTTTAACTAGGTTGCTTCAAGCTGAGTTTATTTGAGGGTTTTATGGGGTATAATTCCAGTTCAACAGCCTGAAAATTCATTTACTGCACCAACGCTACAATGAATAATTGATTAAATGTCAACTATCGACTTAATCATCAAGTATTCTGTCAATCGATTAATCAGCTTGAGTCATTTTTTTAAACAAACAATTGACAGCTAATTGAATAATTAAGAAAATAATTGAAGGATTAATTCACAATTTACTGATATTTTACAGGTGTTTAATATTTTGTTAAATTACAGATAGTAATTTACAAAATCAGTTTTACAATTTAGATTCTATTAAAAGTTTTTATTTTGTAATTTATGTTATGTTGTATTTGTATTACCACACAAATTTTTGCTGTATTTAAATTAGTTTTTTTCATTTTACAGATATTTGCAGTTATTTGACAGAAAAATTGTTTTTTCTATTTTCTCTATTTCTATAACAATGGTAAATATTTTTTAATAGTTATTTTACAAATTTTTTCCAGTTAAAAAACACACAGATATTGTCTAATAAAATCACAGAGATAAAATGTTAATTTACATTTTGACTGTAAAGACAAATGCACAAAATTGTACATAATGTCCACATCAAAAATGTGTTTATTTTAACTAATAGCAATTTTATCTTTCGTAAAATTACACTTTTTAAAATTATATTTAAATCAGCAAAAATGCTATTTCAACTATTTTTGCCATTATTTGACTGAAATGTATCTATATTAAGGATTCAAAAATTGGAAATAATATTTTTTAAAGTTATTTTTATTTACTATGGTACAGATTATATCTTGTAAAATCCCACAAAAAATTTTTTACCTGTTGATATAAAAAAAAGGTAAATCACAAAAATCTGTATTTAAAGAAATAGTAAATTCTCTTTCTGTCTGTAAAATGACACTGGTTTACTGTATTTAAATCAGCTAAAAATGTCAATATTTAAGACTTTTTTTGTATATTATTTTGGCAGTTTGTACAGTTTTTGAACATTTTTTTGTGTTAAAAAGTATACTGCATTTGCAGCACAAACTTGCGCAAGCAACAAAGTGCAAGCATGCTTTTATGTTGAAATTTGGCTGTGTGCATTGATTCTCTTTGCCACACTTTAATAGGAAATCATCAATAACCAAGTGAAGGATGAGAAGGGGAAGTGAAGATGTGTTGTGTTGTGCTGTGAACCTTTCCACAGTTATTGCATCAGCAGATAAACCTTGAAATTCTGTTGCTTTTCAGAAACGTCTCCTTCGTACATCCAGCTGATGAAGTGTAAGTACATTTCCTCCTGTTCAGATAATGTTCAGATTCATGCTGTCACTTCTTGGGAAGCTCATTATGGCTTCATAAAGAACCTCTACCTTGAGGGTGAATCTAAAATGTATGCATCTAAACTTGTGTCAAGTAATGAGAAATTTTTTATAGTTGCATTTTAAAATCATCAACTATCATCTTGCATTTTGTTTATGCTTTGGACAACTTACAATGAAATATCAAGCTGGGAAATTTCTAGTAATTGCTCCAAGAACAGTCAGATTCAAAGATCGATAACTTCATTTGCTCCCACTTTCAACTGTCATGCAGAGAAAACTATAAAACAGACAGAGATTCCAGTTTTAGTACCCAACTCTCACTTGTCTCTGATCGCTGTTTAGTTATGATGCTTGAATGAAAAGTGTTGTCACTCTCGACGCCCACAGATGCTGGGAGCAACAAATTCAGACATGCAGTCTGGGAGCAGCTCAGAGTCATTCTGAGAAACGTAGGAAGCCTTTAAGTGAAGCAGATGTAGGTTAAAGGAAAAGTGGGTGCAGAAAAACCACATCTGAGTTCTGGAACTGACTGAAGCAGATTTAACTGCATCTGTCTTGGTCCAACGAAGATCCATTATGAGAGTTGAAAGTCCTGTAAACTTGTTTTCTCAATCAGCTTCTTCTTCAAATTCAACATACTTTCTTAGAATTGGGAGGAACTTAACATTTACCTGCTGTTTTATGAATTTTATTCTGGGCATTGCAAAATTTACACATGTATATATTATCAGCTTGCTTCATTTAATGATAAAGGAACAAAATGGGGACAGTATAAAAATAATTTATTTTGGTCCAATATAAAACAAGTGGCAAGTTTTTCCATTGTTAATAATATTAAAAATGCACTAAGAAATTATTTCAGGATTTATTTTTATAGCAGTAAGTAGAAATAAATAGAATTCTTTTGAACAATATTAGGGATATTACTAAATGCATGTTTAGTATTTTGGGGCATATTTGGATTTTGTCTGACTTTCTGATAGCTGTATAGCTGTTCTGATAAAAAAAAAAAAAAACAATAAAAAGTGACACTAATAAAATAATCAGAATTGGTTGAAAAAAAAGAAAAACATTCAAAGGGGTTCCAGAAGGAATCATTTCAAGCCTAAAAGATTCCTCAAGGGTCCTTGCCTTCTATGAATGTCAAAAAGCTTGAGTAATTTGACACTAGAAAGTCCTATATTTCTATATTTGTCCCTGTTTTTCTCTCTGACTTCATGTCCATGGCTAATTATTAAACAAACACTGGAAACCTTTTTAATTAGTCAATAACAGCTTCACAACTATGAGGCCTGGTAGGAGCATCCAGGGTAGAAATATTTGAAAAGAGTTTGGAAAGAGCTTAGCTGATTTTATGGAAGTTGCATTGTTTAAAAAAAAAAAAAAAAAAAAAAAAAAAAAAAACTAAACTAAACATGCTTTTTTTTCTAAGCTTGCTAATTTAGTTATGAATATTTACTGTTATAGAGAAATTTCCTTTAGCTTTAAAGCTGTAATGATACATATTTTGAGTCATGCTGCTTTCCTCATCTGCTTCTACACCTATAGTATGAGCCCACAGTCCACAGGACGCCCCAGTTTGTCATCATTCACTCCAATAATCCTAACACAGAGAGACATACTGTTCAGCCTTGTCATGTTTCCAGTCTCATGCGTTGTGTTCCTCCCACCATGCTGCTCTTTTCCTGTGTGAAGTGGGTTTCCTGAAGCCACAACAAACCCGAAGCAGAGCTGTAATGTGGGCTGTACCGACTGAAGGTGTAATTACAGCCCACGGCAACACAGGCAGCATCAGTTTTTCAAACCAACTGGAAGGAAATCATACATTAACTGGATCATCAGCTTAAATGGATGTCTCTTCTGTCTTTCTTTGTTTTGACATTTCTTAAATGTTTAACTCACTGGCTTCTATGTGCAAATTTTCACCTTTTAAGTAAAAAGTAGAGCTATCCAACGAGTAACAACTACCTAACAAAAAGTAACAAATAGTTAGCCAAAGAAACAAATAACTCAAAGTAACAAATTGTTAAAAGGAGTACACAGTAAGATAAACGTAACAAGTAGATAAAAGTAACAGTTAGCTAAAAGCAATGAATAGTTAGCTAAAAGTAACAAATAGTTAGCTAAAGAAACAAATAATTCAAAGTATCAAATAGTTAGCTAAAGTAACATATAACTCAAAGCAGCAAATTGTTAAAAGGAATAAATAGTAAGATGGAAGAAACAAGTAGATAAAAGTAACAAATAGTTGGATAAAATGAATAGTTAGCTAAAAGTAACAAATATTTAGCTAAAGTAACAAATAGTTAGCTTAAAGTAGCACATAGGCAAAAGGAGTAAATGGTAAGATAAAAGTAGAAAACATGTAGCTAAATGTAACAAATCATTAAAAGGAGTAAATAGTCAGAGAAAAGTAACAAATAGATAAAAGTAACAAACAGCTAAGAGTAACAAACAGTTTGGTAAAAATAACAAATAGCTCAACGTATCAATTAGTTGGAAGGAGTAAAGAGAGGGAAAGTAACAAATAGATAAAAGTAGCAAACAGTTAGCTGAAGGTAACAAATAGCTAGTTAACAGGAGCAAATAGATAAAGGTAACAAATAGACAAAAGTAACTGCTAAAAGTAACAAATAGTTGGTTAAAAGTAAAAACTGTCTGCTAAATGTAACAGACAGTTAGCCAAAAGTCATCAATAGCTAAAAGGATTAACTACTTATTTTAAGCTAATCATTTCATTGATTGTTTTTATCCATATATTAATTTCAGCCAACTATTTATTTGTTTTACTAATCATATAATTGTTAACTTCTAGTTATTTGTTATTTTTAGTTTACCGTTTGATCATTTACCTTTAGCTATCTATTTGTTACTTTTAGCTATAGCTATTTATTGTTTTTAGTGATCTATTTGATACTGTTAGATAATTATTTATAATGGCAAAGGTAATAACAATGGTAAAGAATTCCTAATAATAATGATAAAGAATTCAGAATCAATTCACCTCTGCTGCAGGGATTCTTCAGGGAATTGTTTTAAGCTCAAAGGGTTCCTCTACAGTGGCTCCTTTACATATAACATAAAAATGTGTCAGCATTACTTGGGATGTTTTGTTCTGTGTCATGTAAATATAAGTTTTTATGTCCTTTTGATATTTCTGAACATTTGTGTTGACTCTGGACTAAATTTAGTTGGGATTTACAGTCGCTGAGTGACTAAACAAAAGTTTCCTGATGTCCTGCAGCTGGGAAAGATCAATACTGGGAAGAATCACCTGGCTGCGACTCATGCTCCCTGGTCCTGCGAAACGACTCCATCTACTGCAAGAAGAAGAGCTGGTACTTCATCTATGCTCAGGTCACCTTCAGAAAGACGCACCAGTCCAAATCTGTGGTACTGAAAAGAAACGAAGTGTTTGGCAAAAGCATGAAGAAACTGGCAGAGGGGACGTGCCCTCTGGAGGAGGGCTTCGTGTGGGTGGCCAGGATCGTGAGCCTCACGGAGGGAGACAGTGTCAGTTTAGAAATCTCAGGTGATATTCTGAAGGATAGCACAGTCTGGGGCGCTTTTCAGCTTTATTAGGTTGGACTGCTATGCTAGTGTAGGCCTCGACTAACTTCATCAGCTGGGATTGTTCTGAAATGTTGAGATGGAAGTTTAATTCTCACAGTTTTATACATTTTTTTAAAATTACTGCAAATCACATGGATTCCACAATTCTGAATATCATTAAAAGTCTTGTAATCTTATTTGTGGCCAACATGGAACACTAATCCAAATTTTAGGCCACGTCTTCAAATAACCAGTCCAACCTCAGCAGAATTTTAAATAAGCCAGCTGGTTCTGACTCTTGAAATTGTGACACATTTGGTGATGGTGTACATTTTTTAAGTTAACTGCTTTTTTAAAAACTGTGACTGTCAGTCTGGGGCATGAATATGTTCTTCTTCACTGCTTGCATATTTATAAAATGGAATACTATATTGTTTGATTACAAGGAGGAAAAGTAAATGAAAGGAATAAAATATTTTATTAATTAAAACCACTGACTTTTAATTTTTGCTGCGGACACAAGGTGGCGTCACCTTCCACCAAATCACATGAAACCCAGTGCCCCCCTGCACGTATGTGTCCCATCTGTATTGGTTCACACCTCACATTACTCAGCCTGACAGGACATTTATCAGTTAGAAAAAGCTCCACACAAACCGCAAAGACATTCCAGTAATGCCTGAGGAACCTTTAAGTATTGTCGAATCACCCTGCCAACTCAGAACACGCTGTTACTCGTGTCATTGCCCTGTGGCTGCACACAGATACTGTATGTAACCGCTGTGATATTTAATTAGGTTTTGTGTTGAGCAACAGGTGCAGAGCAGGAAGCCACATATTTGGTGCAACATCAGTCACCACGTTTCCCCTCCACAACATCCACAGACATGTTTGAGCTTGGAGGCAGTTTGCTTTCTCAGACTCAGACTCAGAGCTACTGCTAATGTGTCATTACAGACCTACAACACTATACAAGTCATGCATTGACGGTACTTTTCATAGTCTTCATTTTTGCATTTTTCACTTCTGTCTTGTTTGTTTCTGTAGAAAACAGGTCAAGCATGAAACATGAGATGTCAGGCTGAGACAGACATTATGTTTGACCTCAGCACTAAAAGTCTCCAGTCATTCACTAATTAACACATTAAACCCAAGGCTATTATTTGTAATTTCAACTTCAGATTTCCCAAATTCAGCCTGAAGCAGCCCCACATCTGTTAGGCCAAAAACTGTGTCTTCTGTGTATGAGAGACACCTGGGAGAGTTTTGAAACTCTAAAATGTGACAAGCTCCAGCAAAAGTTGATGTTTTTTCTTCTGCCTAATCAAACTCACTCTAAATTAGAGATTAAATACCAGCCTGCAACAGGAAGGAAAAGCATGAGGCCTTCTGGTTGAGTTTTAGTAGCAAATATGAAAAGTGAAAGGGTTAATATTCACTCCCTCTCTCACTGAAAGTATTAAATGGTGGCGGAGCTCTGCTCAGCATGTAACACATCATGGGCAGATGTAGGGGTTCTCCCCCAGGAAACTGTGAGTGTCAAACACTTCGTGAATCTTAATGATCTTGAAACAATATTTTCTGCCCTCTCTGCATCAACTTATGGTACAAAAGTAAAGGAAAACAAAAACTGCAGGCACTAGGTAACAAAATGTAAAATGTAATGGACTATATGTAGATCTAATTGCATTTTAGTGCTTGTATGAGTTCATATTTCAAAAGAAAAAAGACTCAGTGCTGAAGAAGAAAGGCTCACTTCCATCTGAGGTATTATTTCACTCATGAGTAACGTTTGTGAGTAGCGTTTTTTGGAAATGTTGCACAATAAAATGAACAAAAATATACATTTGCACATAGTGATTCAACAAGTATGGCCTAATCTCCACTTCAAAGTCTAACCTCTTAACCCTCACTGATTTAAGTGACACTGCTGGAGTTTGAGTTAGTGAGTTCACAAAGGTTCAAAATGATAAAAAAAAAAAAAAAAAAAAAAAAAAGGAGGAACGGAACAAACTAACATGCTGCTTGTTTAACTGAGAGATATTTCACCACGCTGAATGTATCTTCCAACAACTTTCTCCTCTGTATACACTTTTGGAACCGTGCTGCATTTATTTTATTGATCAAGAAGGTTCTCTCCTATTTGTTTCCATACTTCTGCTCTGTGTATACACAGCCTGCAGTTCAAACATTTACTGAATTTTTGTCATGTGCTTGTTTTCCACAGCTGAGTGAGCTGTGGCTTTTTATGCCAATAATAAGATCTTAATTAAGTATCACAATTTTAATCTTAGATTTGATTAATTTCCCTGACTGCACACCATACATTACAAGGTGAAACACGGTGGAAAAGCAAAATAAATAAATAAATAAATATGATAATTCTTAATGTTTTCACAGTTTCCTGGTGGTGAAAAAAGATTTTGGGGTTCAGAGGGTTGAAAATAGGTAAAGTAGTTTACACTTTTTTGAATAATGAGGCTTGCAGACAATGTAGAAATTGATCCAGAAATATATAATTAAAAATCCAGCGTTAACTGATAACGCACAAGAAAAGTCAGAGGAAGTAAAAAGTCAGTCAAACTCATCCACCAGCAATGATGAATGTATGTAGAGAATTTTATTGAAATTAAACATTTTACCGCCCCACTTTGTTCTAACCCTGATCCCAATGACTGTCCTTATTTTCCAAGATGTCTTCACTCTCAGACTCAAACTGATTGTCAGCTCACTTAATATCCTAATAATTGCAGTGAACGTGATGATTTGTTGACTCTGTGAGTGACATGGCAAACCCTCCCACAACCTTTGGTGTTGTTTAAATCAGGCTTCAGAGAAAACATGCAGCATGACATCACATCCAGCAGGTAATTCAGGCCTCTCACTTCCTCACACTTTCATACAACACTGGTTCTTTTGTTCTCTTGAGCCTTTGTAATGCTGTCTGGGTTGTTTGTTGGCTTCTTAGTCAGGCCTCTGATGGTATCACTCACAAAGAAGCAGAAGTGTGTATTATTAAATTGGCCTTTACAGTGGCTGCTTCAGTTAAAAACAAATTAAAATGTAGAATCAACACCATGGCCAGAGGAAGAACGAGTATAAAGAATTCAGTAATGGCATGTGCTGGTGCACATTAAAGCATTTCTTCAATCAGTTGTTGTTGTACTGGGTGTTAAGGAACAATTTCGGATGAAGGGTAATACATTTCACTTTGTAAGCCATTATGCTTAATATACAAAGCATTTTAACGTGTATAAAATCTAAAAAAAATGCTGTAGTAATTTCTTCTGTGTGTCATTATAAGACATTTTCAAGGCATTTTTACATTTACTGCCAGTTTTCCTCCCAAAGTGTCCTTAATGAGTGTTAAAAGCCACAATGCTTTCATTAAGCTTCCTTGTGATGGCCACATCCACGGTCACACAAGTGAAATACAATAAAGGTAATATTACAACTTTATTGTCTATGCTGTTTCCCCTTTGTGTTTCTAACAGTCTGATTATGCAGTATGAGTCACTTCAGAAAGTATTCAGACCCTTTCATGTACTGGACACTTTATAATATAGTACATTTAACTGTAAATTAATAAAAATGTGCCCCACCAAGCTACACTCGATAAATCAGGATGACCAAGTAAAAACATATATTTAGAATTTGTAAATATCAAAAACTGAAATCAGTCATTTATGAAAGTTTTAGTTTATTAATTCAGTACTTTGTTGAAACTTCTTTGGCAGCAGTATCCAGTCTTCTTGTCTAAGTGTCTACTGGCTCTGATCAGCCTGGATTTGGACCGTTTGTCTCACTCTTTCTGCAGATCCTCTCTGGCTCCATCAAACTGGACCGAAGAATGTGAACTTCAGTCTTTACGTCTCTCCACAAATGTTCTGTTGGGTCAAGAACTTGTCCTGAAGCTACTTCAGTGTTGTCTCGAGTGTTTGTGTC
Source organism: Amphiprion ocellaris (assembly GCF_022539595.1). Lineage (NCBI taxonomy): Eukaryota > Metazoa > Chordata > Actinopteri > Pomacentridae > Amphiprion > Amphiprion ocellaris. The sequence goes on from NC_072774.1 coordinate 12,866,981, forward strand.
GAGTCACTGTGGAGCTGAAAGTTGAACCGTTGTTCTCGTATCTGGTCGCTGCTCTCTGCAGCAGGTTTTCTTTCATCACCTCTGTGCATTTTATTCATCCTTCCTTCAGTGCTGATGAGTCTCCCTGTCCCTGCTGCAGAAAAGCACCCTCATAGCATGATGCTGCCACCACCATGCTTCTTGAATGCCATTAGCAGGTGATGCGAGGGGCCTGCTTTTTCTTTTAAATGCAGTTTTACAAACTCCAAGTAGGCTGCCATGTGTCTTTATGCAAGCCATAAAGGCCTGATTGATTTAGAGCTGCTGAGATGGTCGTCTGTCCAGCAGGTTCTTCATCTCTGAAGAGGACTTCTGAAGGTCCACCAACATCAAATGGCCATTGTCAGGTCATATCATTTCTCTACATATAGACCAGTAGGGAACTAATCCACCTCCCTGTAGGTTCAGTAGGCTTTTATCATCCATTCACATTGGTGATAATCAGAGAAAGATGCGTTTGAAAAAACAAAATTAGTTTCTTTTCTAAAGCCAACCAAGTTTTGGTGCCTAAACTTAAACAGGGTAAAAAAGCAGTGAGTGAAAGTCAAAACCAAACTTTACTCAAAATATAATAGCATAAAAATGGTCAGAGACAGGACCCTCTCTCTTTTCTTTGTTAAAGAAACAATGCAGATACATTTCCATTAAATGGAGTCATAACAGCCTTCGGAGTCTACTAGAAGACAGACAAAGTCCCTTTCTGCCCAGTTGTTTAGGAATGATCAGTGATGATAACAGCATTATAATGGCCTGGCAACATTCAGAATGGGTGGAAGCTCTGTTTGAGAGACTGTCTGGTTCTTGGTTCTCCTCCCTGATCAAGAACCTTCCTGATCAGTGACTCAGTTTGGTTGGACAGTCGACTCTATGAAGAGTCCCGATGGTTCATATCTTTTTCCATTTCACAGTTATTAAAGCCACCATCTACGTGGAACACTTAAAACTTTCAAATGACTTTACATTCTGATCTATGTAGCACCTAATTTAATCGTGGAGGTCTACAGAGAGTCCCTTAAACTTCATAGCTCGTTTTTTGTCCTGACATACAGTGTGAATTGCGTCTGATTTCAACTTTCAGTTGATGGGCTCTGTCCTGTTCATCCAGTGTGATAATCAGATTCCAGTTTTTTATGATACATATTTGCTTTTTAAAACTTTTCTTGTGCATTGAGCTAGCCCATTCTTAAGCAAAGTGTGATCGGTATGTTGGTCCACAGTGCAAAATATTTCACCAAAAGCTGTAAAATTGTGATTTCTTTTAGGACCAAACTTGTGGCAGGACTTGTCACCCTTGCAAACACTGAAGATAACCAAAGTTTTAAGTTTAGCACTTTAGTCCAAATTGACAAGGGGAAATTGTGTATTTTAGGTCAAATCAACTTTGCCTAACCTGAGCAAGAAGTTTTCTAACATAAGAATAACCAGCAGCGACTGAAAACACTGTAAAGCAACCGAACCTCCCAGAACTTAAAGTTCACCCAGTCTCCTGGGTGAATGTCCTTTGTTGCTGCTTTTATGTATAGACTGAAAGAAACTCTTGAGTTACATAATGTGGATGAAGGCCAATTTTAAACAATGAGCCAATAAAACAGAAGCCTCTCACAATTTTACAGTCTTTATTGGTGAACTAATTTGCTTTTCCCATGTGGATCAACACAACTGTTCCATATTTTGGTGTCAGACTTCATTGATTGAGCTGAAGCTCTGCTCAGATTAATGTCTCTGTCTTGCCTCCCTCAGAAGATGATTAAGTCCTCCTTGTGGACACACTCCTACACAGTTTTTGTTCCTAAAAACCAACTTCTTTTTAGTAATACAAGCTTCACCCTCCCTAATGATACAGTATGTGGCGCACTGTAGGGGAAGTGGAAAATGCCTGTTGTTTTTAGTGACAAAATTTCTTCATATAAGTTTAGATTATCTGTTTTATGTTTCCTCATTAAACTATGAGTTGTGAAAAATTCTACATATCTATGTAGCACAGATCTATGCAGTCAGGTGCATTTGAATAATGACACAGTTTTGTAGTTTTGCGTCTGTGCGCAACCACACTACCACTGCGATTGTCAGAGTCACAACAAGCTTCAAAACCGAAGCTATTGGTGACATCATGGAAGGTCTGTCAATCTTCAGTCTGTGGAGGAAACTCAGCATTTTGTGATGTCTGTGGGCTCCAGGTTTCAGCCAGTCAGTTCCTGAAAATCTGCTCTTCAGTTGCATTTTGAGAGATTTCAGACACGTTTATCTGAAGGTCAAAAATTTCTTAAAGGTGCAAATGTTGCAAATGCATATGCAGGGGCGGAAAGAAATTCAGAAATGTGTTACTTGAATAAATAAATAAAGTCATGTACTTATAATTTAAGACCAGAATCATTATGAACAAAAAGTTCTCATGAGGTGGCAGAATGGCCCCCATGAGATTTTTTACTGGTGCTAATTAGAATGCTCAGCACTGACTCACAGACCCTGGGTTTATTTATTTATTTATAAGGTCTTTACTGCTTGTTTTACTCCTTATATTACCCTTCATACAGTCGCATAACATGGGATCCTACCTGTGCTTGGAAAATCCAGTTTTTAACTGCAAAACAGAGAAACCTGCAAAACAATTAAAAACTGGATTCATTTCTATTCATGAGGCAATTTAGGCTTTTAATTTCATGTTATATTACTTCTAGCTGTTCTTGTTTAGGTTGATTCATTTAATTTTAAATCTTAAATGCTCTAATTGTTTCATTATTTTAGTTAGTTTGCCTCATAGTATGTATCCAAGTTTCTTGTTTTTGGGCCTCCATCTTTTGGTTACCTGCTGGGCTGCATTTTAAATGAGGCCTTCATATATCTATGTAGTCTGATCTTAAAGAAAGGTTGAACAAATTAATGAAAGTGTTTCTTCCAATATTGGATGCATTAATGTTCTGCAGCCTTTGATTATTACAATTGATCATGATTGGGTTTTTTAAGCTAATCTTATTTTATATGTCAAACCCGTATCTGCAAGTATATCAAAACTGTAAATTATTACAGGACATGAGTCAAATAACCATTCCACCTCTGTTTGATGTGTTGCAGTTAAAATTGCATGAGTTCATGGGATCAAGCATGAAGGCATAAAAATCAATTTCATAACATGTCATCTGTACTTGTTGCTTCATTCACACCACCATTACATGATACTAGCTGGTATGATTATAAGTTTTTATCAAAAAACAACTTCCTCTGTGCTCTCAGTGTTAATGTTTCCTAACGTCCATCCCCTGACTTCAAGTCACATCTAGGATTTACTTCTCATATTCTGACCTGCATTTTTCTGTCTGTACTTTTGGTTTGTTTAACCGTGACTTTAGTCACGTCGAATCATCATGTGAAGGTGTCTGAGAGCAAAGCTGGCCTGGACTACAGCGCTGAGTTTCCAATGTGATGAAGGAGCAGAACTGAGGAAAAAGTCACCTTCAAGCTCCATCTATAAAAGAATGTAACAAAGACCAAAGAGTGACCACAGAGAATCCAACGTAGGAGGCACCATCTGGCAAACAATATGTTTATGAAATGTGGAAACTGAGACCTAAAGATTAGAGAAGTGGACATCGGATGGCAAAATGGAATCTGACAAATGGGAAAACCTGAAATCCGTTTGCGGCCTTTAAGTAAAATGCTGTTTACATGTCCTTTAGCAAAGTATCGACTTCTGCTAAACTGTAGATGTGAAACTGAGGAAGCATTGCATCAAAGAGAGCAAACTTAAGTCTCAGTTCTGTTTGTTTGTTAGTCACAGTGACTTTATTGAACTGAAACAGTCTCACAAAGATCTGATTTGAAGACCGTCATCTATGCAATGGTGTCTTTCTGTGGGCTGTTGTGATGCTGCTGGTTTTGAGTTGATCTCAAGCTGCTTCTCCTGTAAAGACGAACTAACACATACTGGCAACGACCAAATGCTAAAAGAATCACTTTTTGTGGTTCTACACTCAACCAAAACTACATTAACTTACTGGCTAAACTGCTTATACATTCAAGCAACAATTCTTCAAACCTGCTGTATTTTACATTATTGTAGCTATTCTATTTTTTGGGTTATGCTAACTTTTCGCGCTAAAAAATACTCTCAAAAAACACTTTAACATGAATCTTTTTGAACATCTGCTTTCAGTCTGACTCATAAGAAGCAGAAATTAGTCGCTTGGAATGGACATTTGCTAAGTGCATTAGGAAATACTTACTGTCTGAACGAATCACTTGCATATTCATCCACACACGCCATGTTTGCTTACACGAGTAAAAGCTTGATCATACATCACTGTTATAATGCTGGTCTGTTTTGATTACATGTTCTGTATATCTGCATTAAACTGGCATATTTTGCATATGCATTCTATTGCTAAACATGTGTCCTTTGTAGATTCGTGTCCGCAAAGACAAAAATTTGGTGCTGTACTCGAATATCCATAGACAGATTCGTGCAAACAGCGGTGGACTTCTGGACATGATGCAATTTACACCACGCAAAGCCAAGTAGAGAAAGTATGATTAAAGTGTAGCACTGGTCTATACCTCTCTTGACCTAAACCGAAACGAAAAGACCATGAAAATACAAAAATGACCACACAAACATGCAAAGTGATCAAAGAGATGTATAAAACAGCCACAAAGATGAGCTAAATGAACGGAAAGTGACAAAAAATTGACCACAAAGCGAAAACTTTATCAGAAAAAAGGGGACTTTGCAAAATAGGGGAAGTTTTTGTGAATTTTTCTGTTTTCGTGAATTTTTCGCATTTGCATCTTTTTACCCTGCCCCGAAGTGGTCAAACAAAATCAATCAACTGCTGCTTATTACACTTTTAATCCATTTCTGTTTGAAGACAATATCAACTGAAGTTTTGATTATGACAATGGCATTGTACTCACCGAGACTTGGCCGTCAGTCTCGTCCCTGCACGTAGCCAACGGGGGAAGATGATGAGACAACGAGCCCACAGATTAGTCAGACTACCTCTGTCACTTTGTTTGGAGGTAAAACTGAAAGTGAGAACGCCTAAAATGTCGGTATGATACAAAACCACAGCTGGAGGTAAGAGTTGAATCAGACAGTCAGTATATGGCAGATATCAGTTATGACGGATGTTTACAGTGAAAGGCACCTTCCAAATAAGTCTGACTAACCTGTGTGGTTTCTTTAAAAACCTGTACATCCCACTACTTCAAGTTCTTCTCGGTGCCCTCAATAGAATAGAGGTTTTGATATGTCATTGTGTAAAGCCAATGACATTTGTGATTTTGGGATTACAAGTGCAATATCAACACAGATATTGCTCTTGTAATACTGGAATTAACCTTTAAAAATGGTTTTGAACGAATCAAAGTCACTGTTGTGCCATTAGTGTGAAATTTTAATTAAAATTCTGTCAAAGAACCTGATCTAACCAAATGATCTGCACTTATTTTACATTTTAAAACACCAACATAATTCGTTTATAGGAACTTTCTAACCTCCTTTAATCTGTATTACTCTTATCTTGAAGGCATTTCTTCCACTAAGCCCAACTAATTTATTTCTTATCAGTCAGTTAAATTGATTTGTTGACCCTGCAAATATTCACCCTGATTCTGGGATCAGCTTATTTCATGGTTGTGGCTAAAAGATAATGTAAAAATTCCACATTCAGATAAACATCTAAGTTAATCTATTGGTTTTAAAATAAGCTCCTCACAGATGCAGTGGGAAAACACTTGCGATTGTGAGTAAAGCATAAGTTCTCGGCAGAGGTTTGTAGGCCAGCAGACTATACAGTGTTGTGGCAGCGGAAGCCACCTTGCATTTGTGGTTACACCTCGTTTGGGCCTGGTTTATTCCCTGACACATCAGCAGCTCCCTGTATGCCCACACACAGCAGCCCTGGAATGATGAGATTCAAACCAGAAACTGTGATGTGGATTTTTTTTTGTTTCTTCCAAAAAGTCACACCTGCCACTGTGTCACCAGACGGATCTGAATATGAAGCTCATTTTGCTTGCCTACGACACCCTTCGTCCTTCCTTCCTCCCCCCCCTCTTCCTTCTGTCCTTTGCTGCCCTGAGGTAATGTGTGTCGGCACTCTGGCTGAGCTCCTCTGCGTGATGACCACACAATCCTGCGATTTCATGATGCAATCCTCGAGCAAAATCAGCCAAGAACAAAAGAGAGCTTTTTCAAAGCGCTGCAGATATCACAGGGGGAGTTACATGTGGGGAATATGTCACCATATGATTAGGAGCAGACTGATAAAGAATCAGGAAGGCAGGGAGGGGAAGGGAAAAGGGTATGCAGATATGACGACCTGGAGAGGTTTCATTTCCAGTGTTATATTCCCAAGCTCCATGAAAGGAAGTGTTTGTGTCCTTGAGTGTGTGTGAGTCACATATTACAGATGACCTCTGACTGAGAAAACTGTTCTTTTCCTACAGATTATACACCATGATTAAAGTCACAGTATACAGGATGGTGGGTAGTAGCAGAGGACATTCACACATACTACAGAAATAAGTGTGTCATATGTTTTTCCTCAAATTGTGATCATACTGTTCTTTGTTTAGCTTCCGTGTTGTTTGTAGCAGAGGTGACCCATTTCTCTCGTTTTTTTGGAGATGGTTTCCTCCTTATTCATCAGGGAAAATGATACATCACATTTGTATCCATCCCAACTCGAAGATTCTGTTTTTTATCAGTTTTTAGATGTTGCTTGTGAAACAGCGAAATTTAGGTACAAGAAGACAAAACAATACGACCACAAAAAGACACAAGACCACCACCAAAAGATGCAAAATCACTACAGACACCGTATAGTAAATAAGATGACTACAAAAAGACCAAAATGACAACAAATATGTGAAATGGCAACAACGATGCGCAAAAATTAACAGAAAGGAAAAAATATAACCCCAAAAATACAAGATACAAAACCACAAAATATCCCCAATGACCAGAAAGAGGCACAGGATGACCACAAACAGACACAAAACCATCATTAAAGACGCAAAATGACCAAGAAGGAGTACAAAGAAACATAGAAAGATACTAAATGACCTCAAAGAAACAAAATGGCAAAAAGCAAAACTGATCAAAAATTGTCACAAAAATGACCACAAAGAAATGCAAAACAACCCAAAAAGGATGCTAAATGGTCAAGAGACACACAATCACGAGAAAGTGACAAAATGACCACAATAAGATGCACAATGACCACAAAGCGAATGAGATGACCACAAAAACAACACAAAAAATGCAAAACAACCACAGAGACACAAAACAATCACAAAATTATCAGAAAGAGACACATTACAACTACGCAAACATCCCGAATGACCAGAAATCACAAAATGACCACATGAAGACTCAAAATGACCACAGACACAAAAAATACCAGAAGGCAAACAAAGCTGACCACAACGAGCAAGAGATGACCATATAAACACCATAAAAGATCCAAACTGATCAGAAAGAGACACAAAACAACTACAAAATGATAGAAAATGACCACAAACAGATGCAAATATCACCATAAAGTGAAAAGGATAATGACAAAGAGACACAAAACCACCACAAAAGATACAAAATTATCAGATAGAGGCACAAAAACCACTAAAATATATAAAATGCTCAATGCTGCTTAAAAAAAGATGAAAAGTTGGTAATAGACCAAAAAGACACCCGACTATGACCATGAAGTGAACAAGATGACCACAGAAAGGCACAAAATAACCACAAAAACATGTAAAATGACCCAAAATACTGACATACTACAGAGACAAGCCCAAAAAATATACAAAATGACCACAAAGAGCCACGAAAAACTGAAAAAGATGCCAAATGATGACAAAGAACAACCACAAAAAGACACAAAAAATAGAAAGTATAAAAGATCATGAAAAATCCATGAATGATGCAAAAAGAGAACTAAAACATACAGAACCACTTCTAAAATATAGAAAATCACCAAGAAAATATGCAGAATGACTAGAAATGAACAAAAACCACCACAGAAATATACAAAATTAATGAAAAGAGGCAGAAAACAACCACAGAAACATACAGGATTACCACATAATGAACAAAAAGACCAGAAAGTCAAAAAGATAACCACAAAAAGCCACAAAACCACCTCCAAAATATGCAAATATTCAACAGTATGACAAAGAAGAAAACAGAAACACGACCACAAAAAGACACAAAATGACAGCATATTGCTGGTTCTTCATAATCTAAGCACCTCTACGGGTTACACATATATTTTCTCAAAATAAGAAACGTATTTAGATTTTTTCACAGCACCAGAAAATGTTGAAATGATTAACATTTCTCTGCCCACACAGTCTCCAGCTCTGCGGTTGGGATCGGAGTTCAATAAATTCTTCCAACCAAACAGTACGAAGCATAAAAAGTTCATCTTTCTCGAAAATTTCTGAATCTACTTTTGATTCCTATTTTTCTTTGACACGGAGAGAACTTATGTCTTAACAGACTCGTAAAATCATGATGGTGTCTCAGAGTGGGGGAAGGTGTGTGAACATGAACTTTCTGTACAGTCTAAAAACACCGGATATCTTAACTTTGGCGAATCTTCTTATGAATAATCGAGAGGTGGTGGGTGAGTGAGCAGGAGGAACTGTAAAGACACACTGCCTGTGTTTGTGTGCTTATGTGTGTGTGTCATGTGGGTGCATATGATGATGGTGACGATGATATCATCCGGTAACATCTTGCGGTTGGGTTGTGTTTGCATGCCGGAATGAAACAGTGGAGGCCGACGAAGGTGCAATTTCACTGGTGATTTCACACACGACAGACACACACACACACACACACACGCTTAAAACTACTTTTAATATTCAGTGTTGAACCACTTTAGCCCTTTCCAAGACACATAATTCACTCAAAACTCCACTGCTGAAGGGGAAGAGCAGCACTTCTCTTGTCACAGCGTGATAGTAGCATCATAAATGGACAATCGAACAGGTCTCACTTACAGCAGGTAACAAACACCAAAAAATCAACCTTAAGAAACACTAAACCACCACACAATGATGAAAATGACCACAAAAAGAAAAAAAAGGCCCCAGGGAGCAACAAAACAACTCAAAGAACCATTAAATAACCACGAAGAGACAGAAGTGGCTACAAAGAGATGGCATATTACCACAAAAATGACCATGGAGAAGTAAAAACTAACCACACAAACAACAATGTTTCCATAAAAATGTGTAAAATGACCTGCAAGAGACACAAAACCACCACTTTACAACAATAACAACAAATGACCAAAAAGAGACTATAAATGATCACAAAATTATTCAAAATTAACAGAAACAGATATAAAACCAGCAAAAAAATAGGCAAAATGCCTCAAGAGACACAAAACCACCACTCAATGACAAAAAATGACCGAAAAGGGACATAAAACCACCACAAAAATTTGCTAAGTGAACAGAAAGAGGCATAAAACAACACAAAAATATGCAAAATGACCCAAACGACACTAGAGTCCACCACTCGATGACCAAAAAGGACCAAAAACAGACAAAACCTTTACAAAATTTCCATAATATACAGCAAGAGACACAAAACCACCACAAAAATAAGCAACATGAACAGAAGAAGACATAAAACCAGCACAAAATACAGTGGGGAAAATAAGTATTTGATACACCGCAGATTTTGCAAGTTTTCCCACTAATAAAGGATGGAGAGGTCTGTAATTTTTAGCGTAGGTACACTTCGACTGTGAGACAGAAACAAAACAAAAAATCCAGAAAATCACAGTCTGATTTTTAAATAATAATTTGCATTTTAGTGCATTGAATAAGTGTTTGATACAATAGAAAAAATAGAACTTACTATTTGGTGCACAAACCTTTGTTTACAATTGTAGAAGTCAGATGTTTCCTGTAGTTCTTGACCAGGTTTGCACAGACTGCAGCAGGGATTTTGGCCCACTTCTCCATACAGATCTTCTCCAGATCTTTCAGGTTTCGGGGCTGTTGCTGGGTCTTACGGCCGCTGGTGGCTGTGTGTTTGGAACTGTGATTGATTACAGCTGGACGAAGACTGAGCTCCAGTCCTCACCTAGCACTCATGAGGAGTGATTAGCCTGGAGCTCCAGACCTCCTCCCAGCCCTGGTTCTTCACACCTCCCAACTCCTCCTCCCATAAGACCCCAGCAATCACCACACATGAGTATATCTGCAACCAAAACTCTCAGTCTTGGCGGCTGGTTTGATGTAACCAGTTTGCCCTGGTATGGTCCGTTGAGCTTGTGCTGGCGGCTGCTAATTCGATGTGGAGCCTCTAGTCTTAGTGGAGACTGTGGCTCCTGTTAGCAGTCTGCCAGCTTCGTGAGAAGCTATTCGCAACTCGAGTCTTTGTGTATTGTGTGTTAATTCTGTGTTTAAAGACACCATTTTTGTTTAGTTAGTTCTGTGCACTGTTTGTATTAGTTTCTGTTACTTGTGGTGGGAGTTGCTACAGTGTTTTGGTTTTGGCTAAGGAGTTTAGTTGCTTTGTTAGTGTTTAGATCGTTTACAAACTCTGGTAGCCTTCGTTTGGTTTTGTGTGGCTCTTTGATTTGGCAACACCCACCAGTCTTGTTTTTTTGTTTGATCACTGTTCTGTTAAGTTTGCTACTGAGCAATAAATTGCTTTACCTGAACCAATAACATCTGGTTATGTTGTTACACCCAGCTGACCCTACAGGTTGGATCATAACACAGAGTTTCAGCTCCCTCCAAAGTTTTTCTGTTGGGTTCAGGTCTGGAGACTGGCTAGGCCACTCCAGGACTTTGAGATGCTTCTTACAGAGTGACTCCTTAGTTACCCTGGCTGTGTGTTTTGGGTCATTGCCATGCTGGAAGACCCAGCTACGACCCGTCTTCAATGCTGAGGGAAGGAGGTTGTTGCCCAAAATCTTGTGATATATGGTCCCATCCTTCGTCCCCTCAATACAGTGCAGTCGTCCTGTCCTCTTTGCAGAAAAGCACCCCCAAAGCATGATGTTTCCGCCCTAATGCTTCACAGTTGGGATGGTGTTCTTGGGATTGTACTCATCCTTCTTCTTCCTCCAAACACGGCGAGTGGAGTTTCTACTAAAAAGTTCTATTTTGGTCTTATCTGACCACATGACCTTCTCCCATGCCTCCTCTGGATCATCCAGATGGTCATTGGCAAACTTCAGATGGACCTGGACATGTGCTGGTTGAGCAGGGGGACCTTGCGCTCGCTGCAGGATTTTACTCCATGATGATGTAGTGTGTTACTAATGGTAACCTTTGAGACTGTGGTGCCAGCCCTCTTCAGGCCACTGACCAGGTCCTCCCGTGTACTTCTGGGCTGATCCCTCACCTATCTCATGATCTGCTCCACAAGGCAACATCTTGCATGGAGCCCCAGACCGAGGGAGATTGACAGTCATCTTGAGTTTCTTCCATTTTCTAATAATTGCACCAACTGTTGCTGCCTCCTCACCAAGCTGCTTGCCTATTGTCCTGTAGCCCATCCCAGGATTGTACAGGTCTTCCATTTTGTCCCTGGTGTCCTTAGATAGCTCTTTGGTCTTGCCCATGGTGGAGTCTGATTGATTGAGTGTGTGGACAGGTGTCTTTTATACAGGTAGCGAGTTCAAACAGATGCAATAATACAGGTAATGAGTGTAGAATAGGAGGGCTTCTTAAAGACAAACTAACAGGGCTGTGAGAGCCAGACTTCTTGCTGGTTGGTAGGTGATCAAATACTTATTTAATGCAATAAAATGCAAATTAATTATTTAAAAACCATACATTGTGATTTTCTGTATTTTTTTAAAAATTTAGATTCTGTCTCACAGTTGAAGTTTACCTACGATAAAAAAATTACAGACCTCTCCACTCTTTGTAAGTAGGAAAACTTATTTATTAGTTACTTATTTTCCCCACTGTGTGCAAAATTACTCAAAGAAGACACAAAATCACAACTCAAAGATGAAAAAAGACAAAGAAAAAACATAAAATCATGACAAAAATGTGCACAATAACCTAAAAGAGACACAAAGCCACAAATGAAACACACAAAAATAGACAAAAAGCAACCAGAAAGAAATGGAAAACCACCACAAAACTATGGAGAATGACCAGAAAGAGATCCAAAAAGAACACCACAAAATGCAATCGAATGTCACAAGACACAATCCGTCCACGGCTTTTTAGAAACAGCAGGTATTTACTGATAATTTTCCGTGATAGAATTTTCATCTACAGGGCAGTTTCAATAAATATATGCAGTCTATTAAAGCTGTAAAAGTGACAGATCCGCCCCCTTCTCTGCTCCGGGTGCTGCGACCAAACAAACAGAAACATGTACAGTCCAACAGAAACCAGTGTTGCTAAAAAAAAAAAAAACTCTGTCAGATGAAAACAGAAGTCTGTGGGCATTTCAGGCTGTGATGAAAAACCCACCACGATGGTTCCGTCTCCAAACAGAAAGTCAGGCAAGAGGAGGTGAAAAGGGAATGTTTAACCCGAGACAGGAAGGAGAAGTGTGAAAACCAGTTTGTTGCATCACTCCCAGTTCTGAAACAGAAACCTGAGCACTGCCAAGTTTTGCTTTAGCTCAGTTTTCTCTTTTAACACAGACAAATAAACATTGTATGTCATTAGGAAAAAGAAAAAGTCTCCAAGAAAATCCATCTTATTTACTTCTGTTTCTGTTTGTCATGGGTTTGTAGCTGTCTTCTTGTAATGGAAAGGCTTTCTTTAAGCATTTTATATATATTTATGCAGGCAAATGTCTTGTATAAATGACCTAAATTAAGATTGTGATTAATTTAAGAAAAGCAGACCACAAGGAAACAAAAAAAATGAATGCCAAAGATCCAAAAAGATCATAAATTATGAAAAACGTACAGAAAAACAAGAAATGAAAACAAAAAGATGGAAAATGGCCTTAAAGAGACAAAAAATAAAATGAATGACCCATGAAGATGAAACATTACGACAAAGAAACAGAAAAAATACCACAAAAAGATGGAAAGTACTGAAAGAAATGAAAAATGGAAGCAAAAGACACAAAAAGATCAAAAATAACTACCACAAGACAAAAATTTACCACAAAAAGTTAAACGTTAATGATGAAGAGACAATACGTGACCACAAACAGATGGAAAACAACACTAGAGACAAAAAAAGACACAAAAAGACCACAAAGAGATGAAAAATACCTACCAAGAGACAAGGAAACCCCAAACAACTGCTAGAAAAAGATGAAAAATTACCTTAAAGAAAAAAAGGCCACAAAGAAAGTGAGAAAAAATTACAAAGAAAGACACAAAAGGATTAAAATTACCATGAAGAGACAACATATGACCATAAAGTGATTGAGAATTACTGAAAAGATACAAAAAAGAAAAATAAATTAAATAAAAAATAAAAATCACACACACAAAAAAGCAAAATAAATGGGGAAAAAAACAAACAACATAATCACAAAAGGAAGGGAAATAACTAGACAAAAAATTAACTGTATCACTAAACAAAGGCAAAAAATGGCAATATTGTAGGTGACAAGTAGGATATCATGTTAAAAGTGTACATAGCTGAGGCACATTTGTGGCTAAACTAAGAAGAAAAAAGTTTAAAAAAACAAAACAAACAAAAAAAAAACCAATATATTTTAACCCCACAAGGACACTTTAGCATATGGTCAGAGATTGAACCAACAACCTTAAGGTTCGTGTACAACCCACTGCACCACCTGAGCCACATTTAAAACACAAAGTCAAAATCCTGGACAGTTAAAATATCCAGCCATAACAAAACGCAATAAAAGACAGGAAAAGATGAAGTCAGTGTCGAGTTGTCAAAGGGGTGAGTCTGCAGTCACATTTCAACAATAGAAAATTAATCATTATATAGTAAAAAACTAGTGTAAAGTTAAATACTTTGCATTTTCATAGATTCTGACTCAATGCATTACATGAACCTATGGCTCTTTAAGCTGGATTATTATTATCTCTTGCACATTTCAAGTCATTTACACCTCATACTGTGTAATGTTGCATGTTCGCATGTGGTTAATTTACATGTTCCTGCACACTGTAATTATTATTATCACCTTTTTATTGCTTTTTTAATTCCCTGCTGGTTATTTGACTTGCAACACTTGATTTTTTAAAATTCTTTTATACATCTTTAAAAAGTTTCTACTTGTCAGTCTTTGCAAAAAAATAAAAATAGAAAAAGTCATTAAAAATTCTTGTGAAAAGCTACCTGGCAATAAATAAACTACGTACAGTTTGTGTCTTTAAATGTTGCTGAGCTGTGGATGTAGCCTCAGCATTTACAGAAACTTTGGACTAATGCTTCAGGTCAGACAGCGATTTATTTACAACTGAAGTTTTACAATTAATAAACTTTAAAGAAAGGGTTTAGACTATCATTTAGTAAAGAACTACAAAATATCTTAAATTAAAGAGGAAAAGTTAACTCCATTTACTCAATGTAGCTTGTTGGTTGAACATAATTGCATTAGTAGTTGTCTTAACTCAAAAAGACTGATGAAAAGTGTTCCTTTTTTATCTGAGTCCATATATTTGCATTTAGAGTAAACTGGACAATTAAAATAGCCATAAAAACACAACAAAACACAATAAAAGATGGTCAGGGGGAGTCTGCAGCAGTGTGTCACGTAGAAACGTGATTTTTTAAACGTCAGTCAAGTTAAAAACTTGTACATAGTTACAGTAATTAAGAACACAAAAAAAATACATTTAAAAAATGTTGTTGCTTCAAAACATCTGGTGAGCTGTGGATGAAACCTCAAAAAGCAGCCGAAGAAGATCTAATTGGAGCAAATTAAGTTTTTAAATGTCTGTCAACTTAAAAACTTTTTTTCATATTTACAGTAATCAGAATGTAACACTCACCAAAAAATATTTAAAATAATCAACTTAAAAAATTGTGTTTATGTTACTAATCATTAATTAATTACAAAATATCCTGAATTAAAGAGGAAACCCGGCTTCCTTAACTCAGTGTCGCTTGTTGAAAATAATTTCAATAGTAGTTGTCTTAACTCAAAAAGATTCATGTAAACTGTTAATTTTTTTTGTTGAATCCGAATATTTTCTTTTACGGTCAACTGCACTATAAAAATATGAGGCCAAAACAACCCAATAAAAGCCGTACTTGAATTAAAGTGGTGGACCTTCAGTAGCTGAGGCTGAATGATTATATAGTGAAAGACACATGTAAAGTTAAATACTCTGCATTGCTAAATAACTAACTGCATTCTGCTGAGTTTTGTTAGACGTTTACTTGCAGCTGAGTGGTTTTAAAGTGTTATAAATAGTTGGTGAACAGGTGGATTGTTTCATCGTTACCGCTGTTCCTGTTGCTTTAAAACATCTGGTCTGGTGAGTCGTGGATGAAACCTCACAGCGGACCATGACTTTGTGTCTGCTTCATGTCAGACAGCGTTTGTGCATGGATATATGTGTGTGTGATTTTTCTTTCAAAACCCAAACAACCACTTTCCCATCCTCTAACCACCTCTCCCCGCTGGGTTCGGCACTTTGGTGAAACTCCACTAAAAATTTCTCTTTCCCTCTCGCTGCCTGCTGCACTGTCTCCACTTACATGGTGACATCACTGGAGTTTCCCTTCTGCAGCAGCAGCAGCCGCTGCCACTGCATAAATACTACAAGCTCTCTGGCAGAAGTTCACTCTAACACAATAGCACACACAAAGAGAGAAGTATCAGTCCAGAGCACAGCATGGTGGAGTACACAATCACACCGGGTGACGTGGAGGCCGGCCTGGAGGAGAGGACGGTGGTTCTGGTTGACAAGAAGTCATCATCGTCCTGGATGTGGAAGGTGTGCGGGGCCCTGCTCGTGGTGGCCCTTTGTTTCGGAGGCGTCCTCATGTTTGCTTGGCAGTGGAACGGGAGGTCAGAAACGAAGGTAAGGAGCCGCTTCTTGAGTTTCTTTAAGTATCCTTAGAAACTTTGAGAGTTTCTCTAATCGAGCTTTCTCCCCACACAGACGCAATCAGGCCAGACAGAAGCTCTAATCGGGAAGGACGGTGCTGAGAAAACAGGTGAGTACATGCAGGGATTTTTGTGAGCTATATTTGAGTCTTTGTGGATTATTCAAGACAAGCTCACATTTGTCTTCCTCTTCTCAGATCCCCACTACACGCTGAGTCGAATCAGCAGCAAAGCCAAGGCAGCCATCCATTTAGAAGGTGAGTCACTGCCTACCTTAATTCTAGCAAACAATGGGCTCATGATCTCAGCTCTCAAAGGAGCCTTTCAGACGCTTTCTTCCACTCCTGTGATATTTGCAGCTTCCCTTTTTTTTTTTTAAAGAAGCCTGGAGTGCTATAAGGAAGTTGTTGCATAAGTTGTTCATTGGCTTCAGTCAATAATTCATTCCAATTTCCAAACAACCCACCTGTTAATTATTCACCCAGCATGACTGTCTCATATATTTCCAGGTAGCTACGATGAAGGCGAGAGCTCTGATCTGGAGTGGACCAACGGTCAGGGCCAGGCGTTCGCTCAGGGCGGCTTCCGGCTGGCCAACAACCAAATCGTGATCCCGCAGACCGGCCTCTACTTCGTGTACAGCCAGGCGTCGTTCAGAGTGTCCTGCAGCGACGAGGACGGAAGACGCCTGGCGCCTCTCAGTCACAGGATCTGGCGCTACTCGGACTCGGTTGGAAGTAAAGTGTCGGTGATGAGCGCGGTAAGGTCGGCGTGCCAGAACACGGCTCAGGACGACAGCCTCAGAGACGGGCAGGGCTGGTACAACGCCATCTACCTGGGCGCCGTGTTTCAGCTGAATAAAGGCGACCGACTGTGGACAGAAACCAACCAGCTGTCGGAGCTGGAGACCGAAGAGGGCAAGACTTTCTTCGGCGTGTTTGCACTTTGAACTGTTCAGAGACTTTGTTTTATTTTTATCATCCTCGTGGTGATGTAGGAATGTTTAAATCTCAATTGAGATGGAACGCTGAATTTTTAAAAACCCTATAAACTGTAACAGTTTGCAATGTTTTTTTTTTATTTTAGGCACTTTTTTGACATTATTTATGCTGACCTGAGATTGTAGAAGACTCAACTTTCTCTGCTGTACCACATGATGACGCAGCTCTTCACCAGAGAGTTCACGTACAGACCATTATTACCTATTACAAGCTGTATGTATTTATTTGTATTTATTTGTATTTAAATTGTGGGATTAGCTGTTTAATGATATTTATGTACTTTGTGCACATAATTAAAATGCAAAAAACAACAAAAGATGAAGTCATTTCATAGCTGAGATACCAAGACATAAATTTGCAGCTGAATTGGCAGACACACACACTCACACACAAACACTTGGCAAAAGTTGCGCTGAAATTCCTCCACGGCCAGCAAATACTTCCTTTGTTAGATCACACAAGTGGAGGGGAATTTCCTACTTTTTTTCGCATCTTGCTGAGTGCTGTGTCAGGTGGAGGCCCACAGAAGCCTCAACCCAGAGCGGGTTTTCCCCAATAACACCCCCCCCACCTCCACACACTCCCTGCAGCCGCCCTCCTCCTCCACACCACCGGCCCTCTATTACCACATACCTCATCTCCAGTCAGCTGGAAACAGACATGACAGTGTGTGTGAGTGTGTGTGTGTTTGTGTGCTGTGGGATCATGGGACTGCAACACAGCTGGTTTTGTCACAATGTCATCATCTTTTTAAAAAAAAAAACAAACACATCGTATACAAACAACGGATGCACTTGGGAGCGATTTGTCTACTTTTGTTTCGTTTAGCCGCAAGCATCCACTTATTGTCTCGGCTCCCGCTGGGTTCTGCTGCTGGTCAGCATGTATGAAAACCTCTTCCCACTTTTGTTTAATGAGGTCTTCTTCTGGATTTATTTGCTCTTTGAGTCCCACAAACTGACCTGGAGGAAGATATCACCGACAAATAGACTCAACCTGACAGTTAATTGCTCAAAAGGTCACTGAAAGTCATAAAAGCAACTGGTGACATCTAGTGGATGAAGTGAACTATCTGACTGTTTGTCATTAAAAAAAGGTTGTTTAATCTAGTTTTTCATGTAGATTTGCAACTGTCCTGTTGTAATGCAAATACCTACTTAAAGTATTTTTATGTAGTTTTATTTCTGTGTTGCACATCAAACACTAGAAAAATGCACAGAAACCAAAAGAAATGACCCCATAGTGATGGAAGATGACCACCAAATGATGACAAATGGTCACAAACAGATGGAAAATAACATTAAAGAAACAAAAAATGATTACAAAACACACAGAAAGATCCAAAATAGCCACCAAGAGACCAGAAATTACCACAAGCAGATGGAAAATAACCATGACGAGACAAAAATGATTGTGAAAGACAAATGAAAACTAAAAAAAGTAGTAAATAACTGCCAAAATAAAATGACAACATGATGATGTAAAGCAATCACGAATAGACAATAAACAACGACACACAAAAAGGAGCCCAAATGTAGAAAACAACCAATATGACCAAAAAAAGAGACCACATAGAGATGGAAAATAACTGTAACAAGACAAGAGATGACCAATAAGAGATGGAAAGTAACTGTAACAAGACTAGTAATTACCACAAAGGGATGGAAAATAACCATGAAGACACTCAAAATGAATACAAAGACACAAAAAGCTGAAAAAATGTCCAAAAACAATAATAATGGAAAATAACCACGAAGAGACAAAAAATAAGTAAAAAATAATTACCACAAATACACAAAAATCTCCACCAAGAGATGGAAAAGTAGCCTTAAAAAATTTAATCATAACAAAAGACAAAAAAAAGATTTTAAAAAATGATGACAGAGACAAAAAAAAAACACAAATGGATGGAAAAATAAATAAAAAATGAATACAGAAGACACAAAAATAACACCAAAATGATGGAGGATAACTATAAAGAGACAAAAAAATAGTAGGGAAAACAGCAAAAAAATATGAAAATAACTACAAAGACATCAAAAAGTGACCAAAAAAAATATATATACATATATATACATATATACACATATATACATACATATATATATATATATATATATATATATATATATATATATATATATATATATATATATATATATAAAAATAAAAATATAAAGATGACAAATTAGTACGCACAGAGAAAAAAAATACCACAAAAAGATGGAAAATAATAAGGAAGAGACGGACAACAGAGAAAAAAACCTAAAAAGCCCGAAACCCTTGTGTTCTAATAAAAAAAATGGGAAATTACCTCCTGCTTCCACTTATGTGAATTGTATCACTGAAGCACAAAAATACCCAGTGAAAAAACAATTATTTTATTTATGGTACCCATATATCTGCATACACATACTCTGAAATATAATAACATCTAAGATCTTAGATATAGTGAATACAAATATTCCCAAATCCATATATATCATTATATATGTGCAAGATAATAGAACAATTGCTAAATTATTTCTGCATTCATATGTTACACTATCTGACCCACAGTTAATAAATATGGCCTATTTCATTCATTTCTGCTGACTGTGTTGACTCCTTCCCCAAACCCTGAGCTGAAATGTATTCGAATAACAGGAACACAAAGTGGAATCATAGTTTGTTCAGTTTAAAGTGCACACCAAGATATACACACATAATAAAAATATTAGACAAAGTATTGTTTTACCTGATGATGGAGCTGTACAGGCATCATTGCTTTTAGGAAATCTGGAAATAGCTCATGAATGAAATAGAACATCCAGATTAACTGCTGAATAAATACACCTTACTTTATATCCTTCTTTTAAAACTGATCCAAAATCAAATAACAAAAAACATAAAAACAGGCATCATTCCCAATTGTCTGTGGGAAAAAATTAAAAAAAAAAAAAAAACATCCTTTGAAAATTAAAAGGCGAACTAGAATGACTGGTAACAGAGCCACATGTATAAAATCTGGAGGAAAAAACTGTGCTTTCTCTGGATATCTACAGAAGCAGCCATCGGAAAAGCCCCTTGCCTCATCGCTGTAGAAAAATACAGTGGCTTTAAGTTTCAGACAGTAGATGATTCTTCTGGCGAGGTGGAATTTGGACGTCTCCAAGTTTAGATTTGTCGGAAGCAACGCCAAAAATATGGTGGAAACACGTTAAACTGATGAACCAAAATCTGTACCAAATGTCAGCACACAGCTGCCACCATCTAACTTGAAAATCATAGACGCTTGATATATTGTTTTTTGATGCTAATGTAAATTAACTGCTAGCTGTCTACCCAGCTACAAATCAGCTACGTATCCCTATAGACAGATTGTGCTTTTAGCGTGGTATAAAGGACTACTCATTTTTATGCAGACGATACACAGTTTTACCTGTCGTTTAGATCCATAGAGACTCATATGCTGAAGTCTTTTACTGATTGCTTCACTAGTATCACAAAAAACACTAGTTATTGGATTGCAGCTTATTGCTAAATATATTTTCACATCAGCTGTCTTTCGCAACCTGTCAGGGCTGCAGTAAAAACGTTTAGTGTCTGGTTTGAGAATAATCTAAGATGTAAGTAGCACACCACTTAGCTTTTTTTTTTAGTTTGTTTACGTGCCTGAACAAAAAATTTCCCCATCGACTCTGAGTCAGAACTCAGTTGCCAGGCTTTTAACAAGAACCAAGAAACTTGATCACATCACCTCTATTTTAGCCTCACTACAGTGGCTCCCGGTATGTTTAAGGATGGATTTGAAGATTTTACAGATGACTTTTAAAGCCTATGAAGGCGTTGTCCTTGTTATATTCCTGACTTTTTTACTTCTTTAAGCACCAGAACGAACTTTATCTGTTCAAGGGGCCCAGTTGAAAACTAACAGCCTTGTAAAGCACTTTGTGACCTGGGCTTAAAAAGCGCTCTAAAAATAAAGATTACTATTACTATTATTGTTAATACGTGGTAAGATTGATGGGTTAGTGACATATGTTGAGCTTAAATCCAGAGTATTCAATGTCACAAAGATGTTTCTCTTTTAACCTGCCAGATCACAATAGTAACTGATGCCAAAGAGCTAACCTGCTCCAGAGAAAGTTCTGTTCAGAGTCTGGAGTTAAAAACGGCTGCAAGAAGCATCTCCTTTTCACACGTTTGTTTCCTGGCGCTTCTCTGCGAGCAGGGCAATATGTTGATAGTTGATATTTCAGGTGCTAGCGAGACAGCTAGCAGTTGTATTTTATCCAGTAAATGATATTTCATAAAGGTAAGAAGCAGTAATGGCATCTTTATAAACACCTACAACTTGTAAGAATCTGCTGAGGTGACTGTGGCTGCAGGTGGCCATATCTGTGAGATCCATCTGGCGGAGGATGAGGGGTTTATTCAATGGCTACTACTGTACTACACTACTAAATAGATACAACACAAATCTCATAAAATACCGTGTAAAGCATTATTTCAAACTATCAAAAGTGTTCTCGTGCATCTGTCATCTGTAGGCCTTCAAAGTCTTCTTCTTTGACATGGGTCTACTATTCAATAACATCAGTAAACAACTGGGGTATTAAAATGCAGTACTGTACTCGAATACACAGTCCTGACAACAGACATCCATACATGCTAAGCTCTCTGGCCCTTCTAAGTTATGGCTGTTTAATAATGCACATTATCCCTTTTGAGTGAAAGCGGCGTACCACAGAGTCAAGCTCGGCTGCTCGTCAGAGGAAATATTGAATAAACTGTACAATGCTTTGTCCCTTTTTTTTCAGTTTTCACAACTCTCCTGAAAAGTAAACAAATAATAGAACAACAACTCCATGACAAAACAGATCAAATATTACAGAACAATATAAATCACTACTGTATGTGCCTGTCTAGTCAACAAACTTGAGAGACAAAATGTGGAGACGATATAGCAAAGACACAAACACAAACGTTTCCTTTTTCAG
Organism: Amphiprion ocellaris; assembly: GCF_022539595.1. NCBI lineage: Eukaryota > Metazoa > Chordata > Actinopteri > Pomacentridae > Amphiprion > Amphiprion ocellaris. The sequence continues at coordinate 12,888,991 of NC_072774.1, forward strand.
ATCCATGACACATGGTCTCCACAACAGAACGAATGAGGGAGAGGAATGATTGAGAGATCTATCGTTCACGTGATCTTTGAAAAAGACCTCGAGTGCTGCTAGTCTGAGATGTGCTTGCTGCCGCGTCGACCCGCCACAAGTGCAGTGTTTCTGGGCTGAACACAGTGAGATCAAACCTGTGAGGATGGGTGTTGCCTGCGTGACTCTCCCGAAGCTGCCAAGTGTAAAGCACTCCGTATTTTAAAACAGTGTCACTACACCGCTGTGCTCTTCGCCCAAACAAAGTGAAAGCCACAGTGTCTCGTTGTGTTTTGTGTCCCCCTGTGTGCACTGTGCTGCCGTCTCCCTCGCCCCACCCTCCCGTGTCTTGCCTATTTATACAGCAGCGGGATTTGGCTGTTGTGACAGTGGTTGCGGGTCATCTTGCTGTCGGCCGGGTAGAGGTTGGAGGAGTTGGAGAAGGAAGGCGGGAGCGAGTGATTGTCCGTGGTGGGGTTGGGGTAGCCGGGTGGAGGAAGCAGGGACTTGGGATCCTGCTGGGATGATGGTGGCGGGGCGTTGTGGTTCTGATTCTGGCCTGTGGAGGGTCGGCGGCGGTTGCGTAGAGCCTGTCGCTCAGCCAGCTGGTTGCGGAGCGCCGATACCCTCTCTTCTTTCTGGAAACACAACAAGCGGAGGGTGAGCTCGTGGCAGAGATGTCTGGGCTGCTAATTAGCACTGACAAGCTTTTATCAACACTTCCAGCAGTAGCTGACAAAATATTCTGATTGTGAAATAAGTCAATTGAGAAAAACTGGCAAACTGATCAAAAATTCATCAAATTAGCCCTCTGCACATCAAAACCTGCCAGCGGGTTTGAAAGGCATGCTTTCTTTTTAAAAAATATCCAGAAATGATCGTTGGATGTTTGACTGCTGCACCTAAACTCAAAATGCTGATTCTTCACCAAAATCATTTTACTCTGCATGTCTCATTAACAAACAAAAGACGTTGCCAAAAATAAAGTGGTTGCAACATATCCTTTAAAAAAAATGACTCCCAAGAAGTTTTGCCCTTCCGGATATGTTGCTGTGACAACCAATCCGACAACTTTTTCAAAGAACCAAGGAATCTAGTACCATGCCAAATTGCCGACAACTTAATCCAGCTTAAGCCTTAATCCATGTACAGAGAAAATGCGCCAGGTGAATAATTTTTGTGTTTTCTTTCAGCTAAGTCTGAAAACAAACTTTTAAAATCATCTGCTAGTTTCTCTGATAAAAGCTGTTTTGTGCAACCACCTGTTTCCCCAAATCCCTACAATGGAGGTGTAGAGGGCAAAGTGAACACAAGACACAGTTGGCACATTACTGGGGAATACACCTACACCTATACATCAGGCGTAGAAAAAGAAAACCAACAAAAAGAAGCATGTAGTATGTAAAGCAATAACAGCAAAGGAAACATGTCAACAAAACACTGCTGTCACTATCTGTATACCACATGTGTTGCCGCTTTCCTCCACTTCTGCATTCTTTGCTGAAGCGTATCATTTGACATATGAACGATATATGAGGTGTGATAAAAAAAAAATTCAGACTACCCTTGAACCAAAGAGCACTACACAGCGTACGTGCATCATGTGCAAGCATGAACTATCACGTCAGCATGCAATTTAACTTTGTGCAGTCAACATCAGCACCAGTGTTACTCATGTCTTTTTATCCATTGGCAAGTGTAACATGTGCTGCTTCACCATGGACCTCAATGCAGCAAAGAGCAAACATCCCATTCTGTGTCAGCGAGCAGCTGAATGTTTCAACCTTCATCACCACTGGTGATCAGAGATGGGTCTTTGGCTACCACTGAGAAAAAACTGCAGCTTTCACTGTGGATGAGCAGCAGTTTCTGAAACAGCATCAGGGCAGGAGCACTAGGAGCGTTTTCTTCAACATTTACATGGTTTTGTACCGGGAATTCAGACTGTCAGGTAGAGTTCTACTGCAACGGCCTGATGGAGAACATGCAGAGCTAATGCCCTGAACTGTGGTGCGATGGCATGCTCCAATGGCCTGTGCAACTGGTCACAGTGCAGTTCACATCAGCTTTTTTTGTCCACAACACAATCATTGCTTCCCACCTGCCCTACTCGCCCGTTTTGGCTACTGGACCAAACTGAAATTCAAGTTTATGGGTCATCATTTTTACACAGATTAGAAGATTTAGTGCTCATCACAGATGGTGCTTGATATGTTTACAGAACAGGGAACATTTGCAGGAGCGCTGGGAGCAGAGTACCACTGGACAAGGAATCTATTCTGAAGTGTGCGGCAGCCAAATTTAAAATGGGCATGCAACTGATTTTTAAAGACACATCTCAGAACTTTTTGATTGCACCTCATATAAGAAACAAAGACATGAAAGTGAAGGGCACACTGTATATGTCCATGAATGATTTGTCATCAGACTCCAGGATGAGCTTAAATGTAAACTGACATTTAACTGTACAGAATGTGGAAGTGCATGTTTGACAATAATAGTGTGCATATCTGACTAATGTGATGTGGGTTCACCTCCTGGATGATCTTTTGCAGCTCCCTGTTCTCCCTCTCCAGCTGCCTCGACTTCTCCTCGTCATTGTTGTTGGTGGACGAGCCGGTCTTCAGAGTGTCCTGCTGCTCAGACTGCCACTCGCCACGAGTGATGAGACGCCGCATCTACACCGCCACAGAGACAGAAAGTCAATAAAGAACAAAGCGAGGCCTGAGACTACAGTGTGCTGAATGAATAATGCATCTGTGGAGAACACCTAATGAGACATTTCTAATATTTGCAGCCCTTTCAGCCACATCGCTCATGTTTTCCTGAAGACTTAAATATATTTTCACCACTTGAGGGGATACTTTTCTTATCTTGGTGATAGCTTCGGTGCTCACTGCTGTGCTGCTTCTGCACAGTCCTCCTAGGAATCAAACTGTAGTGATGATATTGTGATTTCCATTTAATGCAGTCTGAATTTCTGTAGGTGGCACTCTTTCTTCTGTGTGTGGCTGGTGCACCACCCATCACTTCTTCTGTTTATTCCAAACAAAAATGGGAGATGCTGCCAGACATGTAAAATGACTCATTTTGTTTGTGCCAGATTTTTTTTTCTCCCAACTCCAAATGTTTACAGCAGCTACAAATGCGAAAGCTTCTATCTAGAAATTTCACAGAATATTACCTCAGCTCTGATTTGAGTCTGTCCAGTGGTGCTTTCCACTCAAACATCAAACACAGAGCTGTCAGATTGAACAACATGAGGTTTCAGAAGTTTGTGATTTTCATGCATCGTGCAGCAGAGGCTAGACTTTGTTCCTAAACGCGCCGAGAGGGACACGTTTGACCTTTGAATGCTTTTTAAGGTGTCAGTCATGAGTCACAGCACCTTGGGTACAAAAAGCACCACCAGAGTGATGTAGGCGGAGAAGACAATAGCTAGAGAGGCAAAGGCAAAGGAGGCGTCCTGCTGGGAAGACAGGATCATAGTCACAGGAGCCGTGATCAGGCACAACACCTGCAAAGAGAGAAAGACAAGAAAAAAGTTGAAACAAAGGAGGAGTGAGCTTTAATGCAAGGAGAATGAATGAGGCGGGTGGGGTGGAGGACAGGAAGTGGAGTAGAGCTGGAGAGCGAGAGGATGAGAGAGGAGGAAAATCACATCCATAAAAGCATTAGGCATCTGTTTATCATTACAGGGAGGGCTCCCATGTGAAAACAGCATTAAAAAGTCATGACTGAAGTGGCAACAGTGCGCTGACAATCACCACATTGTCATCTCATCAGGGCCTGCAGCTCCCAGCTTAGCAAAGAGGAAGGAGGTCCCTTTACAGACACCATTAACTATTCACATCCTCATCAAACTGAAATGTGTATATTACAACATGAAATAGACTTGTCTCACATTATGAAGCCACGTGATGATGTGAGCACACAAGAAGCTGCATTTAATGCTCTCATAAATAACCATGAATGATAGATAAATGATAAACCCTGTCCTCGAAGAAAGCGCCGAGATCAATCCGTTCATTAGTCACATCTCCAGAAAGTATAAGCTGATAAATGCTCCATTGCTCATTTGGCTGCTTTCTCCTTTATTTATTAATGGGGATTCAGCACAGGAAAATGTCAGTTAAAAAGTAGAAAAAAAAATGTTTGCATGCTCTTCATCAAAACACAAAAACTCTGTTTGGCAAGTGACAGAATCCGCTTTTTTCCCAGACATTTTACATCAATTCCAAAGTTACTGTGTGTCAAGAGTGTCAGGAAATGGCAGTGAATATTTGTCTAAAGTAGCTATGGCGAATATAATGGCTGCTGTTTCCGTGTAAAGTGCATCCTAGGTGCCTCCGTTTAAGATGATTCACTCGCTATTAACAGCTGCTGAAAAATGTTTATGACTGACGGATGCGGTTACTGCTGTTCCTTAGCGCTCAAATGGGTACACTTTTATACTTTTTCCTGCCATAGGGGAAGATTACACCTCCATACAAAGCACTGCCGATGCAATTTCATAAATATACTGCAAACACAAAGCTTGCACTGTGCACACATTGCTTCTCGTGTAAACTCTGCACTAAAACTGGAGTGCAGCATTCTGGTATGATTGAGCTGCACATGACTGCAGTACAATAAAAGTTGGGTTTGTGATTTAATGAGTTGATTTAACATTTAGCGTACCAGGAAGAACCACTGAGTTTGTATTTTGCAAACGAAACCTGAGAAATGACTATCTCTGCACCGCAGACGGCAACTCGAGCTGGCAGTGTTGTGATTTGCACAGAAGTGTATCCAGGTCTCTGCGTGTTCGAGAATAATATTTCCATACTCACAGAAAAGCTTGTTGTTTATACATATATATAAATGTGTAAGCCAGTTTCTGTGTCTCGTGCTGCTCAAATCAATCATTATACCAACATCAGTATTTAGTACTACACCCAGCTGACATTTATATGCTATTCCAGCAGTGGTTTCCTTGTTGGGTTTTTGAGGACTGATGCAAAGACGTGAATTTAGTCACCTTGATTCTGACACCAAAAGCTAATTAGCTAAAAAAAAAAAAAAAAAAAAAGTAAAAAAATTACCTGCATAGGAGATAATTCAATGTGTTGTGTTGTCAGGCAGTTATAGACACAAATGAAGAAATACATCACAGACATTAAAGCTACTTCCACAATAACAGATTTTCATTTTAACGATCTGTTTGAATCCAAAACCACTTCAGTCCAGACAAGTGCTTTGGCTCAGTCTCAGAAATAATCTCTATGTATACAAACCCACCTAAAAATACGTATTATATGATTGTCAATTTGTGCCATTCACCATTCTGGGTTCAGCAGTTTGCTGATTGCTTATTTGTAGAAAATATTGTGGAGGAAGAACAGCAATGGGAAAAAACAAGACCAGAGATTTTCTTCACTGCACAACAGCTACAATGCCTGTAACCCGTTGTCTGTAAAAGCATTGGAAAGTATCACGCAAAATTAAACTGTTAAAATGTGCAAAAAATGTAAAGAAAAAAGAAAAGAAAATACAAATAAGTTTGTTTCAATTTGAAGTGAATACAATAGTGTTGTCAGAAGGTGACGCTATAGGCTACAGTTTTTTGTTGCTGTAATAAGTAGATGTAAAACCAAAGCAATCAGCCAAACAATCGTAAAGAAGAGGAGAGAAAAAAACAGTCGCCTTGTCATCTGCGACTTGTCTTCAGGGACTGTTTTCAGTCAGATGTTATTCTTTCATATCGGTCATGCTTTACTCTGCTGGGAGAATCTAGAGGCAGAAACAGCTGATCAGTCATGGGAGTTAAATCTTGACAGCATTAGAATTTATTTGAATAAAGTGTTTCCATTGAGTGAATTAATTCATTTTTAGAATCTTTTTATATCTTCTTAAAATGCAGTATTTCCAAATCTGCATTGAAAGAAGTTAAGGAAACACAGTTAGTATTGAATTAATTACCGGTAGTCAAGGCTGATGTTTAACGATTAAACGATGTGACTAGTAAAACCCAATCAGAAAGCAAACGTCTTCTGCCCGTTTGGACTAAGATATGACACCAGAGTTTTTGATGGATTTGCGTTAAGATGAGGTTTCAGTGAAACAAAATGTTTTCTGTATTAGGCTGTAAATCTGTCTGGCTTGCTCACATTATAAACACAAGAGCATATATTGTGTCAGTGTAGCTGTGTTCTTGATTTCATCGCTCTATCAATCTGTGTGAAGACTCAAAAACTCTGTTCTTGTTTGTGTTGCTGAACTAACTGTTGCTCAAAGTTTATTAGCTCCGACTCCAGCATGATCCACCCTTCAGTCGCCGTAGTTTGAATTGCACAGAGAAACTCAACACAGCAGTATCCTTAAAATGCTGGTGTAGTGTGAATAGAAGGCATCAATATAGCAGAAGTTAACCATTAAAATGAAAGCATATTAGTGTAGACGTGGTCTGAGGGACAATTAAGTTACTTGTAACATAAACTTTCACTACTGATTAGCGGAACCTGCAACGAGTTTCACTTTGGGACTTGCAGCTGGTAAAGTCAGTCGTTTTTCTCAAAAATGAGCAGGAAGGTGACTAGAAAGCAGAAATCTCAACACCAAAGTAATCACGGAGGCCTGGCCATTGCTCAACCTCCTGCAGATATGCTACAGCCATGTTGTGTATTTTGGAGCAATAAAAACTTTCCTTATTTCTGTTATTCGGTGTGCTACAGACTGCTCTTTGCAGCAAAAGTAAGACAGTTGGAAAAACAGACAGCAAAACCTGGAAACACGAGTTTTTTATTCTGATAGTGTTGTTTCTTTCTAGACTCACAGCAACGTTGTAAATAGCCATCCCCACGGCCCGATGGTCATTGATCTTTTCTGTGGAGACAGACTTGGTCTCATAAGCCAGAAAAATGCCCAGCAGCAGCAGCAGACCCTTGTAGCCGTAAACCACACCTAAAGGAAGAGAGAGCGAGCAGTGAGAGGATGCAGATGAAAGTGTGACTGAGTGCATATTTATAGTAATGGGGCAAAATCACATGGTTGAGTGAATAAATGACTATATATAAACATGTTTAGGTTCGATTTATGGTATTTTTCAAGGTTGTAGATATATATCCAACAAAACATTTAGCCTCCATTTGTCTCTAATTATGTAATCAGATACTGAGATTGTATTATTGCAGTGACACTGAAGGTTAACATAATCTGATCTTCTTTACATGAACAAACTTCTGTTAGAACACAGCGCTTTAACTTTGGTTAACTTTTTCTAATTGTGGTCAAGCTGCCTGAGTGCCCAGTTCAAAGTGTTCCATGCAGACAGAATCTTTAGTGTCCTTTAAAATGTCTGGACCAACATGACAGCTAGAAAAGATTCCTGGTTTTTGAAGCAACAGCTGTTTTCAGTTCAGAACAAACTGACTTTTATTATGTTATTTATTCAAATGATTTTTCATCTAAAATCTGTTCCGCCTATTCTGCTTTTGGCTGGTTCAATACATGTTGCATTTATGGATTCATAGTGCATTTCTGCCAGTGTTGGTACTTTAACTCTGGTATGTGTTTTGTCCTGGGGTGCCAGTCTTTTGACACTCACTTGCTATGACCTCCTTAATGAATTTTAAAATGGGCTTTCCATGAATTTTACATGTTAAGATCAATTAACTAGTAACAAGAGGCACAACACACATAAAAAGAGCTGAATAGTGTCTTCTGAGGCGGCAGGGAGAGCTGGGACCAGGGAATATTGGCTTTGGCTTGTAGACAACAAATTAGGTGCAGAAATCCTGTGTTGAACTCGGTTGCAATTTGGGCGTTGTAGGCATTTTTTGCAGCTTGGCCAATATGAAACTAATCAGGACAAAAAGTTAGGATATCTGGTTTTCTGTGCAATAGTTAGAATCAGTTTTATATCCCCAATAGCGAGCTCCAGGTGTTACAATGCCAGACAGACAGCCGGTTTGTCCACTGCTTTGGTTGAAACTAAAATATCTTACCACATATTGGGTGGAAGATAGTACAGACTTTAAGGATGCCAAAAATCTGCATGACTTGGGTGAAAACCAGACTTTTCTGGTGCAACTGCTGGGTCAAAATTTCACAAATGGAAATGACTATGCATTTGCAAAACTAATGCACACTGTATTTAGAGTGAATTAATAAATGTTGGCATGGCTACAAGCTAAAATAAGATAGTGAACACATATTCCCACCAATCTGGTGCTAGTTCTGGTTGTGTTCAGTCGATGGATTCAACTTGTGAACCATCTTAGAACCAGTAGGCTTTTCCACAATTTAGGGAGCCATCATAGAGTCACGTTATTACGTCACTGTATATGTCTAGTTTATTCTGAACTTCTGCTGAGGACCACAGTACAAGACAGTTAGTCTACCCCACAGACCACTGCTGGAGAGCCAACGAGGTCATTATTCGTCTCATTTTCCCTGCTGTTTGATGCTTTAATATCGCCAGTTGGCGTTTATGAACCCCAGCTGGTGATATTAAAGCATCAAACGGCATTTATAAACGTCAATGCGAGCAGCAGTCTGTATTTCTGAATGCTGCTCTCGGTGCCATCCTTGCAGCAGCGCTTAGATGTGCAATGGCGTTTATAAATGGCAGCTGGCGATATTAAACCATCGAGCGGCAGGGACAATGAGAGGAATAATGACCTCACAGGCTTTCTACACACTGCTGCTTTGATTTCATTGCACAGTGAAGCTCTGGTTTCTCTTCGTCTTCTTCAGATTGTTTAGATTTAAAAAATAACAGTCCCAGAGTTTAAGCAGGTCTTATTAGTCACAATAATCCCAGCTTCTGACATATGGTCAGTCCGTGTCAGGTCACATAACTTGTTTAATTTTACAATTTTGTTATTTGTGACGCAAATCCACATTCTTTGGTTCTTTCAAGTATTTTGGGAGAATTTTGAGAATTTCATATGTCTTCAGACCTGAGGATTGTTGTGGGTTTTTTGCTCTCAAAAATTAAAAAAAAAATTGCCTTACCTGGAAGGCCATTTTAATGGTCCAGTATCTCCAAAAATATGAGTCCCATTGCCATGAAATTAGGTCACGACACAGACTAATTATTTCCAGAAGAATGAAAATGATTAAATGGCTCTAGCAGAAGCTGTATTTTTTAATTATTGGTCCTAGAAAATGTGAAATAGCTCAACTTTGTTTAACAGTATTGCACTTTCTGCCATCTCAAGGGCCAGTGATTAAAAATGAACCCTCTACTGTACCCATTTTATCATTTTAATCTGCTGGAAACAATTTTCCCTATGTTTTTACTGACTTTCGAATTTTTGGGGATATTGGACCCTTAAAACGACTTCCCAGATGAAGCTAGATGATGGCTTCCTTTTGATGGTAAAAATGAAAAAATTCCCAGGTCTGAAAACATGAAATTTTAAATATTCACCAAAACATTTAAAGATCTTTGTTTTGGGTTCCAAATAATAAGCCAACTCTGAACAAAATCTAAGATGGAGCAACAACATATTTCCTGAATTCTATCAATATTGACAGGGACTGTAAAGCAGCAAAGCGTTGGTGCTACTACTCTGAAGTCAGCTTTCCTGACTGAAAGCTGATTTTTTAAATGCTGAAACAAACGTAATGGTAGAGACATGTCATCCAGAGACTACTTGTTCCAAATCTAGCATGTTAGCATTCTCATTATGAGCACTGCAGTTAGCATTTAGATCACACCTGTGTACCAAAGTAAAAAGCTGCTGATATCACTCAAGACTCTTGGCATTGTAGCTTCACTGCTGATTACAGGAGAGTGACTGATTTGCCAGACCAACGACACATGGTAAAGGGTCGTAAAAAGAACAAAGTGGATTTATTTTCATTTTTAAATTTATTTATTTTTAATATAATTAATTTAATTGATGTATTTTAAATTCCAAACACTGTAGCCATTCCGTCAACCATCACTGCTAGCGACAGGAACCATGACAACAAATTTTGTAATGCTTAATGACGTCCAGCTAGAGTTCACGGCACAGGTGTTGGGACAAGTGGATAGCGTTATAGTATGAATAAGTAGTACCAATGCTTTTTTTTTTGTTTGTTTTTTTGGGGAGTTTGTCCCCCTCAAGCTCCTTTAATTTAGGTACATGTAATGCTAAATTCTTTTGGCTTTTAAACCTACTAAACAGAAACATTTTGCACATTTGTGAAACTACGGCATCATTCTGACTTAACATGGCTTCTAGTACAGGTGGAAGTAAGACTGTGAATGATTCACTGTGACCTTGGAGGGAGTAAGTGACACAGTAGTGCAGAGGTAGGAAGTCAAAAATGATTAGATGCTAGAGAGGAAAAGAGGTTGAATATGTAGGAATCCAGTCAGAACCAGACAGAATGACAGAGAAAAGAGAATATAACAGTGAAGCAGGGAAGAATAGAGAATCTGTGACTGAGTGAGTTCGACACTCCTTCAGAGTGTCCATTGTTTCTTTATACCGCCTGATATTAAAGTGAAATCTTTCTTCTCAGAGAAAGGAAATGCTATGGGGCAATGGCCCAGTTTGTGACCCACATTATTTGAATTTCAGCACCATTATACTTTCATAAGAGCTGCCACACTAAGAAAGACAGCAGAGAGACCGACAGCGAGAGAGAAGGACCGAGTGGGCCTGACAAAAAGGAGAAGAAACGATGGAGAAAAGAGGAATCAAATGTGCAGGTCTGGTGGGGGCTGAGGGAGGTGAGGCTGGGCTGTGATATGAGACCTGTTTAATTCAGAGCGAATAGCAATGACGTGTGTGCATGCATATGTGTCCACATATATCCATGTGTGATACTAAAAGTCACAGCAGGCCAAAGCGTAATAAAGAGGCAGATTGAGATACGAAGAAGAGAGGACATATACCGAGCCACGTGTTCATCTTCTCTGAGCTGCAGTGCTCCAGCAGGGGCTGAATCAGGACATCCAAATCTTCTTTAGGGGCCTCCGTAGTGAACTTCTACTCACATGGCAGACGGAGGAATGGCAATGGAAGGATAAAAGAAACCGAGGGAGGGAGAGAGAGAGAAATTGAGAGTGGGAGATGATAAGAAACGATGAGACAGCAGCACACTGGAGAGGGAGGCAAAAATGCACCGTAAGCATAAGCCCCAGCGACTGCACGGTTGATCCCCTCGGGTAAATAGGTCCTTCTCGACAGTCAGATATAGATGACTGAATTAACAGAATATCAGATACCCAATAAATATGAAATATGGCTGTTAAAAAACTCCATGCAGGACTGTGGTTAAAGTCAGCGCTGTGCACATTTGTAAATCTCCTGCTCTTGCAGAGCCTGAATGCAGTTAATAAGTGAGTTTACATGCACGCTAGCATCCTGGATGTCTGGTCTTGCCCAGGTTTTTGATCATATTCAGGATGGAACATGAAAACTGTGATTATTCTATTCATACTCATTGTCTGCCTGCAGATGTGTCTCCGTTCCTGAGCATTTCTGTCACTTATTTTTCTACTGACCGACTTAAACTCAGTTTAGTGTCCGACCTCTGCATTGTTCTCCACTGCGCTTCAATGGACAGCAGCAGTGATAATACAGTTCATAACCTTCAGACTTTCCCTTTATATCACCATCTAAAACTAACTAAAGCACCATCTTTTCCGATATTCACTGTCTGTTTATCTCTCAAGAGGGACATCTCTCAGTTTATAGATGCTAAATGCTTATTTCTTCACAGACTAGTTGCTTGCTTGGTTAAGATTTGTTGCTAGACAGGTTTATGGGAGCTTTTTTGGAAAAGACTACCTCTGAAGGTTGAGAAGAGCCTGAACCAAACAGTAAGTCGGTTGTAAAAATTTATGATCTACAAGAGGCTAAAATACACTATATCGATGCAGAAGACTTGAAAATATAGGTGTTTTTTTGCATTGCAATTGATAAAAATGAACAAGAAAGTCCTTTGTTTCAGTGTTTAAACTGAATATATGAATTAATGCAAGTTAACATTAGAACACATTTGTGAGTGGAAATTCAGTCACATCAGCCTCAGTTATATTGAAGGTGCAAAGTCACACAATTTAAATGGTGCAACCCATTTTAATGTACAAACACCCCAACAGCAGCAGTACCTTCTTATTTTGTAATAAGAGTACAAACACAGTGAAACAACGTGCACCATTTTTACCATAAGACTCCAATGAACAAAAGCTTTTAGGTGTTTTTTAGTAAAAAAAAAAATGGGGTGAATGTTAAAACTGGAGTTGACAAAAACCTCATTGTTTCTCATAAAACTGAGGAAATCTGTAAAATAACTACAAACTTTTAGAAAAAAAGTGAATTTTTTACTGAGGGCAGATGTGGCTGATGCTGAAATAGCAACTTTTCTTGCAGCATTTTCAGCCATTGCATCAGGCTCTACATTCTCTCCATTGATGCGTGAATGTACATTTTAAAAACAATGCCCTCTATCTGGAAAGACCTGGCTAAAGTGTCTTATCATTGGCTTTCTAAAGCTTGAAAATGGAGCCAGAGAAGGTGCTAAAGTCTAGTTTCCTCTTGAATTACAATATGCTGAAAGACAAGTGCGGATTTTTTGCCCAACGTTGCCAAAAACTACCTGCCTACCTCAGCTGTTAGGGTTAAATGTACAGTTTTATAGCAGAGTTAAAAGACAAATGACAAACTGTGCTTTTAGTTGAACCAAGTACAGTATATGTGTAATAAGTCCTAGTATCAGAGTGCTGCTGTGCCCTTGTGCTTTGTAAAATGGCATGATATTTATCCTTGTTTTAGAGTGCCCTCTTTGAGTCTAAGATGAATCAAAATGAAAGAACATTTCTTCAATCGACGCTCAGTGTCTCATTACTGTGTTACTGACTGATGACAGCCGCTGAACGGGCCGTGCAAATGGGCGATGACACACAAATGATCTCATCTGTCTCTCGTACTCTACCTCCACCGTAATGTGCAGAGGATCCACAATCTGCCAGATCATGAGTGACAGAAAGTCGATAGCCAGCAGCACTCCAACTGTTGCGTAGAGTTTCCACGGCTCCAAGTGTTGCTGTGTGAGCAAAGACACGCACAAAACAAACACACATACACAACAGTCATCACTATCCAAGGGCATCACGAGCCGGTCCGCAAACAAAGACAAACTACCAGGACAAATAATGCGACAGGCGTCCTTGTGATTTCTGGATGACTGGGCACGAATTGTCTTTCTGAATGTGTGTCTTATCTGAGGATGTGTGTCCGAGTGTATTTTAGGAGCAGGGGGAGTGTGTGTGTGTGTGTGTGTGTGTGTGTGTGTGTGTGTGTGTGTGTGTGTGTGTGTGTCTGCAGATGACATAATGAAAAAAAGCTGCAGTGCCTATATTTACACTGCCACCTGAAATCATCATTTATACACACTAAGACGACACTGCTGTTGTGCGGACAGTTTCCTAAGCAACCGGCATCAGCTCTATTATTCTTAACCTGAGCTATAATGGAACCAATACAGCCATAACCGAAAACAAGCAGCAAAAATGAGCTCTCCCACTTTGCTTCCCCTCTCTCTTTCCACACATCGTTTTTATTTTATTGCCGGCTTACTCATAGCACCTCTAACATAGTAGCAGCCGTTCAGGCGTGCAATGACTAAAACTGAAAAATAAAATAAAGAAGAAAATGCATTACACAGTGCTGGGCTCCTCTTCACTTGAGTTGCATGAAAAATTATTTGAAAAGCGCCCATTCTCCCCTCCATTTGTGAAAGATTCTTTAAATACTCGCGCAGAGCTCTCTGGTAAATTGCCCTTCTGTGGACATGAAGTGAGTTGAAAGTCAACCCGATTCGTTGTGCTTTGGCTCAAATAATAAACCCCCCGAAGGTTGGATTTCTGCATAGAACTTTAATACTCATCCATATTCATAAATATTCCATAAATGGCTTAATCTCTTATTCTTCTGATTAGGTGTTAGAAATTCCCACAACACATCGCAGACTGGCAGTATCTTACTGGCTCCAGGACACACTATCTTTGAGAGGAGCCACACACACCCACACACACACACACACACACACACACATAAATACACACATTGTTAAACACAACAGCATGCAAATAAATCTGGTGACGTGGGAATCTTGTGCCCAAAATCTACTTCTGCCTGTCCCTGCATGCATGAATGTTGCATGTATAGTATCTGTGTCAGTGTGTGTCCAACACTCTTATCCCTGCACTCTCTCGCTTCAACACGCGCCGTAGTGAATGATGCCGAGCTGGCCTCTTAGAAGCTTATGTTATGAGGAAGCCTGCAAAGTTTTTAACTGAACTTTTTTTTTTATCAGCCGGTGCCACACATGCTGCACGGCCTGGACTCCCTCTCCCATCCTTTCTCTGCTCTCCAGAGACCGCTGAGAGGCTTATCCCTCCCCTCCTCCCTCCCACCTCCCCACTCCTCCTCCCTCCTACCTTCTTCTTCTCCTTCTTCTCGTCCTTCTTAGTAAAGAGGGTGTGCACCCACCAGATCTTGGTGAACATGCTGCCATATGCCAAGCTGAAGCCGAGGCCGAGGAGCCACAGGCGGAACTGCAGGAGGGAAGGAAAAGTAGTGGTGAGGATTACTATTCTCTACAGTGTAGAAAAATACTGAAGACATCACAGCTATGAAACAGCAAACATGGATTTATGCAGTCAGCAAAAAAAGTGTAAACAAACCAAAATATGTCTTAAATTTTAGATTCTTCAAAGTCGCCTCTTTCTGTGTTGATAACAGCTTTGCACGCTTTTCATTCTCCAAGCAGCTTCATGAGGTCTGCACTTTTGTTTCAAAGGAGTTGCCACATAGGCAGAGCACTTGTTGGCTGCTTTTCCTTCACTCTGTGCTCACCGCAAAGTATCTCAGCTGGGTTAAGGTGGGTGATTGAAGAGGTCAGGTCATGACTTAGACGAATGATTGGCAAACAACTAGTCAGTGTCACTACAGATAAGTTACAAGTACTGTCCTACAGGAATACAGGCAACACACTCCAATAACAAATACTGGCTGCTCCGTGAGTTCAAACCGGAACTACAAGATGGCTTGTTTGGAAACTTTTGGAAACAATTCACCGAAATGCTTGAGGTGAAAATAAGCCGTGCAACTGCTGAATCTGTCTTCATTTTTAGATTGAGCTCGTCAGAGAGCACCTGGTGGCCGAGTCTTGGGGCCCCGTGGGGCTCGGTCGGGCACAGCCCGAAAAAGTAACACGGGGTCACCGCCCAGTGGGCCCACCACCCATCAGGCAGGAAATTGAGAAGAAATGAGAGTGTGGACAACAACGACACCTTTTAAAATGCAACATGCTGCAAACAGAATGCATTGCACTGCTCCTTACATAGACAATGGCTGTGTTTGAAATTGCCTACTGCACAAGCAGTACATACAAATGTGGCCAAAATGAAGTATGTAGTACGAAGTCTGACAAAAACATACTGGCAACAGTGTGCAACGCTGTCAGCAAGACTTAAACGAGACAAGGAAGATTTATTTCCACCAGTGTTGTGTCACAGTTTTGCTCCGTGCAACAGAATATAGTAAAACTAAAGAATAGCTCTGTAAAATGCTTATTGCATTTTCTACAGCATTATTAAAAAATAATGTCTCTGCTGTATTACAAACCTACATTAAACCATGATTAACATTCTTGATAGAAATTATGTTGCATTTGCATATTTACTACAGGAAGCTCTGTGCATTTCTGCCTTATATTGATGATTAATTCAAGCATTTTTCTTAAAGAGTGCCAGAAAACCATGAAGAGGAGGTAGAAGTGGGGTTTTTTGCCCTAAATAGTGTCTGTAGGCTTCGGTGATGATTTCAATGGGGACGCAGTGGATACGTCCCCTTCAATATTTAAAACACGTGCAATAAAAACATGAAAGAAGCAAAGGACTTTAGCTTTTAAAAACTGTTACAGACGCTAGAATGGTTCCAATGCGGGGGTTTGTTTTCTTTACCACTGGGTCTTCTTTTACTTCCACATAGGTTCATAACTATGGAGGAGCCAAAAGAAAAAGGAGGACATTTTTCCGTCGAGTGTCCCAAAACCAAACAAGTTGGGAGCCACTATGCAATGTTTTTATGTTCGATGTTATAATCAACTCTGGCAAAGATGTGTTCTTGTTTATTCTTTTCAGGCAACTTTATGAACCCTTTGATGAACAACATGGGTCAAAAGTGACCCATATTCAATGAAAAATGGGTATCTGTTGACCATGTCGTGCATTAAAGGGTTAACATAGTTGAGATCACACATATCTACTTTGGCGAAGAAAACTCAGAAACAACTGTACCTCATAATTAAACCTGAGAAACTTCCATGGCAAGCTCTTGGTACCTTTAACATAGGAGCAACACTATGCTTTTTTTTTTTTTAAAAAGCACCTTCACCAATCGAAAAATGGACTTTGTTTAGGGGATGGATCTTTATTTAACTTTATGTATTTCTTCAAAGTGGTTTTTAATCATTATCTGAGTCACTTGATTCAAATTGTAACATTAAAACAAAGCTGCAATTAACTATTTTCATGATCAATTAATGTTATTGTTATTCATTATTATTTTCTTAATTAATTAATTCATATAGAAAAAACTGTGAGAAATGCACCATCACAGTCTCCCAAATCTTGTTATATGTTGTTCCGTCTGACCAACAACCCAAAACATCAAATGTGTTCTAATGGACGACACAGAAATGCTGAAAATTCTTACATTTATAGTTCATATATAAAGGTTCTAAAATCAGTGTGTCTCCTGCTGTTTAATGCATCAGGAGTTTCTAGATTTTTAGTTTGGATCCACAAGTTAATTGAAGGCTTTTGGGTTCTATTTTTTTCCGTCACAGTGACTGATTTTGTGTTTGTTTTACTTTGTGCTTCACTGAAGTGGGAATATTTAAGACCTTACTCATCTGTAATTGAATGACGTAAAAGGAACATTAACAAACAACCAACAACTCTGGTAATGTGCTTGTTTTTCAACCTGCACATAATAATTTGACTTGCTCCAGGAACTATTTATTTTGGAAAATTTCTTAAGAGGCACTTCAAAGAGGATCTTTGCTAAATCAACTGGTTGCACATACAACTATCCTCAAACAGTATAGTTGGTTTTTCTTAAGTTCATTTCAAGGCCATTCATGATGCCTAAAGGAACCATTTAATAGTTCGTTGAGGCACCTCTGAGGATTATTTAAAAATGTGTTTGAATAAATGGTTGTTTAAAGAACTTGCTGCTGAAAGATTCTTTGTCCAACTAAAAATGGTTATTCTGCGGCATCACTGTTTAATTTAAAAATAGTTCGTTATTTGTTTAAAAACGATGTGAAAAACTGTTTTTTATTACTTAAGAACCATTTCAAAGATATTCTTTACTGAATCTGCTGGATGCACATACAACTATCCTCAAAATGGTTCTTTAAAGAACATATTTTTTCTAAAGTTCTTAGGATCTGTGGTGCTTAAAATAAACATTTTTTGATTGTTTTTTGATGAAGATTTTAGGGTTCTATAAAATACTGCTTGAAGAAATGTTGCTTCAAACCACCTGTTGCTTAAAGGTTCTATGAAGAACTAAAAGTGGCTCTTCAATGACATCACTGCAAAGAACAATTTAAAATAGGTTATTTACTGACTCAGCTGGGTGCACAAAAACTATCTGGAAAATTATTCCTCAAAGAATCTATTTCGGCTAAAGTTCTTTGGATTTATAGGGCCTACAGGAACTATGGTTTTCTGAGGCACCTCTGGGGGTTCTTTAAAGAACTGCTTGCAGAAATGTTTCTTTTAAGAAACTGTTGCAGAACTTAAACTGGTTCTTCTTTGGCATCACTTCGTAGAACAATTTTCGGTTCCACTTAGCATCTTTGAGTAAAGGAAGCACCCCAACTGGAAACATTACAAACTGGTGTGGATGTTCACTGCTTAGGACAAGAAGTCTCTACAGTAGGTGATTAAAGCCGCCCAGAACATCATCGATACCCATTTATGGAACATTATTGATATTGGAGAGATGAGGTGCCTGCACAGAACCTAAAGATATTCAAAGACAACACACACCCAGCCTGTCCACAGTCTGTTTGCCCTGCTGCCGTCTGGCAAGTGATACAGAAGAATCCGCTGCCGTACCCCCAGACTTCGAAGCGGTTTCTACCCCTGGGCTGTGAGATTACCGAATTCATCCTCCATGCTTCGCCAAAAAAATAGCTTTATTTTTATTACTTCATTATATTTTGTCTTCAGCATAAAAGGGCAACATTTGTAATTCTGTTATGCAATCTTATGTTGCATAATGGTAACTAAACTGAATCTTGAGTGTACATGATACCTAGAAATCATCCCAAAACACACATTAGAACGTGGAGAAAGTTTTGAACATAAGCCATTAAAGTTCAGGGGTTTATAAATTAATTGCAATCATGTGAAAAAAGTGCTACATGCGTGTTTAAAGATGCAAATGTAAACCACGTCTATGCGTTGACTCATCAGGGACAATATTAAATGAGAAAAGCTGATCCACTGAATGCCTGGGAGCCTTACTGCACTATATTCTATTACATAGTTTTTCACATTTCCACCATAAATTGAAGCAGAAAAGTCACAAAAATTCACCAGAATGCAGGAAATTAAGTGTTTGATGCTCAGAATTTCCTAGGGGAGGACCCCGAGATCTCCCGTTTAATGCATCTCCCCTAAAATAAATCCTATGCCCAGGCCTGCAGGTGTTCCTTTTCAGCTGTTTACATCTGCAAAAAACCTCCACCAACAAGGCAGGGCAAGCCACAGGCAAACAAATCCATAAACCAGTCAGCTGGTTCAGCTCATTGTACTGAAGATATCTACATTTTCATCAACTTCTCTCATTTCTCATCTATAGTTTAAGGGTTTTTTCAGCAAGAAAAACGATAAAACTGGTAAAACTATAAATTTGAGGTGGAAAGAAATGTGATTTTAAAAAGTTCCCCCCAGGTAGAAATTAAGCCCTTGCTTTTATTAGAACTAGAACAAACACATTAAAAAACAATATAGTGTTTATGCTCATTTCTCGCATTAAATCAGAAAAATAGGTGTGTACACGCAGAGAAAAGCAGAGGGATGAGATGAAAAAGAGAGGATCGATGGATAATAAGGTAGTGGATGCAAAAAGGGTAGATGATAGATGCAGAGAGCGAGCGATAGTAGGGGAGCTGATATGAATTTGAGGAGATGAAGAGATTGCAGGAACAGAAAAATAACGATCCAGAGTAGAAGGTCAGAGGCAGAGTGCAAAAGAGAAACGGAACAAAGCCCGAGAGAGAGTAACTGGACAGGGACAAAGAGCAGAGAAACGACAGAAATGGAAATCTCCCTCTCGCCTCCACAACACAAAGGCTCACCATGGGTGACAGAAAAGTACTCCCACTCCTCATTAGTGCTGGGATCCCATCGTTTGTGCTATTCTGGCACCCAGCGAGTCACGGCTGCAACGCCCAATACCAAAACACACTCGGATAATTAATGAATTATATCAGCGTTTAAACTTTCCGTGCATGATGAGAATCCTAAAACGTCTGGCTTGCAGGTGTCTGGCATCACAACCAGGAGGGCGTCATGACACCTAAATGTGGCATTGCTTAAAGTAGGAACACAATTTCAAAGCAGGGTAGAGCATCACTAAAACTGACAGCTGTAACTGAAAAGTGCAAAAACATAAACAGGCAGCGTAAATCAAATGCAAATAGTGTTAATGTTAATTTAGAAAACAGCTGCAGGTGGACGCGTCATTTCAAACTCGTGTCGTGCAGCCAAAATAAAGCTTAAACCCAAGGAATTTTATTTTAAATTCAAGTTAATTATAGTCCAAGATGGTAAATATACCAGGCTCAATTATAGCTTCCATTAAAAACCGGAAGGTTTTGCCAAACAATATTTAAATATATGACAGTCAGTCGCCAGGGAATAAGAATCTATTTCCAATTTCAACACAATCTTACACTTAAATGTGAAAAAGCTGCATCGATCATATAACGACTGTAAAAATGTGAGAGGCTTAATTATTTTGTCCCATTTGTTTTTACTGAATTGTGTATGTTGCTCTTTTCATTTGTTTTCAGTTGCTGCTCTTTTTGCTGTTTTCAGTTACAGTTGCTGTTTTATGTCACTGTTTTTGGCGTTATCAGTCACTATTTTCTTTGTTTTCAGTCATTGTTTTTTCAGTCGCTGTATTTAATCCTTGTTTTTATCGTTGTTTTCAGTTGCTGATTTTAGTCACTGTTTCTTCACTAGTTTTTAGTTGTTGTTGCTGTTTTACGTCATGGTAATCTTTTGTTTTCAAATGCAGTTTTTAGTAACATTTTATTGACAGTTTTTCGGTAGTTTTCAGATGCTGTGTTCAGTCTGTTTTTCAATTGTTTTCAGTTGCTGTTATATGTTGTTATTTTCAGTCATTTTCAGTCACTGTTTTTCCACTTGCTGTTTTCAGTAGTTGTTTTTATTCACTGTTTGCTGTTGCTGTTTTATGTGACTATAATCTTTTGTTTTCAGCTGGTGTTTTCAGTTGCTGTTTTATGTCACTGTTTTCAGTACTTATAAGCTGCTGTTTTTATTCACTTTTTTGTTTTTAACCACTGCTTTGTGTCCCTGCTTAGAACTGTTTTCAGTCAGTTTTCTGTTGTTTTCGGTTACTATTGGCTTTTGTTTTCAGTCACTGTTTTATTTCACCGTTTTATGTCTCTGTTTTCCTTTGCTGTTTTCTTCTTTGTCATTTTCAGTTCTTTTGAGTTGCTGTTTTTAGTCATTTTTAGTTGTTTTTATTTATTGTTTTCAGTTGCTGTTTTTAGTTGCAGTTTATTTTGTTTGTTTGTTTTTAATCACTGTTTTATGTTCCTACTGAGAATTGCTTTCACTACTTTCCGTAGCTGTTTTCAGCTGTTTTCAGTAACTGCTGGCTTTTGTTTTCAGTCACCACCCTTCATAAATGGTAATATATCAGTTCAAATCCACGATGATCCCAATAATAAAGTGGAATTGTTACTTTACTTACAATGTTAAGAAAGGTTGTTATTGTATTGGATCATGAGTATTCCTAATAAAGTGCTCTGTAAATCCCATGAAACCAAAAGCTAGTCAGCTAATTAGCTGCACTGCTGCAACACAATAAACATTCAATGCATGTTTTTACTCTTCAGAATCCCTGCTCCAAACCTGCTGTCTTTATTCACTTTGTCTCTGCAGCTACTCTCAATCAAAACTTACTTTTAATAATAAATCCATCAAGAATACATTTAAAAACCTGTTGACGTCACCTTTCACTGCAAAATGTGTCATTTCAGTTGGACTTTGAGGACTGTGAAAGGTTTAATAAGGCTTTCTTCTCTCTGCTCTGACAACTGCATTTTATTTTTAACTAGTACTTTCAAAGACCAAGAATGAATATGATTTCTGTAGGTCTGGATTTTATCACAAACTCTTGTCAAATCTTAGGAACCAGATATTTGTAGACAATATGCAGCCCGACTGCTCGTCATCTTGCCCTCTGGCTCATGCCTACCCCATCCCTCCCCCCTCTGTTTGTCTCTTTCTTCTGTTACCTGGCAGACGACAGGAAACTGTGGTCGGAGGACGTGGTGGCCATCAATCCCCAGCGGGAACACTGCAGCCAGCGCCATCATACAGCCCACCGCTGTCATGTTGTTCAGGTAGGGCTGGGAGTTCTGGATGTAGCTGGAGTGGTGACAGAGTCACACAGGGACACAAATAAAGACAAAAAACAAGCACAGTTAGACTGCACGTTTTAGGTGTTAGAATGTCATCAAGTGTTACCTGCTTAAATTTTGTTTTGTAATTTTAATCTGTGTTTGCTGGTGAAGACGATGTGGTTGTGTGTTCGTCGCTGAGAAAAAGGTTCACATACAGAAACACTCCTCTGCCCTGGGCGTCTCCTTTGATGTATGATTGATGGTTATGAGTCCAATTAGTGCTGACAGAAGGTGACATCCTGCCTTCTGTGAAACATGGTGATTTCAGGGGAAATGTTTTTTGGTTTGTTTTTTTACTAACAAAAAAGGGAAATTTCTTGTGCTTGCAGTGCTAGATGTAAAATGAATGGTTTATAGCATTAGAAACAATTATTCTTTTGAGGTGCTTTTTCTTGAAATCTAGTTTTTTGCTCTGCTAAAATGTCAAAATGGTGTCTTTTAAATGCCACAAGGCATTCCACCAGTGCAATGAACTGACTGAGTATTTCCAACATGAAACTGCAGTGCCTTGGTGATCAACAGCACAAATGTAGCCTTCCAGGGTTTCATATGTTAAAAAAAACCTAAAGAAACACGCTGTCAATTTGCAGCATCAGACTTCTAGTATCATTATTCTTCTTCCAAATTGGTTTTCTGTTTACATATATATGACTGGATTACTTTACTATTGCAGCTTGCCCTTGTGTGGTGCAGGGTAGGTTTACACTGTTTGGGCAGAACTGTAGATAGGGGTTTCATAAATCTGCACATTTTGGAGAACGCAGTGGTGCAGAGGTTCAGCTCAGCCATTTTACTGCAGGAAGGAAAAAAACTTGATTATATACAACTTTGGTACAGAGAGATGTGAGAGTGTTTATGGGTTTAATCCACAACCAGAGACGGTCTATAATAGAGAATATTTGATGGGAACGTGGCAATGCTCTGAGGTAAATGCTCGCAATGTCAATTAAATTCAATTTATTTCAAACAGCGCATAATGAAAGCATACAAGCATTTCATCTCAGGGAACTCTATATAGTAAGGTCAAGATTTTACAGCATTATCGAGCACTTGAAAGGAAAATTAAAGACACTGATAACATAAAACTGTTTTCCACAACTGGAACCTGTTCTGGCTGCAGCAACTGCCCCTGTAGAACAAAAAAGGGTGGGGTAGTTTCTTCTGAGCGGAGAAAACAACAAGCAACAAGAAGCCCAGGTGGTGGCAGACTAGCGTGCCTCAGGAGACCTGCATGGAAGCCACAGGAAGAGAGATGTAGGGCAAAGGAGCACACTCTGGGTTTGTTCATGCAACAGCACTTTGCCATGAAAGTAAAATAAACTGTAGGCTCTTTGGGTACAAGTTAGCTTTATGTTATTCCACCTGTTAGAGATCAGTTGTTCACATGCTTGCTTATTTTCAGATGAACTAAATTTGTACATGTTCAGAGTTACAGGTTAAGGCTGCTTATAATAATTTGAGGTGTTGCATCAGAAGAGAGATCTCAGGTCTTCTCAAGTTTGGAGTTTCAGTCTGAAAAAGACTCTTTGCTCAAATAATGGAATGTAAACAAAACTCTAGGCTTTTCTAAGGATCTCATTTCGTTTTTACATTTTATGGAAAACAACCCCGTAAGATTTAAATGTAGAAACTAATTACCTTGTTCTTCTCGGACAAAGTGCCATTCTACATATTGTGTACACCATTAAATTTAGCGATGACCCAGCGAAGTGTCATTATTTAACGTAATATGAGTCATGGCAGCAGTAGCAGTATTTCCAGAACATTGCATCTGATGCAGTTAAGTGTAACTATCCAACATTCTATCGACCGATTTTCTCATCATTTTTGATAAAGCGTCTGTGACCATTTAATATCGCTGTTGTTTTTTCGCCCAGGTCTACTGTCTAGTAGTTTCTCAGAGCATTAAGGAGCATCTCTAAACCAGTTCTCAGGAGGGGAAACAAGGCCAAATGCTTGGAGGGGGCTAAGAAACAGCAGTATCTCACAGCGGAGGATGGAAAAAAAGTCCTGTTTGCCGCTGAATCCCAGTTAGAGATTAGTGGCAGTGACAGAAGGGTGACTTTAAGGAGACCAACAGGAAAGAGAGTGATACCACAGTGGATGTAACCCACAGTGAAACATGCTGCAGGGATTATTCAAGGACACTTTTGCAGCAAATCAACTCCACCCTGCCTGAGGAAAGGTCCATTCTTCAGAGATATGATCAACCTTCTGTTTTGAAAGATTCATACTGCAGCAGGATAAAAAGCCCAAATGCACCTCAAATCTATGAGCTAAGAAGGACTTCTGACTGTTGTGTACTTTCCTTTACAGTCATCAGACCTCAACACCACTCAACATTTATGGGAAAGCCAAACATTCCTGACAGAAGAAGCTGTCTGAAACTTTGTCACATCCTGCTGGGATAACATGGCTCATCAGGTCTGAACAAACTGCTGGAGTCCCTGCAGCTGCTGTCATTAAAGCAAAAGGAGACAAACAGATACTGAGAGATTCTGACACCCAGGGATATTTTTTTCAAAGACTCAGCTGATGTTGAGTCATGTGGTACGACATTTTACTCCAAAACACAAATGTGAACCTCTCGACAGCACAGGAGGAAAAGTGAGAGGAATTGATCCTTCATGAATGTCGTTACAAAATCTAACAGTTAGTTGAAAACAGCTACAAAGCAAGTTTTAATTTGGGAATTGATTCTTTTATACATTTAATCTACCATATACAGCTTCATTTTACAGTGGTGGCAACGATTCACTGTGGATGTCTTAAGCTTCTTATAGTCCACATTCCTCTGCCTACATCTTTGAAATTAGATGAAAGTTTTTGTCTCTGCACTAAAGCGTGGCTGTGGAAATCGTGTTGAAAGACTGTACTGTATGTGACAGTGCACACAGGAGCTTAAAGGATAATCAAGAAAAAAGTAATTACCATAATAAGGTAAAAAATAAAAAGAACATTGATTTCTATCTAGTTGAGACAATGTGTTTATTTAACTGTAACATTAGAGACAGTCTCAGTATGATAATATTCTCAGAAACTACAGATTTAAGACTGTTTAATATAATCTGCACTGGATGTACCGTAACAGCCACCCACCTAGCCAGCAAAGCTTCCCTCTGCTCTCCAGCTCATCCTGCAGCAGAGGGTGTGTCTTTTATTCTTTCTTTCTATTGACCTGCCCTTGTGCTGCCCTGAGGTCACACTTCTTATTTACTGTGCAGTCGCTCACTCTCACTGCCTGAATCCAAACATATTAACATATACATTCTGGCTCTTGAACACTGCCCTCAATCCAATCTTTGATAGCTCTGAAAACCCTTTAAATCTATTACATACCATCAGTGGGTGAACTTCAGGGCGCTGCTGGAGTTATTTTCTGATGTGAGGCACCATGTTGTGTTGTTGCTATGAATTAGGATCGATTTAGGCCAGTGTAAGATGAAAAACTGGCATCTTTTCCCTCTCAATTTTTTTATTTCATCACTATGGTCTATGTAGCACAATATCAGTTATATTATTATCCCATTATTTCCTTGTGACACCTGAGAACATAAATATATACATGGAAAACGTTAAAGTGCTGCATGATCTGCTCTCAGCCGGGCCCCAGAGAGCAACCAAAATGGTCGGCGATCAAAAATATGCCAGGTGTGACAAAACATTTTCAATGGTCGCACCAGTGCGCCTGACATTTAGCAGGTCTGACTGTGTGCGTCTACTGACAGCTCACACAGATAGATGAAATCACTTGCTTTCAGCTGAGGTAAATATGACATCAGAACGCCTTACTTCACTCTTTACAAGTACACCTGTCTGAATTGCTGGCTGCAGTGGCTGAGTGGAGGCTCTCTGTGCACAGCTGCGTAGTAGCATATCCCGAAACATGCGAGGCGTTAAGGGAACATTGGTAAATTGTAGCATCTACTGATGCATGTATGGCTTTTATAGGACATTGGTAAATTGCACCTTCCGAAAACAACCTGGGTTATGCTTTTCTCCTCTAAACTGCTCAGGTCTCTAGACTGATCACATTGTACATCAGTAAATTCTCAACCGTTGGAAAACACTGAAATATGATGAACCAATCAACATTATGCATTTATTGCAAACAGTACAGCCAAAGGATGGCTGGGAACAGTACTTGTGATGTCAGAGCATCATCATTCCACACTAAAATGTCTTACAAAAGTGTCTGCCCACACAGAGTCCAAATCCAATATCATTTTCTTAAATAATACACACTTCAAGCACAGAAATAAACATAATCCAGTATATATGTTGGACAAGTGAAAAGCTCTGCATTGTATTAGGGAAATATTTATACATAGAAGCTGTTCCCTGATGTTCGATAGGTGGTCATAAACCTTGTTGTGAAGCCCTTTCGGACTGAAATGCAGTGTAGTGAGGGTTGGGTGTATTCTGGCTGCACAAGCTCTCTACAAGTCATCTCTATATGCACATCAGACAATGTATTGTAGATTAGCTGTAGTACCTGATTGTTCCACCAAGTGGAGCCTCTTACTGTATAATACTGTAGCGACAAGAGGAGGGTAATTCGTTGTTGGCAAGCAGAGATCGTTGTGGAGGTTTAGCTTGCAACAGGTCACCATGACAGAGACTTCTGTGATAGTTAATGACTGGTCAAAGCTCATGTTTTTAAGACAAACTGGGATCAACAAAGACAGCGTTCCATCTTTGTGGCCAAAATCAAAAGTCCACTGACTAGAACAGCATTTTCAGGGCAGAACAAATGTCCACTGGGCTCAATTTGTGTTACCAGTTAACTGAATATTAATATTGCCAATTTTTGATTAAGAAAATTATTTTAAAAATTGCATCCCTAATGTCTTGCCACAAATTGTGCTCTCCCTTTGTGACAGCGGACATAAATAAATGATTGGGCTGAGGTTTGTGTTGATACCAATTATTGAGATTAGATCTGGTGTGTGCACAGTAGAACAGCAAAGTTTCAGTACCAGGTAGCAGCAAATCGAAGCTGTGAGAAGCCAGTAATGACATGAATAAATGTATAAGAAATACAACATATAATAAATGTGAAATTTAACACTGATTATAATATAGCCAAAGAGGACCGGCCTACTAACCATAAATCCCAGATCTTTCTTACGAAACAGAATAAAACATTTATCTGCACCTTTATTCCTTTTTACAATCATTTACATAATGTGTTAAGAAATTATCAATGTGTATGCAAAGTAGAGTGGGTGACAATTTTTCAGTGCACCTACATTATGAGCTGGTGCACCTAAATGAAAAGATTAAGTGAGAAAAGTCAGGCTGCAGTCCTGATCAGATATGAGAATCTGCTTCCTCCATAAAGACATGATACAAAGCTACCTATTTAATGAGATACCTGTCAGTCAGTGAGACTTTCTGGCGTCGTTTATAAAAAGCCACTGCGAACAGGAACCAAAATTATCCATTTAATGAGTTATGTGTCAGTCTGTGTGACTTCTTGTGTTGTTTAAAAAAAGCCACAGTGGAACAGGAACCAGATCAGAACATCTGAGGGAGCATCTGTTTCTCCACAGACCAAATTAACTCACCTACAGGTGTGAAATCACAGGAAGGTCAGACTTGAGCTTAAATTTTTTTTGTAGCTGCACCTAAGACAGGCAGAGACATCAAAAGGTCAAATCCATCAGCCTCAGTTTCTAAATGATTGCTTCTTAAGGCTGTGATTATGTTTGACTTTATCTTGTTTATAAATTGGACTGATTATGTATTTTTGTCTCCTAACAAGGGGGTTGGTGGCAAACTTGTTTAGTAAAAACAGCTCACAGAATGAATTTGATTTGATCTGACTCATACTGTTTTGGCTGCTGAGAGCTGCCCTCGGTGAAACTGTGTTTGAAATATAATCAAAGCTTGAAGAGGGCCTGAGTGGCACACTGGAGCCAGCCAGTGATCCCCAAAGGAACAAACCTCCCCAGCTTTCTAAAAAAAACCCCTGATAAGCTTGTGGACTTAAGGGACTTTAAATCACTTTGACCCAGGTCAAACATAAAAATACTATGTTAAAAAGACATCAGAAATGCGCTCTGCAGGCTTCACAGACATGTATTAAGCTTAGAAATCCCAGTTCAAAAGATATATTTTTAAAGCCACTCTATTTGCATTTGGTCTAGGGCCAAGCTTACGCAGTGACAATAAAACCAGAAGCTAGATCGCAAATAGCCACGCCCAAACACTAACTTCATAGTCCCTAAACTCGAGAAGCAGCAGCAGCAGCAGCAGCAGCAGCAGCAGCAGCGCCATTCAGAGTTCACATTAACCTCAAAAGAGAAAGAGATCTGATCTGAATACGTTGCTGAACATGTGAGTTATTTTTTGCTCTGTCTCATCCTACAAAAACTCACATTCACACTTTGAGTGCGACAGCAGCGAAGGATCAGCTCTTTTGGAGCAGCAGGAGGTTGGTACAAGATGTCATTTCTATTCACTACTCACATTTGCAGCAACGTTGCGGCTCCCTAAACAGGTCATTTACATATCACAAAACTGTATCTGTAACCGTTGGGACACTGATATATCAGGTTGTATTAGCTATAACTTTTTAAAAATAAAACAACTTTATTCTTATGATTAAAATATCAAAACTGTGGCATTAACTGTCATCGTGTAGGCAACCAACACCCCAAAACCAAAGACAATCGGTTTACTTTAACGCAAAACTAAGAACAGAAGAAAATAAATTTGAGAAGTCGAAACTAATCTTTGGTTTTGTGATTAAATGTGTCTCAAACCATTCTCCAAAATAGCTGCAGGTAGTGAATTATTATTATAATTTTTCTTTTGCATGGAAAAAAATACAGCTATTATAAAAACATACATTGTTGCCACGAAGACAATAAGCCTTTACTCTCAGAAACACAAAGTAAACAAGAGCTTGTGCAGGAAAGGCGGTTTATGCAATGACCTCCAAAAAACTCAAGGCGAGATAAACAAAACAAAAAATAATGGAATGATGACCACTGGATGCAAAAGGAAAAAATAAGATTGTTGCAGCTCTAAAAATCATTTCAGGTTCATCAGTGTATGAAGGAAATGATGAAGCTCTTGTGCAGTATTTATGAACTCACCGGACGTTGCCGTTGTAGATGTTGAATGTTAGGCAGACGATGCCGAGCAGGATACCGAGGCCGGCAAAGACGGACACGGCTGCAAACAGCTTTTGAGACAAGAACCTGTACTCTTCGATCACCACGGTCCGATCAGCCGGAGGCCCAGCACCTGAGTGCAGACAAAGAAAAGAAATGTGAAGAGTGAAAATTAGTACGATACCCAGGACACTCTCCATGCGTCTCACTGTGCTAACGAGATAATAACTTATCTGTACTCAGAGATCCAAATAATTGCTTTAGACAGCTGGGTCAGGACTGTACTTGTTTAAAAGCCATATGAGGGCTGTATTTTTGTGGTCTTGCTGGATTAACAATCTCTGCAATGATTGTGGATACAGCAGTAAGATAGCAGACCTTGTTACAAGCAGTCCTAGAACAAACATTTTCATTAAAAGATAAGGCTGCTCTTGTGCTACTCATCTCCTGTTGTGAACAAATAGCAAAGAAAAACAACTCTGGGTTAGATGTAAATCTTTTGCAATAGATTCACATTTTAGCTCATGAAAAAAATTCTGTTTGTGGCTGTGGTTTTAAGCAAATGTGCCTCAAACAGGAGTGAGGGGTAAATTTGTTGGGGACTATTTTCAGTGCCGGGTTAATACACATTGTAGTATTAGCAGCAGCAGGACAGTGTATGTGGGACTGACTCAAAATACTGAACAGAAACAAAGGAACACGTCACGCACAGCAACAATGTGGCTCACTGATGTGTTTTTTAAATAGTTTTTGGACAACAATGGAGCTCTGCGGCTTTGTCAGTACTCTGTAGCATCAGTCTATTCTTGATGTTGATGTTTTCAGTGGATGTGCTGACAATAACAGCTGAATATATTGATATTATTTATAGTATTTACACATATACAACTAGCTAGCTGTACAAGTCAAAATGATTACTTTGACTGAAATGCAGCAACAATAAGAAAAAAAAACATTTTATGCTTGTTACAGCTCCTTCCACATTGTTTAAAGAATAAATAATGAGTCAGTTAATTACGAAAATAATTTGCAGGTTGAGTTTATAATTACATTGTGAAAACACATTAGCAACGGTGTCTGCCAGTGCACACAGTCCAGCAACAGGTTATTAAAAACACACTTAAAATTGCATATGGAGATATTCAGCGTTTGAGTTGAACAGCAGGGACAAATTACAGACGACCAAAAACCAGAATGCAAACAAAGTGGCAGAGCATTTAAGGAAGAAAGCTTTACATCATCAACAACATGTCCCCACAATGCACATCCTGAATTGTTACATTACTGGCTTCAAATAGTGACAGCTGCATCTGTCATGAAAATGCTCCACAAATGTTTACTAATGCTAGCATTATTTTTGTTTAGGCTAACACAGCAGCTAATGCACTCTTGTTTAGGCTAATATTGCAGCTAATATTATTTTATTTAGACTTACATACAGTATTGTAAAAAAAAAAAAAAAAAAAAAAAATCCTCTTCTCTATGACAGTGAATGTGGGCCTTTGGAACAACTAAAATACTTTTTCTGACCCATTAGCACAACACACTATTAACTACAGTAAAACTATCAATTTTTACTGAACTGTCTGTTTCCATAATTAATATACCATACTGTGACTAGGTAAGCAAGCGGGCAACTCTGTGTTAATTAAGAGTTGGAGCTTTAAAGGGCGTATATGTGTGTACTATCTAATTATACATACCAGAGGCATGGTTCAAAGAGGGGCAGATGGACAGGGAGCCTCTTTTTACACTCAACAGCCTCTGACTATCTGTCTGCCTAAATCTGCCTGCAGATCTGTGTGCCAGAGATAGTGTGTGCACGCCTGAGTATGCATATGCAAATGTGGACTGTATATATCTTGTAGATCTATACAGTATGCACAAGTGAATATGCACAGGAGGGTGCATTTGAGTATCGTGCAAACAGTACAGTGTGTGTTTGTTATTTGTTTGTGAGGAACTGAGGGAGACAGTGTGTGTGTGGATGTCAGAGGGGAAGCAGAGCAGGAGTGTCAGCGCTGCGTGAAGCTGGTGTGTCAGATGTCAGAGGAAAGTGTCAGAGTGTCGTCCCCTCGAGGGTCGCGGGGTGTCGAGACGCCCATCCTGCTGTGTTTAGATGCTTGTCACCGCCGTCAGAGTGTATCTGGTGACATCTGACTGAGGGGTGAAGATTTAAGGCGGCTTTCGCAGGGTTCTGTAAGCTGAATTTAACACATTTTACTCCCGCTGTAGAGTGCACTTCGACACCAGCTGCATATAATGGGAATGATAATAAGAAAACAGCAGGAATTGTTTCCCCAGCAACAATAACCCACCTACAAGTTTGAACAATGTTTTAAAGTCTTAATCTAGTCATTGTGTTTTTATCTTTTATAAATAATATAAAACAATATTCCCACAAGGTTAAAAGTGAAGTAAGACACAATGTTTTAGCTGCCACATTCAGGGGATGTTTGGAGGATGTTGTCAGGACCACAGATTATGTTACACAATGACAGATGAAGCACATTTTCAAACCGATATTCAAAATACATTCTCAGATATTACAAAGGCCTGACAGAATGTTTTGTTGACCGGAATACAATATTACACAATTTTTCTCAAGATAAACTAGTATGAAACTAATTTTAATTTGTTCTTTTATGACAAATGTTACAAAATTGCAATATTTTACTGTATTTAAATCAGATTTTTTTAAAAAATTACATTACAGATATTTGCCATTATTGTCACTGTTTTGATGTTAGGGTATTCTGCTGGTTTTTTTTTATGTCTGTCTATGGCACCCTTTGCTGCCAGATTTTCTATTTCTTTTACTGATTTTTTTTAACAGTGTAATTCCAGAAACTGCTGGTGTTCCTGTGCTCACTGCTCTGCTGTCAACTGAGAAGGTAAAATCCTGCAGATGGTGTTTCACCACCCCAACATCAACTGGAAGTAAACAGCAAGCAGCTCAGCTCGACATACGCTCCATAAAAGCTGCTACTACAAGAGAAAGTCTTTTACACTGGATATCTGAGGCCACAGACATGTAAGTGGCAGGGGAGAAAACATTTTAAGACTTTTTAGCGCCTTCCAAGGTTTTAAAGTGTCATTTGTTTCTGAGAATGAGAAGTGCTAGTTCATCTGTGAAATATACAGAATTTTTGCTATATGAACTACATGACAGCAGTGTTTCTTAGCAGCAAACCCAAATGTGTTGACAGTGGCACAAATGTGCAGTGAGCCATACTTGTTACATATGTGTTTTAAAGGGTGCATCCACGTTTGCATAATGTGTAACTGTGTCATATGACATACGCAGCCAGAGTTTGAACAAGTAAAGGACTGAATGTTACGCCACTTTCATCATCTTTGCACTGGCTGCCTTTGTTTTAATATTTTAAATTACATGGGCCAGGATGGTTTAGAACTTCCACAATTAGTCAACAGTTCCTTCCTATACTAAGGTCAAACATCACTAAATTAAATGTACCAAGGAGAGAGAAGAGAGGCAGTTTTACCTCATTGTGGACCCAAACCATGGACAAAGTGCTGCTATGGTAAATATCCAACATGCAACTTGCGTAAATTTCTTTAAAAGGGAATTCTTCTGATTGCAAACATCAAGGTCTGTTACAGGTCCTGGGGAGAACTACTGCATGTGTGGACAAGGTTGCAGAAAGTCTTTTGTGGATCCAAAGGGAGCTGTGCCAAAATGTTAGGGATTCAAGACTATTAGCCTGAAAATGGAAAAGATTTGGCACTGTGACGTTAGAAAGAAGCAGATCTCTGTATGGTCTCTCATACAGAGTATGAGTATGTGAGTATGAGCAAGGCAGCAAAAATATGCAGAACAAAAAAGATCCAGCTGTATCGATACGGATATAATTTATTTGTTAATGTCTGACAATGTTTCCTATTTATTACTCCGCCAAGGAACGCAGCAGAATTATGTGACGCTTGGCTTCAAGTTTGTCTGTTCATCTATTTCTCTGTGCGCAACATTAGTCAAAAACGTAATAATGGATTTGGACAAAATTTTCAGGGAAGGTATGAAATGACACAAGGACCAAGTGATTAGATTTTGGCAGTGATGTGGCTCATAGTCTGGATCCACAGATTAGTTCAAGATTTCTGTATCATTACGAGATAGCGGAACGGCCTAACTGAACACTATATCAGCTGCCTGCTGACGATCACATGATAATGATCCTACTACAAATCCACCACTGTGGACTTACCAGGACTTATCCGTCAGAAATGATATGAGGGCCGGTTGATTAAATTATTGGGGTGTTTCTGAGTCCCATCAATTCCCGCCGCCCGCTACATATTTAGGTCACGCGATTCGATATCCATACAAAATGTACACATGCATAACACACACCTGTGCTCAACGCAAGGTCATTTTGTTTGTGGGTACGTCTATATTAAATGACCACATTCTATGTTGCTGTGATTACTGCCATGAATTTTTTCAAGATTTCAGTTGTGATGTGTGAAATGATATATCTGAGCAGCCTTGGCAGATTACTGCGCTCTCTGAGTGCTTTTCTTGTTTGAAATGTTACTTTATATCATTGTACACAGTTTTATTGCATTTTAATTTTCTTTGCCACCTTTTAAACTATTTACATTCATCAGCACAAACTGGCATTTCTTTGCTTATTTACTTCACAACACTTTAAAAACCTGTAATCAACATGTTGATCATAGCCAAGTCAGCCATGGCTTCCTGGTTGTGCCAAAGAGAGCAGATTTTTTTGTTTTTTACAAAATCTAGATAGAGCAAATGGTTAATGTTTGGGGTTGTGGAGTTCAGATAGTCAAACTAGAGCAACAAATGTAGCAGCAGTATTGTCTTATGTATGTGTACACAGGAAAACTGCTGTTTCTCGCCTTGTTTGTCATCTATAGAAGCACTTACTTGTTGAATCACTCTGTGCTGCAATATTTTCACCATAAGAGTCCAACAAACTAAATGCTTCCAAGCTTTTTACTCATCTTAAGTACAAAAGATGGTGAATTTTAAGGGATTGTTTGGTTTAAATGGTTTTATATACAGTTTATTATAAACCACTATGAGCTGCCTTTTATGTCTAAAACGTGCTGTCATATGATGTGTAAAAGAGATCACTAAAGACCGGATACATGACTGAATGAATGTAAATGTATGGAGTAGTTGTATTTACTCCTGTGTGTGTGTGCATATATATATATATATATATATATATATATATATATATATATATATATATATATATATATATATATATGCGTGTCAGCTGTCCTTTCAGTCAGTATGTTTGTAACATTTAAACCCTCCTCCGTCCTTGATCAAGGAATCAGGACAGGGTGTTGCCATGGAGACCCCGCTCTGTAACAGTTGCCACAGCGATTAGAAGAAGAGCTGAGCTGAAGTGGTTGTTAGGGCGACCATGCAGAGAGTGAGAAAGTGAGGCAGCGAGGCGCCTGGTAAACACACAGTAAAACAAGCAGAGGGGTTAAGTTGAAAACCCCCGTGTTCACTCCACCCTGTCAGCATGGAGCAAATCAAGCATGGCCACCCTCCACCTTCCATTCCTCCCCGACAAAAAGCAAACTTCCCCGCACTGAGTCAGCGCCAGAGAGCAGGAAATTACTCATTTCCTTTCTACAAGTAGATGTCAGATGGATGTGTCTTTATTTGGTAAACAGTCAAAAACAAAATCAGGCTCGAGTAGACGCAGCAAAACAAAACTCACCTCTGACACTCAGGAGACCGAGTCAGTTTCATCTCGGCGGTTTTTTAACTGGGCTAACACCAAGACTGTCACTTTGCAACAAGCCGAACTAAAGGGCTGGCAGCGGGCCTGATGAAAGACATGTTGCTTACATGCATGCAGGTCAGCCGTCCCTCACCACTGAAGCTGACCTGGAATCTGTACCTCTTCTGGGTTCAGTTAAGCCTTGGCAACACACCATTTCCTTAAAAGCCTAAAAAAAGGCAGTTCTCTATGGGCTGCTGCAGCGTGCAGGATTGATTAGTGGCACACTTTGTCCAGGCACAAGTATGTCACCTCTCCAGGGAGGGAAGGGCCAGTAAACAACCATAGCACTTGTCTTGGTGTCTGAGGCAAATCAGCACTAAAAGGTTTTCACAGCAAACTAGGATACGGGTAGCAGAAGTTGGAGCGTAGGTTCTGGTTTGTGTGGCCCATATGGTGAAAACAAACTGTTGATAAACTGGTAAACTAACTGCATGAGATGATCAGAACAGGTGAATGTTGGTGGTCTATAAACAACAGGAAGTTACTGTGGTTTGGGTTGTTGATTTGTCAGCAGCTGGAGCTGCAGCAGAGGATGTGACACATAGTTTACGGAGGATGTTAAGGTACCTTATCACCCTTAGTGGTTGTAATTGCTGCAATTAGCACAAAGACTTGCATTCTTAATCAGATCCTTTTTGGTGGTTTCAGAAATTTCTGGAAATTCCCAACGTCTAGATCGCACCACTTACTAAAACTCTCTAAAAATCACAGGTCATCTGCCTTTAACATTTTATAAGATCAAATGCTTCCACCTTTTGGATTAGACAAACCTGAAACACAGACACTATATTAAAAGATAACTAAACGTGCAGCAAATTCTCTCAGACTGTATTCTCACACGATGTGGGAATATCTGAATCAAAGCTCCCTGCTGACTCTGAAAACGTAAGCAGTTAATTACTGATGCATCTAATTAGCGACTCTTCTTGTAACTCTCAGAGCAGAATAGCAGAAAAACACTTTGCACTGAGGTGGAAGCTCTTTCTGTCTTTATGAATACAATGATGGATGACAGAAAGCTACACGGTCATGGTTCAAGGTTCTTCTTACATTTCATTTTACATCTTAACTTTCTGCCCCCATATGCACATATAAACTGCTGGCCGCAACATTAAACCACCGATGGAACGATTTAATCACATTGATTATCTCATTATAATGGCACCTATCAGTAGGTGGGATGTATCAGGCAGCAAGTGAACATTTAGATCTTAAGGTCGATGTGTTGGAAGCAGGAAAAATGGGCAGTTTACGGATCTGAAATGATTTGTAAAAGACCAAACTTCCAGGACTTACAGGATCTAACATGTTGGTGCCTGATAACACAGGATACATTTAGAGATCTGTGGAGCTGTTTTTTTTTGGTGGCACTAGGAGGACATACACAGTATTAGGCAGGTGGTTTTAATGTTGTGGTTGATTGGTGTATTTATAAATGAGTTTTTTCTTTGAGTTTAGAGTGGGAGAACAGGGGGAATGTTGGTGTGTGTGCAAATTATTATCCTATATCCATATGTGTGTTTGTACAACATATATATGTACAGTATATTACTATCTAAGTTTATGTGTGTGAAACTAGGTAACCACATTTACTTGTATGTGTCTTTATTACTGTTCCTTCTCAGAGTCACAAGCCAGTAAAATCTAAACACACACACACACAGACACACACGATACACATATTTTTAGATGCAGTGTGATTTACACTTGTACGTCATCTCCGCTGTGCACTGAGAATAAACGTCCATGAGTCTGCTTAACCCTTTCCAGCCTGCAGGTTCCCATATCAGGAAAAGGCTGAATTTGTTATTAAACTGCAACCCACAGCCATTTCTCCAAGGCTGCCAAGCACCGCACTTTCAGTATAGGAGCCGCTTGGTACCACTATGACTACAAAGGATCAGATGTATTTTACTCCATAACTAAGCAAAGCGTTCCTGAACCATTTCTCATCTTACAGCTGTGTTTTTTAAGGTGGATATTGAAAAAAAAAGCTTTAAGGTGTTAAAAATCTGGCAACAGATGTTCCTGTTATTCCAGAACCTGTTTAAAAATCATCTTGTTTCTCATTTTTCTTCAGTATCAAAGTGATACAGTGATAGATGACTGTACATCGCTGCGTACATTGCAAACAGTAAGTGTGAACAGGCAGTTTGGCACACTTTTAATGGTGCCAAACTGCCAGAATGGAATCAAATATAGGCTAAAAAACAGGCTCAAGCTGTAGAGCTGTAGCCCACAGCTAACTCACAGAGGGGAGCTGGCCTGCTTGATTACAGTGTAACATTTTAACACATGTCGGACAGTGAGTGTGCAGCCAGCTAATTCAGGGGCAAGCGTCAGCATCCAAATAACTAGCTTCATCCAAACTAGTGGTTAAAGAAACTCCAGCATGATTACACATCATTTAGACAGAAAGAGAAGCTAAATTAAGCCAAACTGAAGGGAGTTAAAACTCAAAGATGTGACCCTGTTGACTCACAGCAGGACAGACAGGACACAGACAGAAGAGGCTGGGCGAACACAGTGTCATGGTTTCCGTCTTACCTATCCAAACATCATTGCCAAACCAGGAGAGGTTCTTCTGGGAGCTGTCATAGTAACCGATCTTCTTATAACTGCCTCCTAAATGTTTGAGAAGGAAAGACACAGCAACAAAAAAAGGCATAAAGTTTAATTAGTACTGCTTGTATAATTAATTTCCTCCTACAGAGAGCTGATAAACATTTCTATTCACACCGCAGCTTTTAAATGGATTCAATGGAATGTGTGGGTACAGAAAAAGCACACACAATGAACAGGTAAAAGAAACGAGGGATGAAAAAGTGCACAAAGAAGGACAAACAAAGAAGTACCAAGGGGAGAAGAAGGAGAAAGGAGGAGGGAAAAAAAAGGAGCTTATGTGGCAGTCTTGACCAGGAATACTGATGAGGTCCCACAGTGATTCAGGGATTCGAGTCAGGTCGTCTCATTGTGGATGTCAAATTACCTCGACACCACAACAGGAAATATGAGACAGAATGTGATGGGAAGGGGGCAGGATTATAAATTCTCATCCGTTAGGACGCCAAAGAGAACAGAGGTAGAAAATAATCCTCAACCTTATCCTGCGCGGGGAAACTCATTAAGTCACTGGTGACAAATAGGATGCCGTTTCCAGCAACAGCTTAAAACGAAGGCTTGTGCCCAATTAGAGCGAAGCCTTGAGTCAACACATTGCTGCATCAGGCCCGTTCACATGTGCAGTTAGAGAACATCGAGATCAATTGCTGCGAAGGCCATGAGAAGCCCCCTTACCTGAGGCTTTTCTCTGAATTGGGCTGAGAGCAACAATCAATATATGACAAATATATTCGGCATTGATTCTTCTCTTTTTTTGCATGAGTGACATTTAAAGTTCAGTCTAGGTTCAGTAATTGCAGTCGAGGAGAGTGCAGGAGTGTTTTACCTTGCAGTTGCTCGATGAGAGTCATTGCC
Source organism: Amphiprion ocellaris (assembly GCF_022539595.1). NCBI lineage: Eukaryota > Metazoa > Chordata > Actinopteri > Pomacentridae > Amphiprion > Amphiprion ocellaris. Next base: position 12,927,137 of record NC_072774.1, read on the forward strand.
ATCCTGGAACCCTGGGCGTCAAACACCACCTGGCCCTGAGATGCAGACAGGAGATAGTGTTTTTACTTTCCCAGTTCATTACATGAATAAGACAATACACAAAACAATGATTTATTTGGAAAACATTATGTTTAAATATGCAAATGATATATTATGTTGTTAAAAACGCAGACATTTGCATTCATTTCCAGAAAAGACATCCAAACGTCGAACATAGCCAGGTTCAAAAGTTTCATTTTGTTGACATATTAGAGTGAAAGGTTCTTATGGAGGGGATTTTTCTTTTTATCACTCCATAAACCAGAAAATACTGTCAACAGCCAGAAAAACAAAATCTATTTTCACAATGTTTTTAAGAATGAAATGTTCTATAAATCAAGCTGGGACTGATATATAAACAATCCCCTCCATAAAAACCGTCACAATATAAATAGGAACAAAACTGGAGATTGAGGTGGATGTAAGTGCTGCTAAAGTGGAGATTTCTGGCTCAGAGTGGAGAAAAACAGTCTTTTACAGATATGTATTATAGCTGAAATCTACAGACAAATAGAAAAAGTGGTAAAATAAACAACTAAATGTGGATTTTGGACATTTTTTCCCACTACTCTGAAAGAAGACATGTTATGGAAGCAAAACGTGTTTTTGGCTGAAGGTCTTGGTTTCTCCAAAACTGAAGACTCATAAGCCTCATAACTGAGTTTGACTGAACTGACTGGCAGCATCAAGACAATCTTCCACATAGTGTGGCAGCATCCAAACAAGCCACATTTTCTCAGGCATTCCTGAAGCGATAAGCATAGCGGAGTCTCTAGTGTAGTGTGATATAAAAGGAAGGATCGGTACGTGACGGCAACACCATTCGTGGAAAGGAGTACTGCCATACAGGCCCAGCTCCAGAACAAAAGGACTTTGAAAAAGTGAGGGGCGGACACCTACAAAATTATCATTGTCCACTAAAAACTGATTATCACCCTGTTTCTATATGTCTACAGCTGCTTTAACCTGGATCAAACAGTCAGAAAATGCAAATGGTGATAAGTTTTTGTGAACACATCTTTTAATACTCAAAGCTAAAGAAGCATTTCCAGTGTAATCAAGCACGACATTTGCTTGCTATAACCAGTATTCAAGTGTTGCTTGTTTCCCGTATTTGTCGAAGTTTGGTAAGGCTCGTATCCATATTTAGGTCACCTACACTTAGAAACTAGTATGTAATATGTTTTTATAGCAACTTTTCCACTGTTAACGTTACTATTGTCCTCATGATCTGCCTTGGTGTGGAGCTTGTGTTGCTCCTGGTGTTCAATTTTATCCGCCTCAAACAACTCTGAATATCTACGTGATGATATATGGACTCTCAGCAGCACCAAAATGCAGCTGCTAAATTTCTATTTTACCAACTGCAATGCATGATGGTAGAGTTCCCACTTGCCACTAACATTATAATGACAACACAGCTGTAATTCAAATTTCAGCTGAGGGTGCAAAGGGTTAAACTGAAAGATGCAATTAATGCAATTCATGCTTTTGCGTCCCTGTAGAGCTGGGCCTGGTTTTATATGACTCTGATCCTTCCATAGCTAGTCAGCAGCTAACTACTAGCGAGCTACACACAAGGACAAAATTGTTGGTACCCCTCGGTTCATGAGTTTATTTAAAATAATTCTGTTGAACCACGGTTCAAAAGCAATGTCTGATTTTCATTGGTTAATTTTCATAGATTTTTTTATTTATTATTACTTTTGTCAGATTCAAATTATTTCTGTGACCATTGTGGGTTTTTCTTTCATTATCCGAGGGGTACCAACAATTTTGTCCACGTGTGTATGTGTTTTGCTGTCTGCAGACAGCTAATGATCAAAATAAATAAATTAAAAGTTGCTTCTGATGTATTAAGCTATGTTTACTATGTTGGTGTAGCTTAGCTTGATACATTTCTCTGAGGAGAGGCTTTATTTAATCTAGAGAAGCTATGTAGCTAAGTGTATGCATTTTCCAAGTAGCTTTCTCTACATTGTGCATTAGATTGTACTTGGCCTCACATGAGGGTTTTTTATTGTTATTTTTCTTCATTAAGTAGCGGACACTCATGTCCTATTATCTAATATTCCACAAGTAACATTTCTACTCACTTTCTGCCATCTTGCTCTGTTTGCTGGGTAAAGGGGTTTGTGCAAACAGCAGCATATGGGTGGTGATTTCACTAGCTAATAAGCAGTAAAATTGCAGGATATCAAAACCTACAGAGACTATAATCCACTTTCATTAAACATTGTTGTCATTAAATTGGTTTATGTTGTGTAATTTTTATACTTTCCTTTCCTAAACACAGATATTCATTTCACATTTCACATTTCTGACTCAATTTGAAAGTAGTGCATCTGCAAAATTTCATCACCAAGTAAGAGTCAAAAAAACAGCACCCCAAACCTCCACATACAAGTTTAATTACCAAACCTAAAGCTTTAACTGTTGTTTTTATTATCTGTACATCTTTTGCCATCTTTCCACTCACCGAGACCCCTTCAAAGGAGCTTGTGTTGAGGGCCCTGTAGATCTCAGAGGTGATGTCATGGTTGTTATAGTTGAAGTCCTCCAGACGGCGGCCCTTAGCCTTCAGTGGGGCCACAGTCTTATTGAGGGCGAGGGCCAGAGCCCACACTGCATCGTAGGCTAGAGGGGCCTCCTGAAAGCCACCCGTCTCCTCAGGATTCTTCCCACCCAGACGAGACATCAAGGCGGCGATAAACTCCTGTGATGTCTGATAGAAACAGGACAGAGAGGATATCAAAGAGGAGCCCTTTTGAAGAAATGCAACGCTGCAAGAAAGTATTACACTTGGTCAGGTTTTTATTTGTGTTGTGAGACACTCTTATAACTTGGTGAAGAAAGAGACAGCAAATGAATCAGTTCTCAGAAATGATTTTTGGTATTCATTCAAGTGTTTCATTTCAGATTTCTTTTTTCCATTCTCCCATCATAAACACTTGCATCTACATCGATCAAAAGAAGTTGAATGGTTCCATGGTCAGAAACAGTCTTTGTAAGGCTTTGTTTGAACTTCAAACCTGCAGACTGCAGAAGACAGGAGTGTAAAAAAACAAATCTGTTTTGAATTATTAAGTATTTTGTCTGTCTAAATATATACAAATCCACAAAACAAAGAAATCGCAGCATATCAGGAGGCAGTACCATTTCTACAGGCAGACTTAAACTCACACCAGATCAGCATTTGAGCTATCCAGAGAGACATTAATGCTTCTAGGCTGACTTAGAGCACTTGGACCAGCCTCAGGGCCATTTGAGGGTCAGTAGAGTTGAAATTAGCTTCAAATGCTCCTCGTGTGGACAGTATCCTAGAAAAAAACTTCTTTTTAAAAAAAAAAAAAAAAACAAAAAACTTTTTTTTCCAGCAAAACAACCCTTTGGGATTCAGAGCTGTGCTGACTAAGCTAACTGCTGCAGTGTGACATTTCTAAAGGAATCGTCTGACATTTTGTAAAACATCCCTGTTTGCTTTCCTTGCCAAGAGATAGACTGATGCCAAGTATTATGTCTATACACTAAATGCGAATCTGGAGCCAGCAGGTGATTAACTTAGCTTAGTGTAAGGATTGGAAACAGCTAGATTTCCATTTGTAAACGGGATTAAACAACATGTTAGTCAGAGGTAACAAAATCCGGTAAAATCCACCAGGCAAAGGACTGCAGAGACTTCCTGAAATAGTCCAGCACAGCACTTCCTGGAAAACGTACAGATTGTGGTAATTAGTGCACTTCAGAGGTGTTAGTATTTATGCTCGAGTGTAACAGAATGACAATTTTTCCCCCCCAAGTGAGAACATAGAACTTTTGCAGTTTGCATAATCTAGTTCAAATTCAAATAAATCTTTTGGTGTTATAAGATCCAGTTATCACAAAAGTGCTTGTCAGGCAAGAGAGCCAATAAAAAACAATGGTTAGATTTGTCATATTGACACTTAAGGTGTGTTAATTGTTTCACTTATGCTTAAGAGTTTCCAGTAGCTGCTGGTTTCCTTCTCTAGTCTACACGTTAACTAGTAAAGATGAAAAGGCAGCAAAGTATCCTTACATTTTTTGGAACAGCTAAAAGGGTAATAATAATGCTCAACCTATTTGAAGCCTCTATTTATGCCTGTTTACCTCATTCATCACTATTAAAGTCCATCAGTGTTGGATCTAAAATTGTGTTGCAACACATTTGTTTACAAAAATTACTAAATGATATTATTATCTACCATATAAGGATACGACTTCTAACAAGATACTGTTATAAGTATAAGTTTTAAGAGAGCCAACACTTTTCCTCCAGTATTGGTAACAGCTTTGGGCACATAGAAGAACACTTGACATGTTGAGTCCATATTTCTTTTCTTTTTGGAAATTAAAAAAAAGCATAAAATATCACAACCTTGTCATACAGCACAAAAAGATATTTTTGAGTTTGCTGTCCTTCCTACCGTGGCTGTGCTGTTTCTATGGAGGTGCAGATCTTTATACTGCAGTGAAAAATGACCCCACAGTGAGTAAAAATGTGACAGGAGCAAAAGAGAACTTGCTTAGAGTTCAGACAGTTAAACAAACAGCACTACCCTCTGCTGGTAGGCAAGAATTACCCCTTTATAGATCCAGGATAACTGTTCTCCCCTGCTGCCAGTACTTATGCTAGGCTAAGCTAGACTTAGCCTAGCATAAGTACTATAGGTCAAAATTAAATTTGCAAGACGAATGAAGGAAAATAATTTTTTAAAAGTCCTTTAACAATACTGTACTGACCTAATAAGAATCTATAATGTTTGTTCACGTTTTCTAATTTTTGCAAAATTATGACACTGCTGTAGAGAAACTGTTTTTTTGGGGGGTTTTTTTGGCTGCAGATCATTATTTACTTGTTTTTAAACGACATTTGAGACAAGTATAATACATGCACAGCAGCACCACTGGGAATAATAATATCAGTTTATTAAAATTCAAAATCTAGCCATGTAGCCCCAGACCAAATATAACTGATCCCAAGGCAACTCTGTTAAAAACTTGAAATCTTACGATAGCTTTCCTCACAAGGCTACAATCGAGCACTTGAGACCTGCTTGTGCGATTAATCACTTATCAACATTATCTCCCGCTTAAAGCATGGATACATGTGAGGCGGCAGATTATTGCTACCATTCATCACCTTGTCCCTGCAGACTCTCAGAGGCCAATTAGACCGACACGCCTCCAATTCACTTATGTCAAATTCATCTAATTGAAATTCCACCTTGGCATTTGGCATTCAAATCTGCCTCTACCTTCTTAAAACTAGCTGACAATGTGCTAGTGCAGGCCCTGCAGTGCTGGCACACTAGCTTAATCTGAGCACTCCATCCAGAAGAAATATGTCAATTTCAAATTTGGGAATTGAATAGACTGACAATGAGCAGGAGTTCTGGCTGTAATTCTTATCACCCACTGAACAGCACATCAACAGCTAAATCAGCAGGTAGTGGCAGGTGCTGTATGAATATAAACAACAGCTGCTGATGAAGTGCAAGAGGAGGGGGAGAGCAGAGAAGGAAGGAAGGAAGGAAGGAAGGGGTGATGGTGGTGGTAAAGGTGGGAAATGGTAAAGGAGAGACGGGTAGACAAGAAGAATGAGAGGATGATCCACGGCAGACAAGCAGAGTCAGAGAAGGTCGAACAATGGGGAAGATGGAGAGACGTCCTAAGAGGATTAGAGGAGGTGAACGGAGGAGAGCGACGGCTACCTGAGAAGCTAAAGCAGAGCTGGGAAAAATCACAAAGGAAAGCAGTCAAAAAGAGCGAGACCAATAATTTAAGCGAATAATCCACAGCATTCTTAGCGGTTTAACAAACATACTACTGATTCAGGTCATACACAGTTCAGTCATGCCATGGCATTATTGTTCTCCAGTTTGTCCTGAAATAGCTCCCATCTCAGGAGAATCGATATGGATCAGAGCCGACCAGTGAATCAAGAGTGGCGCTAACCACAAATGAACACAAAGCTCAAACTATAACAGAACATCAAGGAAGGAAGATGTCATTGTGCTGAAGAAACACCAGCAAATCACATTAAAATTCTAATCAAGTCTATTAAAAAAACAGCAAAAATATCAGAGTAGCTGCATTATTTTTTGTTTCTGTTTTCAGGGAAATTTAAAAAAAAAAAAAGAATTTGTCAGTGTTTAGTTTCATTATTAGAGAGGTCTGTGTATTCAGACAGAATGTGGATTTGAAATGTTGCAAACAAAGTCAGTGAAAGTGTGTTTGGTGAATCTGACTGTGAGGGAGGAGGACAGGGAATAGCATGAAGACGTTTAGCAAGACAAAACAGTGCAACATCTAGTGTTTCTGCGCTAAACGTTATGATATATGATAAATTCCAATAAATTCAGGACTACAAATTCTCAGCTACCAGTGACACTGATAGGACAGAATAGTCAACAGTATATTACTTATTTTAATTATTTCCTCATACTAATTCAATTAAGCAGTAATTTGAGTGAACTGACTCTTTAAATAGGCCAGCTGAGGTAATGCTGTGGTGCATTTGAGGAGAAAAAGTTCACCCACAAAGTCTCATAATACAATAACACCTCAAATAAATAATTATCAGCCCAAATCTGCTGACTCTGCAGCTGCCAACATCTTTTAATTAGTTTATTAATTATTTCTTAAACTTTGAAAATTCATGAGTAATCACAACTTATCTAATTATAGAAACTTACTGTACCTTAAAATCTATTTTCAATGTAATTACGCTACTTGTTTTTGTATTTCAGTACTTTAATGATTAGAAGGCACGGTCTGCATGTAGTTATAGGAAGCATCAGCATACACAACAATATCTCTGCTGCACATGTCCATACTGTTAAAATGAAAAACTTCTCATAAACACTCAACATGACAGAGAAATGCTAAGTAAACAGATCAGTTTTAATGACAGTGAAATAAAAGTCTGCTGGAGCTCAGAACTCGTCCGCTGTAACAAATGATTAGACTGAAGCTATTAAACCGTGACTCACCTGTCTGAGGCGCAGGGAAGTGCAGCGTCATTTACCATTACAGCCTGATCAATCCTGACCTTCACGTCGAGGACAATTTCTAATTATAAGTAGCCTAATTAATGACGTTATCGCTATTGTTCCACGCAAGTAAACTCAGAGGAAAGACTCCTCCAAACAGCTGGAAGCAACAAACTGAACACTTTGTCCAAAGACAGATTACATTTATTATGGGTGAATTTTGTTATAGATTCTGTCTTCAAAGCTGTATCTTTACATTCAAACCTGTTCTGTGTGTATAGAAAGCTAAAAAGCCAGGTTCTGCTCGAGGTTTTTTTTTCCCTGTTAAAAGGGTGTTTTCCTTGCCACTGTTGCCTTTTGGCTTGCTCTGGGGGTCAGGCATATGGGTTCTGTAAAGCGTCTCAAGACAATTTGACTGTAATTGGCACTATACAAATAAAATTGAATTGAATTGAATTGTTTAACCTACATTTTTCTTCTTGAAGGAGTGGCTTTGAGGCTTCCTTTTACTTGGTGTGAGAGTAGTTTGGGCAGCACTAGAGCGTGAGACAGAGCCTGAAAGCAGGTGTTTCACGCCAAAAGTGTGAGAGTTGGCAAAGCTGCCATGCAGCATGTTCCTGCCAATTAAAACAGTAGAAATGATCAGATTTTTGTGCCGCTCTTCACATTAAAAAACCAAAGAAGAACTGATCTGAACACACTAAATTTAATACATCACAGTTAGTAATCCTTCTGCTAAGCTTACATGAATGAATGAATGAATGAAAGTGAGTGTTGAAGCTAAATTAAGCTACTAGGTGAAGAAAAAATGCTTTACAGCTTCATCAAAGTAATATTTAATTTCCCTGCTGCTTTTGTTTTCAGCTTTACATCACTGCAATGCTGGTTCATCAGAATGTGCTGCAACTCTGCACAACCATGCTGATATACTGTATTTATACTTTTGCAAATAATGTGCAAATGTACAACAAATGGAGCTGGAAGATTATGGCCAAAATTATAATCACAATTATTGACCAATTATTCATTGATTTTAGGGACAAAATATTTTCACTGTATCAAAAAGAGGTCTTCTGTTACTTCCATGGTGTGCTACATTCCTGCTACTGTACAAACCTTTGCATCTGTGCATCTCAGAGAGGCAAAATATAAATAAACTTGCTGAAAATCTGCTTATCAATACGTGACCTGCAGGCTATGTGAGCTACTTCTGCTGTGCACAGAGAAGCCTCTAGTCTCCACTCAGTTACTGCAGCACAGCAGCTCAGACAGATGTGCGAGCAAAAATTAGTTAGACGTACCCAAATTCAAACCAAGTGATTGTATTTACATGAGCTGTTTTCTACGAGTGGAGCATCAGTCATGTCATTTAATATAAATATAGTTAAAACCAGAATCGTGAAACCTGTCGGAAACCTGTGTGATCTTTTCATTTCAGTGTGTGTTAAAATTCGATCTTTTCTTAATCAAATAGAGTTTTTATTTTCAAAATATGAAGAACAATTCCATCAAAACAGAATATAGTTACAAATGAACTATGGAGATATTATGTTACTATCTATACCTGGATCACTAATTGCATTTGTAACAAACCAGAGAGCTGGAAAATTGGCCTAAAACTCAGCGAGTTGTGATTATTGTAATCTTGGATAGGCATCCTGTCCTGATAAACATACACACATGAGGAGGGACTGTACCAGTTTAATCACTCCGCTGGCATATCAGCGTAAAGTTAATTACATAAACTTACAAAAATGCTCTCAGATCACCCAAGTTTGACAAGAAAAAATAATGTCATTAAAAGTGGAAACAGCACAATCATGGCTAAAAGTAGAGAGAGTTCAGAAATGTTTAAATCTTCTCTGTGCAGTATTGCACCGTTAGAATGATACTAACCATAAAAAAGGTAAAAATGAAAGTTGAATTTTTATGATTTTTTTTCTTCCCAAATTGAGAAAGACCATATATTAATATGTAATTTTTTTCCTCATTCATAGGTGTGAGAAATACTGGGAAAAACTTTCAAAACATCCACAAACTCAGCTTTTTTCACACTATTCTGTCCATCAACTCTAGAAAGATGTTTCCCCGTGCTGAATGTGTCTTCCAGCAACGTGCTGTTCTGTGTACCATTTCAGAGTCATGCTGCATTTATTTTTGTTGATGAAATACATTTCATATGTTTCTCCTGTTGTTTCTTCTCTGCTCTCTGGAAAGATTGCCTGCAGCTCAGCAGAAAAGTCTCTTTTTGTCTGGTGAGTGTTGGTTACAGCTGAGTGGAGCATGCTAGCTCAGTTGCAACAAGGAGCACAGAATTTGAAGTTTTTTTCACATGATCTCATGTAAATTGTTTATTTTTGCCCTTTTGAAATAATGAGACAAATAAAAAAATTATTTTGATGTAATATCCCAACTTTGAGTTTATATTTGGTTAATTTTGTCAGCCAACGAGTAGTTCGAGGACAGTTGGCAGGTTGAAAATCTTTCTGCTTAAATAGTTTTTGCTATGATAAAATGTGGAATTTTGGCATTTTTGTCTAAAGATAACATGCCATTCACACCCTTGGGTTTCAAGGTGTTAATAACTGATAAAGTCATCATGTTGGTACTTGTTTATTTGCAGAAACAACTGCTTAATATTGCCATCGTGAAGATTATGATTATATTGTCTCACTATCTTGTTATCAGTCAAATGAATAATATATGACAAACTGAGAGCCAGTGGCCTGTAAATCACACATGATGTGGTCACAGATGGTTGAAAAGTTGAAAATCTGATGTGTTTACAGTTTCTGGTTGTCAGAAACTGTCATTTCGGCATCAGGTTTGTGATTCACAGTGTTGTAGATCTGCTTCAGCAGTGATGTTGACACTGATTAACACAAAAGATGAGTTCAAATCTCTTTAATATAATGTTTGCAGCAGTGCTCTGTGTTCTCACCATATTAGAGACTCCGCGGACGGTCTCGGGGTTCAACATGACAATCTCGGTGGTCACGTGTCCCTCCACCGCCTCTGTCATGTTCTCCACCGTACAGTTGATAGCTGGGTCTTTGATCTTGAACCAGTTGTCGGCGTACCAGCCAATCAGGAACCACACATACTTCTTTCCGTAGAGCTTCTCCTTGAACACCTGCAGCACGGAGGGGAGGGGGAGCAGACAGGGAGGGAGGATGAAGGGAGGGGAAGAGAATGATAAATTATTCCTGGAGATGTGTCGAGCGTGTTGTATCGCTGCCAAACAAGAAAATTCATTCAGACATTCAAGCAGCTCATTACGGAGCTCAATTTCTGCTAATAGCCAGTCACGTTAGGCCTTTTGGGATCAATCGAGTGCGAAAAGGTACTAACCTCACAAAACACCTTCCTGGCTTCGGTCTCATAAAAGAGCCCCACAATGATCCTCGCATCCTGGCGCTGCATCGAAGCACAACAAAACATTGCTTAGTTACATCAGCGGCAACAACACAACTTCAGCGCAGCACTAAGTCTTGCTGCTTCCCAGGACGGTGCTGCTGCTGCTGTTCAGGAGCTGCCAATTAGCATGGTGCATTAATTTCCTCTATCAAATCGCCTCTATGCTAATGGTATGGTGTGCAGCTGTGAGGAGGAAGGAGGTGAGTGTGGGGGTGGGGGGAGGCGACCAGCAGCTGAGGTGAATTTTTAATCAAAGCACCTTGAGGTTCTTGACAGCGACAGCCGGGTCGGTGAGGAAACTCTGGCGAACGCTGATCTCGATGCCGGCCTCCTTCACCCGCTGCTCCAGATCGTCCAGAGTCTGCCAGATGAAAGGGACAGACGAGGGAGACAGACAGGGAGACGGGGGGGAGGGAGGTTAGAGAGGCTGCTGAACAGAGAGTCAGAGAGAGGCTGAGATTACAGAGAGAGACGAAAGAAAACTCCAAAGGGACAAAAAAAAAATAAAAAATTGAAGTGTATATGAGGAATGCCAAGAGAGGGACAGACAGTGTGGGCATGTATGATAAACAAGAAAGGCAGCATGGGTGAGAACAGAATCAGAGACAAGACCGGACTGGAAGGAAGAAAAGAAGAATGTGCGAGCAGAGTAGGAAAGAATGTGAGAGCAGAATCATTAACTTCCATTACAGGAACCAACCCAAGTGCCAAGCTATCGACCGCCGAGCCTCAGAGAGATGTATTGCTTGATCAATATTTCTCACAACCAATATTCCAACAAATTACTTCAAAAATCTTCCATCAATCGCAGAGAAAGATTGCTTGAAGGCGTATTGCTTAGCCTGGGAGCACAGCGGCGCTCATAAACAAACACATGGAGGCAGGCAGGCAGGCAGGCAATCAGGAGGCCCACATTCGGCCGTCATGGCGAGACGTGGAGAGAGGAAAGATAAAGGACATGCTACCATGTGCGATGGGGAGGTGAGGGAGATACTGACTGAAGTGAACACTTCTGTGGTCTGCTGGATGGTGGCGATGCGTGTCCACTTCCACTTCTGGAAGAGCTGCACCCTGGTGGGGTTGTGGAGGGTGGCGGACGGGTGGGTGCGGAAGAAGGTGGGGAAGCGCTGGCGATTGGACAGCGCCGGAGAGCTGGAGCCGTAGGACAGCTGAGGAAACAAGATGGAGATAAAGGGTGGAAGACAGTGAGTGAAAGAAGAAGTGAGCAGAACATAGAGACAGTTAAACTCAACATGATCAACTCAGCCTCTGCAAAATTACGTTCCCGCACAACCAAAATGCACCCTCAATTGTGTGCATGAGGGAAACGCAAAGTTCTGCAAAGTTCTCCCCTTATTTTGAGTGGTAAGTTTTCTTCCAGTTCCAAGAATTTTCTTCGAGGCACAATAATAATGTTTGAAAAATGTTTGGTGATAACATAAAACAGCAGAGAAAGTTCCCTTTTGTTATCATCATGTATATCATGTAACACTGTGGAATATTGTGGGAACATTTTATATAGGGTTCCCATGACAACATCCACAAAACATCCTTAGAACATTGCATGCAGAATGTTCCACTTTTGTTGATATATCACATTACAGGAACTCAAATGTTCTGCTATCTGAGGTCTCAATAACATCTTGAAAACATTTTTTAAATGTTATATTGAGAACATCCTTCCTTTGTTGTCATCGTGGAAGCATCTTACAGAAGAACGTTCTATAATGTGTTCCCTCAACATAACGGCAGAAATGTTCTACCTTTAATATACAGTCACACATTACAGGAACATTATGAAATTCCGCCATTTGAGGTCACATTTTTTGAATGTTGGTTAGAGAACATTTCTCCTTTGTCACCATGGAACATAATCTGTTTTCCTGATAAAAACCTCTGAATATTGACTAGTATATATTAAAATTATAGGAACATTACTGGAAATAAAACATTCTTGGAACTTTTGAATACAACATTTTCTTCAAAAAATTATTAGAACTTGTAGGTAATGTTATCCACTGCAGTGGGAACGTTCCCTCCCAGCTGGAGCACCACCTGTTCTCAGTCTATAGTGTATTAGAACACTTTAGAATATAACAGAAACTACCAGGACCATTTGAAATGATGCACAACTTGCATTTTCTCCAATTTTTTTTTGACAGATTCAAAGGGTATGAATGATTTTGACAAGTCATTTGTAAAATAGAAATTGTGAAAATATATCATTTGCATCTCTAACAAAAAGCCTCACTGCGTTTTGTCACTTGTTCATGCCATCTGACGCCATAAGAAACATGTTGCTCCAATTAAACTTCACTACAAATCAAAATTTTGATGTCTGGGACTAATTTTGGACTTAACTGTCTAGAAGTTTAGGTGGGAATGAAATACAGAAAAAACGTACTTCTGAAGGCCTTTCCAGCAATCTGTAGTAAACAGACTTCAATCAAAATGTAATCAAATCAGGACTCTCTTGTTCCTTTCCTGTACACAGAGTTCTTTGATGCCGACTGCTTCAAACGGCAAACAACAAACAGAGACAATCCCTGTTCCCATTTTCTCGTTTTCATCCACACCTCCTTCCTTTTTCAGCTTCCCTCCGGCTTATGAGGTGTGTCGATAAACTCTGTAATTTCAACAACAACAAAAAAATAAAACGCAGGATTTCTCATGCATGCGCTGCCATGAAATTGAGACGACACATTCTGCTATTACAAACAGAGCAAATTAAAATATGATCCTATTATTCTTGTTGCAAAGAAGCCCTATATAATTTGCATTCTCAAGCACAATTCCCATAAAGAAGAAAAATAAAACAGACCGATAAGGTTTGTGCCCAAAGCTGCAGGAAAGAGGAACGCTGAAAAATGTCGGTAAAAGCAGAGTGAAGGCTGCTCCTCTATCAATAAGTTTCACAGTGGAAATAAAACGCTCGACAGGTCTTCTTTAAAAATGAGGAATCTGGCGTTTAGGGAGCCATTATGATACCAACGCCGATCCTCCTCCCAGCTCTCATCTCAGGCCCATTACTTCCACGGCTCTGGGAGGTTCACCAGTGGGAGTGAAAAGGGGAGCTTGATGATAGATGTCAAATGTCATGTACAATGCAGACTCCCCACAATAACAAATCCCTGTGGGCGCAGACAGGTAGACAGTGGCATCAGTACGCAGAAAGGGAATCTATGCAAGGACTGACAGCAAAAGATCTGCAGAAAACAGCGTCAGCTTCAGCGGATGACAGACATTTAATAATGAACGTCATACATGTTAACATACGGGAGCATGTGCACACAGCGTGACAGGAGTTTGATGACAGAATAAAACGTTTCCTTGAAGGATAAGATCGACTGAATTCTGTCAACACGTCGTGAAGCAACAAAAACAAACAATTTACTTGTCCTTCATTTGTTTTGTGCACAAACGGCACATAAAAGATGAATCTAACCATCATGATGCCACCTATTTGTTTGTGGATTGCTGTTTAACAGCCCAAAGATGGAATTTGTCCATCACCATCAGGATTTTTAACAACTGAATGCAACAACTGAGGGATAAATCAGAACTCTACAAATGCAGACACAAGATAGCCTTACTGCAAAACATACCTGCTTTATCATCTATTTTACTGTAAATAGATCCAGAATTTACCAATGAACATTATTTTGCATTAAAAGAGACTTAAAACTAGAGGTGGGAGATCTGGATAAAAGATCAAATGACAATCTTTAGGGGGTGGAACCGCAGGCTGGGTATCATCAGATAATCCGAACTGACTGTGGATTGTGTCATTGTGCGTGTTTGTGTGTGTGTGTGTGTGGGTGGGTGGGGGTTACAGGTTTTTAATGTTGTCTGTGCTGTTTTTATTTGTGTTGTTGGTCCTTTGACTACTTTTACTTAAAACCCCAACCAGGAACAGAAGTTGAAAAGTAGCTCAATGCTACACACTCTATATGTAATGCATCACTTCTATGTGTTCTATGATAATTGCATGGTCCCTGATCAAATACATGAATAAATAAATGAATAAATAACAATTTATTTGTTAAAACAAAACAAAGAAAAATCTATCCACGTTTCAGAATCAAAAAATGAAAAACTAATTAAACATTGTCCAATTTGGGTCTTTTTGGGGAGTATTTCCATTTTCTGCTTGGAAACTAAAAATGAAAGTTCTCTGTATTTTTCATTATCTTCAATTGTAAACCAAAAAACAAACTAGAAAAACACTCAGAACGCAGTACTCCTCCAAGGCTGCTCAGTTGACATATCATTTCCGACGGATGAAATATTTAATAAAAAAATTACCTTGTGCTGAGCACAGACATGTGTTATGCATGTGCATGTTATGTATGAATACCAAATTGCGTGTAAATTACTCTTTTAAAGGTCTGTTGATCAGTTCATCACTTTTGCCAATTCTTTGTTTTGCTAGTGTTAAAATAACCATTCCCTCCATGCTTTTATTTTGAAGAAGTACTTTTAATGTTGTTGGCTTTTACTTTGTCACAATTCCAGAGGCACAGAAAGTGTTTATCTAAGAAGCGGTTTCTTGACATGATGAAGACGCTGCGGAAAAGTCCCTAAAATTCACATAAAGATGAAAGACAACAGTTCCACGCTGCTGCTGTCTAGCAAAGGATGTGTCTAAACTTAGAAGCACCAGCTGGAATGGAGACAAGCTCTTACTGTGAAGAAATGAGTGAAGGACAGAAAGGTGAATATGTGTTCAAAATAAGGCTGACAGCTGAACTTAACGTGTCTGGCTGGGGTTTGCTACATTGCGTGACCTAAATATGTAGCGGACGGCAGGAATTGATGGGACTCAGAAACAGCCCACAGTTTAATCATTTGTTCCATGTATGATTTCCAACTGATAAATTACAGTCATTTTGTAGTAGGATCGCAATCATGTGATCATCAGCAGGTAACAGACACAGTGTTCACGTCATGGTTACAGCGACGGCATGCCGGCTGCTATATCTGGCAATGGGAAATCTTTAACAAATCCGTGGATCCAGATATATAGCCGCATCACTGCCAAAATCTAATCACTTGGTCCTTTTGTCATTTCTGACCTTCCCTAAAAATTTCATCCAAATCTGTTAGTACGTTTTTGAGTAATGTTTCACACAAACACACAGACAGACAGATGTACGCCGATCGTCACATAACTCCGCCGTTTCTTGGCGGAGTAAAAATATTAATGTGTTTCCAAATGAGAAAAGCGAACTCATAATACACTCCAATTGTTTTTGGGGGTTTTTTGCTATTTACTTTTTTCTAAATGTTTAAAAGAACAAAACAAAAAGCATCTTCATATAGCACCCATCCATCCACCCATCCATCCATCCATCCATCCATCCATCCATCCATCCATCCATCCATCCATCCATCCCTGTTACAGAGACTGCATAGAGACTGCTTTTGCTTTATAGGTTGCACTTGGTTTTTATTTTGACATTTTTGCACCTCAGTTTATGGTCTCTACACAGTTCTACCATCAATCCCGAATGAGAAAAGAAAAAGCTGATTTTCAAAAATCAAAATTGAGAGTGTTTTTTGAGGTTGGTTTTCCAATTTTTCATTTGGAAACAGAAAACGAATTCACACTGTGACTTCTGTCCAACAAAAACAACAAGAATCGCCAAAAATGGACTGTCTCATTGTTTTTGTTTGTTTTCAGATTGTGACATCTGAAACTGTTTTTTCAATTTTTGGTTTTGAAGCAAAGTAAAATGTTTTTTTTATCATTTTTGGATTACTTATGAATTATGGTTTATGCGATGGCACACTGGTCAATCACAATCCATGATCTGAATCACATTTTTTCTAGTTTTAGCTGAACTCATGTGATCATATGGTTAATTTTAAATATTGTTATAGGACCAGCAAATGTTACAAAAGAATAAATTATGCAAGTTTTACAAATGAGTTAACGTAGTTTTCTTATTTTGCACAGTAAATGTGTGCATTTGAAAAGCACCTGCTTGTGGAACATCACCATAAGAGAAGTCAAGTAATTTATTCAGCAACAAGTTTAAATAAGGTTAAGACCCTGCAATATTCTATGTAATACAAATTTACCTGACTAATTTAAATGATATGGTTAGCACCCTGCAAAATTATGATGCATTAGAAGCCATAATAGTATGTTAATTCCACGACAACAAAACCTTAATGTTCTCTGCAATTAGGTGGGAAACGATGTGCATACATCATCTATCGGCTGCAACCAGCTGGAAAATATCGGCGTATTGGATATGGCCGAGAATCCAATACTGTACATCCCAAGTGAAAACACTGACCTGCTGATTGTGCCAGAGGAAAAAGTCAGGAGATCATCAAAGTCATTTAAATTCATCCTCCAGGGACGTTGTGTATCTGTCGTAAATTTCGGCGCAAGCTATAAATGCCAACCTTGTGGCAGCGTTGGAGGATAAATCAGGGGATCATTAAAGTCATTAGAACTATTCTCTGTGGAAAAAACATCCAATAGCTGCTGTGACCAAAGTGGTAGACTAGCAGACAGACACAATGCCATGAGTCGCATTTAATAGAAAAAACATAGACGTGAGACAGCACCTGGCAATGGTGACATAAAATCATGATCCATACATGTATTTATAATTCCAGTTTTACCAGTAAAACATTGAATTTGTGTTATATAGGGAGTTAGTGAGGGAGTGACTTCAGGCATGGACTGACATGCTGCAGTTAAAAATGTCTCTGCCAATGTTTAATGCAGTGAGCAGCACAAATGAAACTTAGTCAACTGCCATCTTCAGAAGTTCTCTGACAACTCCGCCATTGTTGGCCTCATCATGGACAGAGATGAGGAGGAGTACAGAGAACTTAACTGGGACTTTGTGGACTGGTGCCTGCTGAACTGCCTCCAGATCAATGCGGTGAAAACTAAGGAGCTGGTGGTGAACTTTAGCAGGAACAGACACACTTCTCCTTCACCAGTGAACATCCAGGGAACAGACACTGAGATTGTGGACTCTTACAGGTACCTGGGTGTTCACTTAAACAACAAACTGGACTGGACTACTAACACCAATGCACTTTATAAGAAAGGTCAGAGCAGACTCCACCTGCTCAGAAAACTGAGGTCCTTCAGGGTGCAGGGAGCACTTCTGAGGACCTTTTATGGTTCTGTGGTGGTATCAGCCATCATGTATGGAGTGGTCTGCTGGAGCACCAGCATCATGGCTGCAGACAGGAAGAGACTAAACAAACTGGTAAAGAAAGCAAGCTCTGTCCTGGGCTGAACCTTGATCCTGTGGAGGTGGTGGGAGACAGGAGGATGATGACAAATCTGTTGTCTGTCATGGAGGACACCTGCCATCCCCTGCAGGAAACAGTAACATCACTGGGCAGCTCCTTCAGTGACAGACTGCTTCACCCATGGTGTCTAAAGGAGAGATACCGCAGGTCCTTCCTTCCTGCTGCAGTCAGACTTTACAATCAAGCTCCCAGTAGTTCAGTTCACCCACCAACAAACTGTGCAATAAAAATGTAAATAATGATCTGTGCAATTTCATAGAAATTTTGCTGTAAATATTGTATTTTTTCTTCTAGAAGAAGAAAATATTTATATCTATGCACTGTGTGCATTGTGTGCTGCTCTCTTTTTTATTCAAATTGTTCTTCTATTTGCTGCTGTTACACTGTAAATTTCCCCGCTGTGGGATCAATAAAGATTTAATCTATCTAACTCAATTGAAGAGGCTGACTTCTCAAATCCTCTAACGGTAGGCGAGGAAATATGATAAAATAGAAAGATTGTAGTGATATTTAACTGATCGATTGATTGGTTGACATGCTCTAACTTGACTAAATTCTCATTAGTCAGACAGTCACCTCCCAGGATTAATACATTATTTATGGAAACAGGAGGAACACCTACCTGTGAACACACAAATGTTTTACTTTCACAGCTTTAAACCCATCCAGCTACTTATCTACCTACACTTATCAAACACCTATAATGCAGTGATAAGGTCTCCCCCCAGAAAGTTTCGCCATCGTTAACATCTAGAGTTACCCCTGACTTGGCAGATCCACAACCTTTGTTGTGTAAATGGGCATGCCCCATCACCAAGATTGCTGTTATTGTTGGTGGACCACCTGATTTCACAGTAATTCACACCTGAAGGCAAGAAATCTGCAAGAGAAGTCCAGTTGATTTTTACTGAAGCTCCTATGATTATCATGACCTGGATGCCTGAGAATCTTCACAGACATACTACCTAATGGTAGGTTTCATTTATTTAACGTTTACTGAACGCATACTGAATTGGAGGTGGCTCTAAAAATGGCTCTTAAATGTCAAAGAAGTTTGTTCATTCATTCAGAACGTTAATAAACTAACTAAGCCTGATAACCCTGATGAACTCTTGCCGTCATGTGAATCACTGGACAAAATGGAGCTTTGCAACATGTGGTAAGGGTAGCAGCGGGGTGCATTTTAACCCTAAAAATGTAGTTTTGGTGCGTAATCTTCAACAAACAGCAAGTGACAGTTAAAGTCATAATGGAAAAAAATAAACCAATAAATGTGGTTTGAAATGGGACTCAAATTTCCACAGTGAACACTCCAACCCTCCAAATGTGAACTTTTATTCCTTTTGTAAGTGTCTTCAGATTCTCAGTCATCCAAGTCACGCTAACTCTCAGAATCACATTTTATGCCATCTATATCAGCATTAACTGGATTGTTAATGATCTACTGGAGCTACTAGATAGTGGAGGAAGGTCCTACTATGCTGATAAACTCCTACTGAATAGTATGGCAATATGCAAATCAGGTGGATTGATTGAAAAACAGTCCAATAAAACAGAGTTTGTTGCTGTTGATTTGGTCAAACTAACCATTTAAAGTCATCCACTCAACAATTTAGAAGAGCTAAATTTCCTTTTTCCTGCTGGGGCTTCGTTAGCACACTGCCTGCAAGAACGTTAGAATTTAACTGAGGTCAAAACCTGAAAATCCCTAAACTCAGAGCTCTTCTTCATGGCTCCACTTGAATGAACCTGAAGCAGTCACGAACACAGTGGCACAAGTAAAATGGAGCAAACAGCTGCCGTGGCAGAAATAGACCGATGTGGCAGCACTCTGCAAGAGACAAGCAGAGTTCCATATCGAAGCGTTCCCAAAAAACCACAAACAATATCTGCGGATTCTCAGCTCGCCAGCTCCCCCGTAGCCTTGTAGTAGCAGATCAATGCGCGTCTGTGGCTTACAGTGCTTTTAGAAAGGGAGATATGGGATCAAATTAACAGTGTGCCAAGAGGAGCCGATGGAGAGCCCCTCCTTGATCAGCGGCCAGAAATGGAGGTTGCTTTTGCCTCCCTGGCACTCTGATGAGGCTGTTTGACATGCGAGGAGGCTCCTGCAGGCAGAACGCATACAGAAATAATTGAGTGTGGCGGTTAGGAGGTTGTGCCAGTGGTGGCGTGTAGTAAAGAGAGACAGATCTCTTTGTGTGCAGGGAGAATTGACTGCTCGAGTTGAGGGAGCGAGGCAGAAATGAAGAGTGGGAGAGAAAGACGACGGAGCTAGAAAGGAGGAAGGAAGGAAAGAAGGAAGGAAAAAATAAAGGAGGGCTGAAATAGAGCAGACCAGCTCCAGGCAGCGACAACAGACAAAGGAAAGAGGAAGGCAAAGAGTCAGAAAGTGGAAGAGTTTTTAATGATGAGGAAAGAAAGGGTGGCAAAGAAAGAAAGACCAGAAAGAGGGGCAGATGCCAACCACCAGAACTGATTGTTCCCGATGACTAATCTCTGGATGAAACTTCAATTATGGGACAAAGCTAATAAGCAGAGCGCTGTGAGTGACAGAGAGGCAGATCAAGAGAAGATAGAGAATAAGATAAACAAAATAAAGTGACTGATGAAGGCATGAAAAGAAGAAATGCTTTCAAAAAATAGCAGCAGCAGATCTCAGGCTGATTAGAGATCTGGGATGTGTTTAAATACTTGTCATAAATATATGATGATGCAGAATTTGAGGCCAAACAGTATGTTTTGTCCTCCACTGGAGTGTCATTGTAACATAGTGAAGCTGCCTTGTAAAGCCTCGCCACTTTCTAAAGGTATGTGTGAGGTATTTTAAATCAATAAAGAGATACACCATTGAGCTGGGGAATTTAGTATAATTAAGAGAACAAAAGATTATTGCATAGATGAAGCTTTCATCGACAATACATTTACACTGTTTCCCAGCACAGAATAGAGAGAAAAACCGAGCTGAAGCTTCCCGTGTTAAGAGCTCTTATCAGCTCGTATCTCTCTCCATGCTACGCCGAACAAAAGTCCACCAGAGACAGACACATGGGACAGAGGCGTCACCGTCAGCTTGTTTGTTTGCTGTCTGGCTCCTTTTCCCTGCAGAGGATCACTGCATTTACAGCATCTCCTTTATTGGTCTCTGTGCTTCACAGTTTAAGATTTGTAATCAAAAAAATTCACATGTGGCTAAAGGGCATTCGTGGTTTTATTAAAGGGTCATTGAATTTCACCGTGTAGGACTTTATGACCAGCATTATTAAATGATGCTACCTTGTACTAGTCACCACCAGAAATACTAGACAGTTAAAGGTCTATATGATAAAAATCTATTTTCATTGTGTTTTAGGCAATTGGAGGTGTGGAGTAAAAGCTGTGAAAAAAACAAAGAAGCTCAATTCTGCCATTCCTCTATTGAAGAACCACCTAGCAGAAACTAGGTAACCAACAGCCAACCAGAAAAAAATGTGCACACTCAAAACTCATCAAATGTTCTACTGTTAGCTGCAAGAATAAACACAAGAGTCTTCATGCACGCCCAGGATACAGGAACTGAACGCCCAGTGGATGGCTTACATACTTTCCGATAACAATAGGAAAATCATGAGCATTAGCATGGTGTGTGGTTAATGTAGCTAACATTAGCTTTGATTGTATATCCACAGGTCAGAGCTCTGTGGAAACTATAATCCTGAGGTATATACACAGATGGTGGTAAATCAATAAACAAGGACTGGGTGTGTTACTGTGTTTTCATGTTGCTTGTAATGCTTCAGCTCAGCTTAAACTCAGCTGCTGTTTCCATTTATTAACTTCTCTCCTGCTCTCTGTGCTCACACATGCTGCAATTTAATACAGCCAAATTCCCATTAAAGCTGTTCTCATTCACATATTTATCTAATTTTGTTGTCAAACAATGGAACGAGTGTTAAACAGAGACTGAAAAGCAGCTCATTCGGACCACACATTAACTTGGCAGCATTTAAAGCTACAGACACTGAAACAGCCCCTTTAGAACAGACGTAAAACCAGGAGTTAAATAGTCATGGTGAAATGAACCATCTTGGCAGTATTTTGTGCTGAAAGACAAATTCTGGGGACATGTGAGACTGTCATTAATTTGCAAAAAAAAGGGCACAATATGGGACTTTAAATATTGTTAACTGTTGCATCTAAGGTGTTAGGCAGCCACCACCACTAGCCTGAGCTGCAACCCTAGCAGATGGCAGCCTCCCCTCTCCCTGTGGTCGTCCGCAAGGTGAAAGTAGGACAGATGACATCTGGTAAAAACTGGCGTGGTTTGTCAGTATTTTGATCTTGGAAATCATAATAAGGTTGTTTGTAGGCTGTGTCAGAATAAACTGGCATATAATATAATATCTTGAATTTCCCTTGGGATTAGTAAAGTATCTATCTATCTATCTATCTATCTATCTATCTATCTATCTATCTATCTATCTATCTATCTATCTATCTATCTATCTATCCATCTATCCATCCATCCATCCATCCATCCATCCATCCATCCATCCATCCATCCATCCATCCATCCATCCATCTATCCATCTATTTATCTATCAACAGTCGACTAGAACAATGCATAACCACATTCAGCACAAGCTTTTAGGTGTTAACCTACAAGGACTAGGAGTGTTAGCACTGTTAACCTGTGTTAGACCTGTGTCAGCACGGGACAATGGTCTGGCTACACCTGATTATTATTAAAAATTCTCTGGCATTTTTGTATTTCTTTAAACCAATGGAAATCATCTTAGGTGCTACTAAGCCCAGAATGCAGCAAAGGTACCTCTGCAAAATAGCGATGGAAGGAATTTGTTTAGCTGGAACATTTCAGTTCAAGTCAATATTATTTATATAGTGCCGATTACAATTCAGATTGTCTCAAGACGCTTTACAGAACCCATAAGCCTGAACCCCCATGCATGCAGGGAGGTGAGCGCTGTCAATAAAATGGCAAATACACCAAAAGAAGCAAGCAGACCTGTCTTACTGCACTATCCAAATCTTTCTCAAAACCTCCCATTTTGACCATTTAGATTGCTGCTTAGAGGCTGTTATTTACTGTGGTGAAGGGAATTTTCAGCAACACATAAATAGCAGAAGCAGAGGAGAATCGCAGAGGAAAAGGCAGACTTATACCCACAGTCTATATCCAGAGAGTCAGACTAACGTTAATCAATACGACATAGTTTATCTGCAGATGCTGTGATCCTGCTTGGTCTGAAAAGAAAATGCAGCTCATCACTGCAATAACTGTGCCAAATAAACTTCCATTGAACTTAGTTGAAGGCAAAGACTTCTGAAAGTTACTGCATATGTGCTGGAAATGATAACTTCCAGACTGGAGCACAACCAGTATGTGCCTACTGTTAGACTACCCGACTAATCTACATTTAACTTTGCATTTAACTGACAAGGAAATATAATAAAGAAGTCATGTTTAATTCTGCTTTATTTCAATCTGGTGTAATTTCCATATATGTGGCTTCTCTGTATCTATGGTTCATGCCAACTTTGCCACCAGTGTCTGCTTTACAGATTTAGGGAAGTCACACAAAATACTCTGCAAATAGAGCTTCCTGCACCTTAGTGCCTTTGATAAACACCATTAGCCAGGAGATGATGTTCCACCTGAGCAAAATAAAGTAGTAGAAAAGACCAAGAATGCTCAACTTTACTTAAATGCTGTTATAACAAGGAAAAAGTCTCAGATATTTAATTTGCTATGACCTCTGCAAAACATTAAATGGAAGACTATACTACTACTACTATACTAGACTGTTGGTACTGAAATAAACCAAAGTCATTCATATCGATAGGGCCATGCAGAGTTGGGTTTGGACCGTGTTTCAAGAAATCAAGAATTTTCCAGATTTCAGCTTTGAAAACTCCATTTTTGCTGTGGCGGTACATTTAGAATTAGTGCATCTGAGCCTGTTGCAACAATCCAACTGCAGACCACCCTATGTTTCACATATGAGGTTGTATTCTCTGGATCTTGAACAGTTAATTTCCTCCTTCACACTCCCATACAGATTCGTGCTGGTCTCATCTGACCTTTTTCGAGATTTTTGCAGGTTGGCAAAATTCTTTTCATGAGATTCAGTTTGAACTTGGATACATGAGTGTATATACAGTAGTTTATGCTTGCTGCATAAGTTAACTTTCTCTCCAGTGCTTTTGAAAATATGAGCTGCTGCATTATTTGGCAATGATTTTGATGGAGCGCCAAGTTAGTTTGCTTCAGCAGGTCTTTTTTCTGCATATATTTAAATATATTTTGTGAAACTGGCACCATTTAAACTTCGCTAAATTGGCTCAAAGGTGTTTCTCTTTGTAATGTGTCCATTAGCGCTGTAGTTAAGACCACCTCAACGGAGACCGAGAGCAGAGTGCATCAAGATCAAGAAAGGAAAAGGATTTTAAAAGGGTTGAATGATGTTACGGTCAATATTCTTACTGTAAGACACACCTGTGATAGAACATGGAACATGCAAACCGTTGCATTGCACCACTAAAATGAGAAACATAAAGCATATACACGGGTAGCTAATTTGTAAAGCCAATCTTCAATAAATCCATCTGGGTGAGGAGATTCCTGAAGAGTTCTGGTACAGATGCAGATTGTGAATGTCGGCTGGGTAGCTTTGCATCATTTACACTTTTCTCCCTTTTTGCTTGCGCTTTATGTGTCAATAAAAGTTTAAAATGGTCAAGGCCTCCTTTCATAGTTTCTTTCGGATGCCGTTTCATAGATTATGTCTTTGCTCCTTAAGAAGGAAGGTTTGGTCGAATCTCGCCCCAGACAATGACATCTCATATTAGACATGAATCCAGTCATTGATTGCATTTGAAGCAGAACGTTTTACATCAAGTCGTAATACAGATGTTAATGAGTGACATAAATACACAAGTACACAGACAACTTAGTAACATCCTTGCCATTGTGGCCTTGACCAGTTTTGGAACAAAATCCAGAGTTCTCTTTATCTCAAATTGAGAAAAATGTGTTTGATTCTGAAACGAGACTAAGGCTTTTGAAAAGTTACTCTTAAAACCGATCTTGAGCTTTGACACCAAAGAAAACTTTGAAACATGATGCTTCTCTGGCAAGTTCTGCGGTAATGAGGAGCATCTGTTTTCTACGATTCCTCTATTTATGTGCAACGTTTGACATGTGTTGGGATTAAAACTCACAGGGGGCCACATTGTGGAGCTCATGCTTCAACAGCTTGAAAATCTCTGGAGCAAAATAACCAGTGACAGCGGGGCTTTAAAACAATAGTGATATGTGCCAATGATTGACCTACATATTGCAATAAGAACACTATCTGATATGATGTTCCATAGTGTTACTTAACTGCATTAGATAGAAACTGCCATGACATCCAAGCTATTTTTTAATGTACACCAAGGTGAAATTGTTACTTTAATCTTATTTAATTTCATACAGGAGTATGAATTTATTTATTTGTGTTTTTCATTGTTGTATTCACATAAAATTATTAGCTATGTACCTTGAGAAACAGGTTAAAGTGGTTTAATTTCTCCAGGCCATTAAAAAATGATGAGTGATTTTCAATGTAGAGTGAAATAAACATTTTATCCAGCTAGAACAAGAAGAACAGCCTGAAAGTGTGTGCTTGGGTACAAAAACTGAAAGCAACCCACCACTATCAGGTTCCACATGCGAGCAGCTTCAGCCACCAGCGTGGAGACGCCACTACAGCCAGGCATCAGGACGATCTTGATGGGCTCGGTGTACAGAAGGTCATACAGCAGCTTGGTGGCTTCTCCTGGGTCACACTGGATGGAAAGAAAAAATGACAGCGTTTAATGGAGAAATGAATTAGGGCGAGACAGAAATAGAGGTGGGAAAATGGAAGAGATAAAACCGAGGGAGACAGATGGAAAAAGAAGAAACAAATAGGCAGCGGAGAGTGGGAGGTGGAGACGACTGTAAACAGAATCAGAAAACAGAGGAGGGTAGATAAAGCAAAGGGAAATCACATAGAGGCAGCAGAGCCACAAAAAAGGCCAACGCAAATGTGAGGAGAAAAGACAAGCAGGGGAAAGAAAAGGACGGGTCAGGGGAATAGAAGGAACAGAGCAGATAGGGTCAAATTAAAGTGAAGGAAAATAGCAGGAAAGTAGCAGGGAGCAGCAAACAAGCAGATGCAAATGTGAGGAGAAAAGATGAGAGAGCTGCAAGAAAAATATATTATCTGTGCAGAATTTGCATCCACACAGGCAGTGTGTAGCATCAAAACACAACACGCCGTCCACGAATTGAGACATCAAAACAGAAGGACAGGCAGAACCAGACAAAACGACCACAACAGCAGCCCTCCAATGAAGTCTTTTACGGCACGTCTGGGCGGCCAAAGTGAGGCTGAATGATCCATCACTGCTCTGTCAGCCACGTTACAGATTGGACGTCTGCGCCACACTGCTCGTCAGAGTCATACTTAAACGGGCCTGACACATCTAATGATTCAGCATGGAAGAGGGGCTATGGCTCGCAAGCACAAATGCACGCATGCACATGGAAAAAAAATACACTCCAGCTGAGTGTCACAAGCAATTGCATCGCCGGCGTTGATGGCAACAACCAATATAGCTCCTAATTGGGGTGTTTGTCTCGATGGCTGAATTGTCTCTCTGAGGCAGCCCTGTGATTTTTCTGAAGTGGTAATCACCACTCAGGACCCAGGAATATGCGAAATAGCCGGGCTTCTTATTGATTGATGTGTTTTCAATTAACTCTAGATAGGGTGGAATTATAGTGGTGTCGTGTCGTCGCCAAAAAGGTCAGGGTGTGTACATGCAATTAGATAATTCAGTCTGAACCCTATTAAAGCAGATCCGACAGCTGGGCTCCTCACATGAATATCTATACATGGTGTTCTGTGCTGGTTCTAATCAAACATCAAAGTCCACTCACAAAGATTTCTCATTCTCTGATTTATCGACCGCACAAAGACCCTGAGAACACATCATCTAGTTTGCATGTCACCAACCAAGGTCACAACATCTGGAACGCCTCTAAAATATGAACTAAACGTGTGTCCATTGGTGTCCTGACATGCCCCTTTAGCTTTTGACCACTAATGTTTTCTACAGCAAATGTGTGTGCTTCTTTCAAAACAGTGCAAGCAAGCAAACAATACTTCCAAACCACGGCTTGAATTGAGTAATGGTGAGCAGATTTGGTAGCTCATTGTTCACATGAGCCACAAAAGAGTATGTTTAAACATATTCATGCAGAAATACTATATTAGATTAAGCTGCGGGAGTGGTTTGAGATGTTCTTACTTCTGCGTGGGACCACCAAAAAGGTCTCAGGCTGTTCCTGTGGTGTGTGCAGGTTAATTTTTCCGACGGCTGTTGGATTTGCAATATTTTTTCTTAAGTGAGACTTGAGTGCGTTTTTCACAGAATTTAAAATGTGTGATGGAGTGTTACCACATGAGATACCATCAAAAGTGTGACTGTCACACAAGGAGAATGACGTGAATTCATTAAACCACTGGCACAGCCATCTAAACCCTCAGTCAGACACGCTGCTAGATCACCATGGTAACTGATGCTGCACAGGTAACCTGCTCTGGAGGAGGTTCTGTTCAGAGCAGCTCAAAGAAACGTCTCCTTTTACCGGTTTGTTTCCTTGTGATTCTTTATCAGCGATACACATTCCCGGCTGAGGAAATATGTGATATCTTGAAATCAGTTCAGTTACAGCATTGCACACTGTATGAACTGTGTTGCCAAGGGAACCTACATGTATTCAGCCGGCAATGCAGAAAATGCATAAATATGTTTTTACGTTTGGTCCGGATTTGGTACCAAATCTGTTTCACACTGCTGGTACTGGAGCTGATAACACAAATAAGAAAAATGATATTTTATTGGTATTTATTACAGAGAATATTTGATCAGTAGATCAGGATACATTCTTCGTTATAACAGGTTTAAAGTTTCAGAGCTCAAATGTGGAGCTGTCAAGTTAGAAATAAGCAGCTGCACTGAGAATCACTGAGTTTTTGTTTTGTTGCTTTTTTTTTGTTTAACCAACATTTCTTCTCTGAATCATCTGCAGTAGCAGTTTTGCAGCGATAAATTCTACATTCTTCTCAGGTCTCCAATAAAACAACCTGTTGACTGAAGTAGTCGCAGCACCACTGGTTCATTTTACACAGAAGAAGAGTCACACGATGAGCTTCTTTGTGAATGCTTACGGAGTTTGAAGCAGAAAGCCTGAGTTAACAAAGAAAATTGATAACCACCTTTGTGATACTTGTTATCTCTGACTGAGGTTTTAGATTTTGTGAGCCAACTTGCACAAAGAAAGCCCAGCTATGTCAAACTGGCTTGATAATACAGCCCTGTGCATGACATGTATCCTACATTGGAACAAAATCACCTGTTAGATTTGAAATTGATTAACTGCTCAGTTCTAACACTGAATGGGTACATGACACCTTCATGGGACTTATTTCTTATCACTAAGATGTAATTCAGTTTGAAAGGTGCTGTTTTGACACAGTTTGGGAGATTTAGCTGATCCCAAGATGGTGTTTGACATCTTTAAATACAGAACTTCCAGACAGGGTTACAAGTGTTGCAGGAGCACTGGGAGCAGAGTCTCGCTACACATGAAGAATATTTGCTCTGACCAAATTAAATCAGATACAGTTTGGATTTTTATAAGTGCAGACATTCTCTTCCACCCAAGAGACGCAGCTCTATGTAAAACCAAGAACGAAAATTTGAGCCGAATAACGATAATAATCTGATTAATAGTAATTTCAACACAAATCACTTAGAGTTATCCAAGAGTTCTACCAAGATGCATGATGACTGTTGAGTTTGGCACTTCTACACTGATTTTTTATTTATTTAATTTTTTGCTTCTTGTCGTCTGACATATACACTGACAGAAATATCTGCAATAAACTGAAAAATGCTATCTGCTGGTTGCATCTGTGGCTTCGGGCCAAAGTCACAAAAACATCGGTGGTTGGATTCCAGCCAGAGACCTTTGCTACATATCATCCCCCATCTTGTTCTCCTGTCTGCTTCTCAAACATTAACTATCAGTTAAGAACGTAATGCAACAAATAATACTCTTTATGAGTGGGTTATTTTGTACCTTCAGTCTAATAAACACTTTAACCTTTATCTCCAAATTCATCAGTCATTAAAAACGGGCTATTTGTTTGAATAAAACACACCAACTCAAAAGACATAGTGAGTGTTAAAGCATTAAAGCTGCTTTTCAAACCAACAGGGGGTGAAGATTTAACATAAGAAATATTTTTCGTGGAGTTCAAGGCCCACTGCACTGGATTTCCTCATTAGCCATAATGGGTAACACTTGTTCCCAAAAACAAACAGCAGAAGAAACATTTGGAATGCTGCTTTTTCTCTGCAGAAATTCTGCATTCCCTGTCATTAAAATATTGTCCTGAGCTGAATTCTGAGTCTTTGATCACAGGTTTAACAGCACCAGTACTGACTGGGGAAGCAGCTGCACAATATTTATGTCACATAGGAACAGTCAACCTTGCAGGCTCTGGCAGGCTGCAGGTTTTCTCTCCAATCAATCACCACACCGCTGATTTCACAGATCACTTCCTCCTCTCTGCTGTTTCTGGGTGAAGTCAGCTGGATGCAAACCTGCAGCCTGTCAGGCGTCCACAGAATACGGCTTCCTATTCTTCAAACTAACAGCTGCGTTATCCTCATGTGAGGAAGATGCAGATTGACACACGGAGCTTTTTAAATGCCGTCTTTCCCGAAGGTTGTTTGTGTTCTCTTTCGCTGTGGCTGTGGGCTGGCTGCATGCTGAGGAGAAGCTTGTTAGTTTTCTGGCGTTACACCGCTTTAACTTTATTCTGACGAGCGGAAATTCATCGCCTACGCCAATTATCTTTGAATTAGTCCATCAATCCATCATTCACGTAGCACATTACAGGTTTTAATAACAGCTTGTTTTCATCAATTTTCCAAATTACTGGCTGCTTATAACATGAAGATATTAGGACTTAATTAAAAACTGCAGTTTATGACCTTGTACAGGTTATTTAAGTCATCAAACCACGACAAACAGCTATTATCCCTCACCTAGTTTAGTCAGGATTACATTGCTGTGTAAACATACCTCAGCTATAGATAAATGAAGGTAAAGCAGCAAGCTCAGCTGCAGAGCTTCAATTTAAAAGAAAAAGAAAATGATAATCGCAGCTGAATGTTTTCTGGGAAAATGTAACAGCT
This sequence comes from Amphiprion ocellaris, assembly GCF_022539595.1. Classification (NCBI taxonomy): domain Eukaryota; kingdom Metazoa; phylum Chordata; class Actinopteri; family Pomacentridae; genus Amphiprion; species Amphiprion ocellaris. The sequence continues at coordinate 12,957,193 of NC_072774.1, forward strand.
CATATTAGTCATAACAGTTTAATTGGGAGGTATATGGGATTACTAGGGTATTGACTTCTCCTAAAAAAGCTTTTAAATGCCACAACAACCACAACATTAAAACCACTGACAGGTGAAGGGAGTAACAATGACTGTCTTGTTCCTATGGCGTGTACCAGTGGGAGGGATGTATTAGGCAGCAAGCAAACTGTCAAATCTCTGAAGCAAGAAAAATGAAAAGAAGAATCTGAACGACTTTAACAAACTGTGATGGCTACATGACTGCATCAGAAGATCTTGACATTCCTACACAACTCAACTGCAAACCTAATTACATTTTGAGCGTAATTTGTTTTTTCCCAGATTACACAAATAATTGATATTTTGTCATTTCTTATGTTGCTTTCCAACTGGTGTTTTTTTTTTTTTTTTTTTTTTTTTTTTTTAAATCCAACCAGTCAAACATTAGAATTTAATCAGGTAACCCAGAATAAAGTTTGTACAGGCAAGTCTCCCCACTAGGAAGCCATCTTGGCAACACCCTTGGGCATCTATTTCAGGCTAACAAGACCAGGCTCTGATCGAAATTAATGAGAGAGCCATCTTTGCAATTTCAATATTCAACAGGACATAAAAACTGCATGTATAGAATCACCACTGAAACAGTGTTGGTGATTTTGCCACAAAATAAGGTTAAATAAGTGTTTTTCCTTTACTTCTACTACGCAAGTGCACAGTTTCATGGCACTGCACTTTGGCAGTGAGGAACTCTCCCATGCATTTCTATTCAGGATTCTTTAAGAGATCCATAAAATAGAGGGGAAGCTTTGAACTTTTTGAGAGACTAACTGTGACTCAACTCAAAACCCTAAATCTAGCCAAGTAGTTTTGGTTCCTAAGCTGAACCACTGATAACCAGATAAATGTTGCACATGGGACACGAGCTTCAGGGACTTAAGGCACAAACTTTCCAATGCTGAAATGTATATTTTGGGTTAGGATTTCTGCAGTTTTCAAATGACAAAACTTAAATAAAGCTTTAATTTTGCGTTTAAAACCGTTCACCACCAATGTAAGAGCAGATGGAGAAGCAGCAGCAGCAGCAGCCAACATCTGACTTTCCCTAACAGTTACTTATTTCATGCTGGGTCCACCTTCATCTTAATATAAAAAGGGTAATAGGCTGCAAAGCTATATAATAAAGGAGCCTGTTCATGAGCACAATTGGACAAAAACATCAGATTTTAAAGCTGAATCCTTCGATCATTTCGTATTTTTGTAAGTATGAGAAAAAAATCATTTGGTTTGAAGAGGAACGAAATGGGGAATCTGTGCAGCAACTCGTGACAAAGACCACGATCTTGATCTGTTTTCATTTGTGGTAAATCTAAAGCCTATCAGGAGTGAATGAACACGCCTTAAAAAGCAGCCTAAAACATGAGTTATAACTGAGCAGAGGATCTGGGCATTTTGTTGCTCCAGTCACATTTTTTCTCACTGTGGGCTCATTTTTCACTGCAACAGAAAGTCCTTCATTCTATGGAAATAGAACAACCATGACTGGAAGAAGAGAAAATTCAAAGATGTCTTTTGTGCAGTGTGATTAACCATCGAAAGAAAACCAAACTCAAATTTCTTTCTACTAAAAATGCAAAAACTTAAACTCAACAAATAATTTTTTTTCAAAATGTCGACAGGTGTTAACAGTACTGGAATAAAAATGGTGGCTCAACATACTACAGATAATTTACTATTTACATTTTGCAGCCTCTAACAAACACAATTTTACATATTAGCTCTAGATAGATGTTTCACCATGCGCACTGTATCTTCCAACATCCTGTTCCTCTATATACTGTATCTGAGCTATGTTGTATTTATTTTATCTGTCAAGTATGTATTATTTTGCTCTCAAATTCTTGTGGAGTGCAACTTTTTTGTTTATGTGTTTTACAGGTTCTGGTTAGTGCAAACTATTTGAAAACCACTAGACTATTTATTTAGATGGATGGAGGTGCAAAAACAGTATCTTAAACTTCACTTTCAACTATTTGAAAACCATTAAACGGTTATTTTTTGGCATTTTTTTTTAAACAGACACAGCAAAAGATAAGAAAGCAACAACAAATAGAAAGCGATTTTGATGAAATGTAACAATTTAAAGCATAGATTGAGTCAATTTTCCCAACTGAACTGCAACTCACACACAATTTGTTCAAGGATTGTTGGAAAGTTGAAATTCTGACTATTTTTTTCAGTTTTTGCAGTTTGAGGCCCTGATAAATGATGCAATTTTGGTGATTTTTTTGCCAACATGAATTTCAAACCTGTCAGCTGGTTTTGGGGTTAATCAGTATAGTAAGGGTCCTTTACAGTCAGGCATGCAATATTTAACATTTGCAAGATTTTAGGAATGAACAGGCTGTTTATGTAACACTTAAATGTTGCTGTTTTAAATCAGTAATCATGAATGTAAGAGCAGATGGAGGTGCAAAAACGGCAGCTTAATTTTGACTTGCGAGAAACAAATTCACTTATTTTGACCCCATCAGTTACTCATTTCATTATTGGTTCCAACTTCATCTTAATAAAAAAAAAAAGGGCAACAGGCTGCAAAGCTGTGCATGGAAGAGGTTTGCTTATTAACACAATCACAAAAAGCCATCAGATTATATAACTAAACATTTCAATCATTTAGTGTTTCTGTAAGTGCAAGAAATGAAACATTTGGCAAATTAATGAGAACACAGTGCAGCAAGAGGTGAAAAACCGGTTTACCACAAATTTTGTGAACAAATACGCCTTATTCAGCTTAAAATGCCTTAATCAGCCCATATAAAATAACAATCCTTTAGAGCTATGAATATAAAGCAGATTTTTTGCAAGATTTTAGAACAGGATGCTCGACTAAGGCTTTAAGTTTGAAGTAAAATCCTTCATCATTAATATAAGAGCAGATGGAGATGCAAGAACAGCAGCTTAAACTTGACTTTCAAGGAACAAATTCACTTATTTTGGCCTAAAGTGTTACTTATTCCACGATGGTTCCACCTTCATCTTAATATAAAATGGACAACAGGCTACGGAGCTTTATAATGAAGGAGTCTATTCTTGAACACAATTGCAAAACACCATCAGATTTTATAGCTGAACCTTTCAATCATTTAATTTGTCCGTAAGTGCAAGAAATGAAACATTTGGTAAAATAATGGGAACACTGTGCAGCAAGAGGTGAAAGACCATTTAAAGATTGGCTTTGGTATTGGATTAACACAAATTCAGTGAACAAACATGCCTTAATTAGCTTAAACTGCCTTAATTGGCCCATTTAAAATAAGGATCCTTTAGATCTATGACTGAAAAGCATAAGATTTGCAAGATTACAAAACAAGTAAAGCTTGTTAAACCCTTCATCATTAATGTAAGAGCAAACAGAGGAGGGAAAGCATGACTTTTTCAGGGAACAAACTCAGTTATTTTACCCAGCAACAGTTACTAATTCTTCTCTGCTTCCACCTTCATCTCAATATGTTAAGGTTAACAGGGTGTGAAGCTACAGCATATAAGGAATGAAGGGGTCTATTCTTGCACACAATTGCAAAATGGCATCAGATTCCATCACTTGCTCTTTCAATCATCTGGTGTTTTTGTGTGTAAAGGCTTTGGTAACAAAATGGGAACGGTGTGCAGTAAGAGGTGAAAAAGCACACGGTCTCCCTTATGAAAAAAGAGAGAGAGAAAACAGGGATGTTGGCAGGTACGCAATAAAGGCTGAGGAATCTCTGCTATTCTTGGAGGTCTGTCTCCTGCAGCCCTCTGGGGTCATCACCATTTCCACTTTCATTTCCAGCCGTCTTCGGCTCAGGAGAGCGCCAGACCGACGGCCCCCGACGCCGTTCATGGTCACACACACATTTACTGTCACACACACAGATTAATGCAAGCATGTGTACACAGCCATAAAAGTACACACACACACACAGACACAGACTCTGTCCTTGGTGCTGAAACTCCCAGAGCCAATATCAGTGTCGTGTTAACATGCCCATGTAGCCCTTCAATCAGTCAAACCCGGCCGACGAGAAGCCTCCCTGAGCTGGGAAGAACAGGAGAAGACACTGGCTCATCGTAATACGCTCCCTAATTACACTCCAGATTGAATAATAGAAAAAGGATGTGGATGGGGCATAGGATACGGGCCTGGGGGAAAGCCCATGTATGGAATCTCAAAGCACGCACAGCTACATCTTCTAATTTCCTCATAATTACGTCTGGCGCCCCTCTTCAGGCTGGCATGTAAACGGACGAGGACCGGTGATGAACACTGGTTGTGCCACAGTGGAGTGAAACTGTGCCACAGCTGCCAATTAAAATAAAGAGCGGAAGTGAAGGAAGCACCTTGTTTCACCATTTCTCTGTATCTCCACTGTCTCACTCGTCGTTGTTAATAATTGATCAAAGTTTGCAGTCTCGGCTTTGATATATCCATGGCAACGGCCTGCGTGGAGAGTGTGTTTGCACAGAGTGCATATGTGTGTGTGTGTGTGTGTGTGTGTGTGTGTGTGTGTGTGTGTGTCTGTGTGTGTGTGTGTGTGTGTGTGGATCTCAGAAGGTTGTAAATAGCCTGATGCTATCGTCACACTGTAAAAAGGATTCAGTTAAAAAAGGTTCTGTAAAAAAATCTGTGAAAATCTGTCATCAAGGGTGTCAGAAAATACAAATATACATATATATGTATATACACACACATATCTATATATATGTATAGCTAAAAACTTAACTTGATATTGAAAACATTAAAAAAACATTTTAGATCTCATCTTTAAACAAATTGGGGGAAATCTGCTAAATAGCAATATTTTTGATATTTAAATACAATTTAAAAAAAACTCATAATTTAATGGTCACACATTATTTTTAAAAAAATTATTTGTAAAGTTACAGATATTTAGTGTTAACATGCATTTGTTATACCAGGGAAAATCTGTAAAACAACAGGAAATACCAAAAAAGAAAAAAAAAAACTACAACTAAAAACATCAATAGAGGTTACTTTTTTCCAGTGCAGAACAGCCGGAGAAAGAAGCGGCTGCTGCCTCTGGATATCTGCCTCTGTTTAAAGGACAGACTGGGATTAAGTGTGGAGCTTCATGAATATTGTATGTCGTTGAACAAGCTGAGGACATCGCTCCGTACTCCCAACGCCACTGGTCACAAACTGTATGCGTCTGTGTGTGTGTGTGTGTGTGTGTGTGTGTGTGTGTGTGTGTGTGTGTGTGTGTGTGTGTGTGTGTGTGTTTGCCAAGTCAAAGTCTAATCCATGATCACAGCGTTAAAGGTGCCATATGGTGGAAGTCCTTTTTTTATTTTGTTTTGTGGCTGTTATAACTTGAAGGTGTCAAATAAAAGCTGTTAGGACATGAAGTCATTTACTTCTGTCACTCCTCAAACCTCCCACAACTAGATAGTGTTAAAATGAAAGATGTTACATTTATCAGTTTTTAAATGTATCTATTTTAACAATTTATTGACATTTTACAGATTCTCCCTGCTTTGTTAAATTAAAGATAACTAGTAAACTGTACATAATGTTCACATTTCTTGACTGTAAACTTACACAGTGTCAAAATAGCTCTAAATATTGTTATTTAGAGATATTTGCTTATGTTTGAAAGAAAAACCTGGTATATCCAGGATCATAAAATGACAAGAAAAAAAATCACAAATAGCAATTTGTTCTTTTTCACACAACTAAAAGCAAAAAAATAGGTATTATTATATTATTATACTGATTTTTGTACTTTGTTAAATTACAGCTAATACCCTGTAAAAAATTTAACAATTCAGATGTTGAGTGGAAAATAGACCAAAATTATAAATAATGTCCAAATCAGAAATCTGTATTTTTGAATGACCGATTTTCTTTGTTTTGTTCAATTACAGGTAACATATAGTAAAATGTCAAAAAAGCACACATTTACATATTTTTTTTTTCAAACCAGGATTTCTCCAAACAGTATATTTTTTCCTAACATTTGACCATAAAATTACACAGTTTTCTTAAAAGTGTACATATTTATATAATACATCCTTTGTTGTTATTCATAGATTATCTCTGTTTTGTTAGGTAACCGGTATTGCTTAGTGACATCCCAATTTATTTATTTTTTATTCATTTACATGCTAACTCTAGAAAAAAAACAGGCCTTAAGAGAGAGTAATAATTTGTTCTCATACAATGTGTGACCATAAAATTACACTGTTTAACCGTATTTTAAGCCAATAAAATTTATTTTACATATATTTGTTGTTCATTTTACCATTTATACAGTTGTTGAATGTTAATTTACTCCATGTTTAACAGATTTTTTATGGCACCCTGACTGCCAGATGTTATTTATTTTATACAGTGTAGCCTCTCAGCCTTAAAAGCCAACAAGAAACATGAACCAGGTGCTTTGTAACACCTCATTAACCAATAGTAGTCCAGCTCAAATTGTCAGTCGGAGCTACAGACAGTCACAGAGAGAGTTTTCTTCCTGAAAGGGGCTGGAGCAACAGCACCTCTTTGGTTTTCAGAGCATAACAGCCTGTTTAGAACAGGACTAACACAAATGATTATATCGCCATGAGGAAGTAAATTATCTTCAAAACTATAAGATGCACTGTCGGAACATTTAAGATCAATTAGTTGAAAAGGCCCACATTATTAAAGTTCCTCATCACGATAAATTCAGCTGAAGAGAGTCGGCTGTGTGATTAAACCTCTGCAGCCTTGATCTTGAGATGCAAGCAAACAACGAGGTTCCACCCTTGTCTTAATCTCTCACTTAAACACAGAACTGTGCTCACAAAGCAGAGATCTGACCAAACAAGAATGTGGAGTGAGTTGCAACAACTAGATGTAAATATAATACCTAATTAATCTCTTTCCTGATAATTGCTTTTCTGCCTCTCAGTGGGTAAGACCCTCATTACTATTCCAGCCAGGTGAAAAATGTTTGCCATCAGAGGGTAAAATACCTCAACGCAAACATGATGCTCCCAGAGCAACACATTTCCCTCTCACCTTAATTCAAGGAATTAACCGGCGTCACTCAGACAATGTTACAGCGGCTTCTTTGAGCTTTTCTGTTCAAAGGATCTGCATCTATTTCACAAGCCGGAGGCGCCTGCGACTCCTGAAGCATGAGAAGCAATGTTTTCCAATCCCTATGAAATCTGTTCATTGCTTTATCTTTATGTTTATGGCAGCTACATCTGCAGCCGCCTGCTTCCCTATACTTGTAATCAGAGCACACACACACACACACACACACACTCACACACTTGATCTGTTTAGCGTTTGATTGCAAAGAACAAGGTGCATGTGTGTGTGTAACAGGATGCTCTGTTCATCCAGTGTATGAATTTGCACACATATTTTCACAGAGCTGAAACCTTGTTTGTTTCTGTGGTTTGCTTCAAGAGTAACTGTGTTGCCATGCCAACTCTGCCTCACTCTGCTCTCTCCATCACACTCCCTCTCCCTGCTATTCTGTTTAACAGGATTCCAATGCAGAGCCGCATACACCAATCAGAATAAAGCTCGTAGCAAATTTCCTAACCAGTCCCCGCACAGTTAACTGTTTGGTGCCCCGGCCAACTCTCCAGGCATCTGTCCTGATTGATAACAGCCCACAAGAGAGGAGGCAGAGGGGGGATCCAGTTGGTTTTAGTGCGTCTGCTCGCAAAAAAAGCCTCCTTTTTAGGAATCACAGCAACAAACAGGAAGGATTTTGAAATTCAAGATAAATCATGTGCTTTCTGATTAAAGCCTATGTGGGTGGTAAACTGGGGGGGTAATGAAACCTGCAGGGGGGAGGTGAATATTGGATTTAAAGTGGCTGATAATGCTGACATTTTAAAATACCACCGTGATTAATGATTGATGAGCAACAAGCAGGAGGTGTGTTTGTTCATTTACCACCATCCAGCTCTGCACATGCAGGTTTAGAGAGCTTTGGGGTGACCTTTATAGTGAGAATGTCTTCTTTAAGATCTGTGACTTGGAGGGAGAAAGATCCTAAAAAGACAGACAGTGATGGAGTAAAATGGTGACAAAGTGGTGATAAAAACACACACTCAAAACAAGGACCCATGGTTGATTGCAATATATATTTAAAAAAAAACAAACACACAAAGTGACACAAGAGGCAGCTACTCCTCGTGATAATCTGAGAGGCAGATCTTGAGATCACATCACTTGCACCTCCTCTGACTCCCCTCCACATGCACTCACCATGCTGTCGTAGTGGATCAGCTCCAGCTCGTAGTCGGGCAGGATGTCGCTCCGGTTGTTCACCAGGTCCAGGGCCATCTGAGCGGAGGGCATGCACGCCTGCCCGCCGGGCCAACCTCCGCTCATGGGGAACAGAGCTCCGATGTACAGCTTCTTCTTGCCTGCGGACGGCCGTGGCCAGAGGAGGAGGAGGAAGAGGAGGAGGAGAGGGACGGTGAGAGACGCCCGGAGGAACATTGCATGGCCGCGGGCTGCGCGCTTCGCCCGCGGAGGACCGGCGCACAGCATGGTTCACTTCAAGGTGAGCCGGAACCGGAGCGAGCTGACCCCCAGTGCAGCAGCGGAGCCCGGCCAGGTAAAGGCTGATTTTCACAATTTTTGCAAACTGAATCTGAAGTGAACTCAACACGTGTCCGCTTCCCTTCGAAGAACCCAGAATTTATGTTGCAGCTATCGCAGCTATTTGCTTGTTATCGCGTGTTTATCGGACGGAGTGAATCATTGAGTGAGCGTTTGATTTAGCAGGATGCATAATTACATATGACGATCATGTGAGGACACATCGCGTCAGGCAAGTTTCAAACCAAACCTCAGTCCTCGTTTCTGTGCAGTTTCACACATTTGGCGCGATTAAACTAAACACCGACGATGATTTTGCACGGCGCGTCTTTTACTCACGACTTTTACGCACAAAAAAAAAAAAAAAAATGGACGCGCGGTTTTGACGCCGGAGTCCGCGCAGAGCATCGGGTCAAATGAGAGTGGCTGAAAGAAAAATCGCACCGCTGGAGAGCGAAGCTGAAGCTGCACGGATATCTGGCTCACTCCCGCGCGTTAACGCAGCCGTATTCCATAACAGAGAAGACGGAGATGCAGGCGCGCCACAGCTCTGCGTCTGATCCACTGCAGCACCGGCAGGCTGAGTGTGAACGAGAGAGAGCGAGCACAGAGCCAGGACGGAGGGAGAGAGCGAGGGATGGTGGTTGGGAGGGGGATCTGGGCGAAAAATATCTCCTCAAAGATTCTCTAATGAGTTACACGCTGTGCGCAAACTTAACCAGCACATCAATCCCGTAAGAGTCCCGCAAAAACCTAATTTTGTCACAATTTTCCGCTTTGGCTTTGGCCCCAAACTCCTCCCTGCAGCTGCTGGTCACTCCGCTGACCAGCGCCTCTATGATCGATATCTGATTAATGCATCTGCACAAGAGGTTGAATGCTGACGGCACCTGGTGTTAAAGGCCAATTTGAAAATACACACGGAGTCAGATTTGTTCCATCCAGGTATGAGTTTGGTCGTGAACAGGTAGAAACAGATAGATCAATAGAATGATTTGGCAGCTGTGCGCAAAATGAAATAAACTCGAAGCAGCAATGATATCAATGAGTTCCACTGCTTAGAATGAACTCAGACAACAAAAACACCAAGAAACTTGATAGGAGTAGTTTTTAGTTTCACTTACATTGTAAAAAAAAAATAAATAAAAAATCTGTATTTTTACAATTTTTTCTCCTCATTTATACGCTGAATGTACATCTCTAATGTGATATAAAATCAAAAACCTGAAATGAAATTATTTATTTAGAGAAAATATTTTTTTAAAAACAGCCAAATTACATTTACTGCAATTTAACAAATATCTTTTTAAAATTTAATATGCAAATCTGTTAAAGTGTAATACTGGAAATAGAGTTCCTAAATTAGATACAGTTAGTTACAAAAAGACTTATTGGTTCTCTAATTTTAATGTAGATATGTAAAGTGAAATTTCTTGTGCAATTACAGAAATTTTCAACAAAAATGTTAAATGAATGTGTTTTTTTATCAGTGTAAAATATCTTCTATAATAGGCATACAATATAGGTTATAATTATGCATCCGTATATCATTATCCATATATTATACAAAATTCAGGCCAAGAAAAAAAGTTTTTTTAAAAATTATTATTATTATTATTATTATTATTATTATTATTATTATTATAATTATTATTATTATTATTATTATTATTATTATTATTATTATTATTATTATTATTATTATTATTATTATTATTATTAATAATAATAATAATAATAATAATAATAATAATAATAATAATAATAATAATAATAATAATAATAATAATATTATTATTATTATTATTATTATTATTATTATTATTATTCAGACTCAGATTTGATCCCACTCACCTCATGTTTCTACATTTTTGTATAATAAAAAAATACAAGTTTAGGTTGATTTCATATGCAGCTTGATTTAATGCTGCAACCAGTGATGCAGTGAGGCAGTTTTTAGAAGGTTGGTCAGGTTGAGACTGTGACTCACACTGGGGAGGCACAGAAACTGATATCTCTTCAGTTTGTTTTGTTCTGTGTGGAATGTCTCTGTAGACCCAAAAGTCAGTTTTCCTTTATGCGAGCTGGACAGTCAAATAATAAAACACCAAGAGTACTCATAAATAATCAACTTCAATACATTTTTTAAAACATTTGGAATGCACGTTCCAAGTTATGCTTTTATAATTGTTGTTACAGTTTAAACAAGAAAAGCACTCAGAGAGTACTTTGCTAAGACTGCTCAGTCGCATGATTTCTGATGGATAAGTCTCGATTAGTCTGCAGCAGTTTGTAGTGGGATCGCAATCGTGATCATCAGTAGGCAGCTGACGTAGTGTTCACTTGTTGTCATAGTTACAGTGATGCCGTGCCGCTATCTCACAATGATACTGAAGTCTTTAACAAATCCATGAATTCAGCCTATAAGTTGCATCACTGTCAAAATCTAATCAGGTGGTCCTTGTGTCATTTGTGACCTTCCCTGAAAATTTCATCCAAATCCGTTGTTCTATTTTTGAGTTGTGTTGCACACAGACCAACAAACAAACAAACATACGCTGATCGTCACATAACTCCGCTGCTTTCCCTGGCGGAGTAATTACATTATTATTAAATGGCACCTTCAGATCTATGAGTATGTCTACAGGCCTCTGCAGGGCCTCACTATCAAACTGCCAAATAATTTTCAGGCAATAGATTTATCATTTAGTCTATATAAAATGTTTTTTTAAAAAAACAAAATTCCCAGAAGCCCAAGATGGCCCAAGATACTCAAGTTTACTGTCACATACACCAAAAAAGCAGCAAATTCTTAAAAACTGAGAAACCCAAACTCAATAACATTTGCAGCTTTGGTTTGAAAATAAATTTAAAAAGTCGAAGTATCAAAATAGTTTTCTGTTAACTGACTAATAAATTCACTATTATGGTCACTGCACACAGTAGGCAGCAGTGCCACAAAATGCAGTTCCTTTAAGAAGATGGTGCAAATGGGAGCAAAGGTTATGATTTCTTTGTACTATTTTCAAAAAAAATCTAATAATTGATTTCTGTCGAGAGGGGAAAAATGCAGACAAAATCTAATGTGTTTCATGTTTTAGACTTGGTCTTGCTGACAGCTTTGCACACTATTGACAGTATGTCAGGCAGCTTCACCAGAATGGTTTCCAGGAACAGTTTGTCCAGGGTCACCTGGTGGAGTTTCCTCCTTCCTAATTCATCCATCAGTAATGTTGTGTTGAGGTAGTGTTAGTACACAGCAGACAGTCCTGCTCAAATACTGCAATAAAACATATTATAATAACAAGAAGATGTGTTCAGCTAAGAAAAGAGAAACTACAGTCCATCAATACTTTAAGACTTTGAAGTCAGTCAGTCCAGAATATTTCAAGAAAGTTTCTTCAAACTGTGATGAAATTGGATCTGATGAGAACTGAACCAGGAAAGAAAGACCAAGAAGTTCATAAGAAATCAACAATTAACAGCATCCCAGACTAGAGGCCACATCAGTTCTTCTCAAAGTTCAAGCAGCATCAACTGTTGGGAAGAGACTGGGAGAATCAGAGCTTCATGGTGAAGCTGCTGCAAAGAGACCAAGAAGAAGAAGTTCTTGGAACCAGAAACACAAAGAACAGATATTAGCTCAGAGGAAATCTGGACGTTGGTCTGATGATGTAAGATCTTTAGTTGCATTAGTTCTTCAGCAGGACAATGAGGCCAAACACATCTCCAGGCTCTATAAAAGCTGTTTGACCAAGAAGCAGAGTCCTAAAGCAGACCTTCATGAATGTTATATATTCATTTTTATATCTGCAGTTTTTGGCAAAAATGGCAAAAAGCCAGAAAATCTGCAGTTCCAGCTTCTCGATTGTGATTGTAAACCCAATATCTTTGGATTGATGGTCAGACGGAACAAGACATTTAAAGACAACATCTGCAGCTTTAGGAAGGCTTTTCACCTTTTCTCACATTTTATAGGCTAAAACAAAAAGCAGTTTAGATTAAAAAAATATGAAAATTAAATAATATTTAGGTGTAAAGATAGTGCAAAAACACACCTGCACACTGAGCTACAGGCTTTTTAAAGCGACTGAAGGAATTATATATAAGCAAAGAAATGTTCAAGTTTCAGTCTCGCAAAACCTAAATGCTTCGATGCTGTTTGGCCTGCAAATCAATAACTCCATGCTTACAAGACTACCACACGAGCAGCTCTGGTCTGTAACCACCTCAGCTAACTCATATTTCATCTGTACCTCCCCTCCACAACCACGTCTAGAAAAATGCTACAGAAGCCACTTTGAGAAATCAGCAGAAAACGCGGCAAACGGCAGCATCAATCACGGCAGATTTTATTTGCCTTCATCTCTGTCTGACCAGAGCAGCAACAGTGATGTAGTTAGAGTTGATGAGAGGGAGGCTGGACTCTCTGTACACCTGCTGCCTGAACCCTCTGTTCGTATTCTGCACAGTCCCTGTCGGTATCTGACACACAACTCACACCTTTTGACACAGAAACACAGGAATCCAGAAAAACAAGCCTGTAGACTTTAAACTGAGCTGCTTTTCATTCGTGTTCTTGTCCAAAATGAACGGCTGGAGATACAACATCAGTGAATCCTCTGAGGAGTGCTATAGGTAAAGGTTAACAGCATGTTATTTAAGCAAGAGAATGCAAAGTCATCGGTGGCGGCGATCCTGTTTGTCCCTCATAACACGGCCTCTTTGGGTTACTGACTTCGTTCTTATTACATTTTAGGCTCTTGCAGCTCCTGTGTAAGTGCTCTAATTGCAATGTAATGTTAACGTTGAAGTTCCCGTCTGAAAATTACTTATTGCAGCGATGGTGAAGAAGACCATTATTCCACCAGTCTAAATTAAAAACCCTCTGTAGTTGGGCAATGGAATATGACTATTATATAACCCTGGTTCATTACCCAAATCTCATTATCTGGATATCTCCGTGTAGCAGAGAGCTATTCAGATCCAGCTGCTAACAAGCCCTCACAGGCTGACGTGAGTGAGAGTGTAGTGATCATCCACTGGCATTTGCCTTCCACTTCCACCTCCTCTTCCTCGCTGCCACCCCGTGACCCATCCAACGCACTATCAATTATTCAGCCGTGAACTTTAGACGCCGGATCGCTCCATAAGCTCGCAGTCAACACAGTGCCAGGCAGTGCAGTGTTAACAACCCCACGGAGGCAAAAGCCACATTGGGAGAAGACATTAGCTGTGGCACAGCCTGAAAAAGATGCAGGGGAGACGAGACTGCAGCAACATGTTGCTGAGCCACTTTAATGAGGGCCCTGTTACTGTAGATTTGTGTGTGTGCAGTTTGCACAATGGCCATCTTTCAGAATAATGGCCTGTTTTCCTCCCAGTAGACGTGTTAGTGGAAAAATACTGTTTTGAATGTTTCCATTTTAACATAATTGCCAGATTGCATTCGCCTCCACCTGCGGAGTACGTTGCTAAGGCAGCAGTCCAAACCATTGTGACAAAATATACTGGGTGAAATCAATCAGACTGCTGCATGTCTCAAGACGCCGATATTTTGTACACGGAAGCGCTGAGAGTATGAAGTGTAAATAGAGACACTGTGCAAAGATAAGACTAGAGCAGAGTATTCTAAAATCCATTCTGTGTGTTGTCTAACTTTGCCTTTTGTTCAGTGTACAACAGAAGTGAGTACACCTCTGTGCAAAATCATCTAAATGTCAACTCTGAATAAATTCCATTATACAAGTTGAATAGTACAGTTCAGAAAGACTGTATTAAAATTTCAGGCCCCAAAGTCGAAACTCGTTGCAAAAAAAGTCCATCTACCTGTGATCACTGAAACTAAATTGAGTCAACTTGTTATATACAATCAGCAAAACTGTATGAACATGGTTCTAAGGTGAGCTGTGAACAGCAGAACCTTCTCAGTTTCGGTCTGTGCCTATCTGCATCTGTATCGTGGCTCCACACGGAAAAGAATTGAACAGAGAAACTGAACAACTTGACTGTGAAACTGGAAAAGGATCTGGGAAGATTGGTGAGCAACTAAAAATCAGTGGAATCACAGCTGCAGCGGTAATCAGGAGGTATAGAAGGATCCATAGTGCCACTAATCAGAGCTGCAGCGGTTGTTCTACTAAAGCGACTCCACAGACAGTGAACTAATTTTACAATTTAGCTGTGATCGCAGCTGCTTCAGAATTGGCACAGGAGTTGATAATTGAAATTAGAGTTTCTGTGACAGTTCATACAGTGTGAAGGTCACTTCATAGCATCAGCCTCTATGGACAGAATTTAAGAAGAAATGCTTGCTTACTCTTTTGCAAAAAAACTGCCAGGTCAAAATTAGCCAAAGAACACGAAAAGAAACCTGTTGGGAGCACATTCCTTAGTTAGAAAAGACCAAGATAAATCTGTTGGGCTCAGATGGAGTCCAGCATGTTTGGTTTGAATCTGACCAGGACTATGACAGTGAATGCATCGTCCTGACAGTGAAGCACGGAGGTGGGAGTGTGATGATATGAGACTGCATGAGAGGAAAAGGTGTTGGGAAGATGACATTCATAGATGCACTATGAATTCCTGTAGATAACCCAAAATACTGTCTGACAAGATGACTCTCACTCTACAGAAGCTTGATGAAGAAGAATATTCCAGCATGAGAACCATCCAAGGCATGAAATCACACACACGTTTCTACAGAAGAACAAAGTGAA
This sequence comes from Amphiprion ocellaris, assembly GCF_022539595.1. Classification (NCBI taxonomy): domain Eukaryota; kingdom Metazoa; phylum Chordata; class Actinopteri; family Pomacentridae; genus Amphiprion; species Amphiprion ocellaris. The sequence continues at coordinate 12,972,511 of NC_072774.1, forward strand.
AACTACGATCTGGACAAGTATGTGGCTTGATTTGAATCCAGTAGAACATCTTTGGGATATTTTAAAGCAAAAGGTAGAGCAACACAAATCCTCCAGGAGAGAGCAGATGAAAAAGTACTCTTTACTGAATAGCAGAACACCTCTGGAGAAATTTATTATCCTCCATGTCAAAGAGGATTGATTCTGTCATTAAAAATAAAATTGAAGGGATGGACTGACTTAAGTTGCATTGAGTTCTGACTGTGGAGCCTGTATTTTATAATGTTATAAATATATTCACTTTCAGTTTTACATAAGAGGGGATAGTCTACTGTTCAGCTCAACAATAATGTAATTACAGTGAAGCATTTTAAAATCCTTTGACATTTAGTGAAATTACACACTCACTGTGCTCACTTCTGTTGTGCACTGTCTGATGAAAACTTAAACCACATTTAAACTTTACCAGGCCAGCATTATTGGACAGAGCAGAATTTATGGGAGTATAGATGTTGGCCAGTATGCTGGAAGAATATAGTTCATCAGGCACTAACACAGATACAGTATTATTGTTACATAATTTGTCCTGCAGCAGCACACTACCTTGTTTCCAATGCTCTGCAGCATCTCAGTTATTAGAGAAATACATCATGCCTGAGTATCTGGGTGGAGAGGATTCTGTTAAGAATAATAAATTCTTTGTTCAGCAATAAAACTACTGCCACTAGGACAGAACTTTAGTACGTTTTTATGAATTCAGCTGTGAAAAAAAGGAATAACTTCTGCTTTAAGAATGTTTTTACTGCCGAAATATTAGTATTCGTGTGCTTTAAAAATCCATTACTGCCATGAGCAAGGCTCAAACTCACATTTCAGTGAGGTGAGGCGTGTGAATAAATCAGAGGACACATGAGGTAAATAATTTTTTAAAAGCTCCGCTGAACTTTTTAGGGGCAACCTTGAATCTCACAGCAGCTACAGCGAGGTCCACAAGTCTGAGAGCACGAGTGAAGATGTTCCAGGTTCAATAAACAAAACGCATCTTTTCAAATGATATCAGCTGACATGAATGTCAGAAACTCTCAGTACTTGTTCTTTTGCTGTTTTGACAGCAGCACTTGAGCTGCAGGGGTTCATCCAGACCTGATGATCCAGAGTTTTAGACGCTCTGAACCTTTAGAAACCTTCAGTCCAGCCATGATGTGATGCTGAGAAAACTCCTCTTTGCTCAGAGCAACAATCTGACTTCTGACACTCTCACTTGATGCCATGTTTCCCACAATCGCAACTTTCTGCTGGAAACTGGATTCACGGACATATTTCTGACAGGTGAATAACAACTGCAGGTTTAGTTCAACTTTTGATGCGTTAATCAAATCAACTCAAGAAACTCTGGCCTTCTGTGTAAAGGATGATCACTACCACTAACCCAGAACATTCCTTCTTCAGTTTACATGTCAGAACTTCTGCCCCCATGGTTATAAATCTCAACTCTTGAGATAATTTCCAGGTTTACATGAAAATATGACAGATTTCCGACATGCTCTCAGACTTTTGGACCCCTCTGTACTTCTGAAGTGCTAACAGTTGGTCTGAGTGCATGTGTTGCTATGCTGTGATGCTGTACAGTGAACTCACATGCCAAGTTTGGAGCAAAGCAGCAATTCCAATGATGCAAAGCATCTTTAAAGGATGCTATCAAGTATTGTCTGTGTAGCCAAAGTCTGATCTATTAAATATTGAAATTAATGCATAGGACTGCAATTTATCATTTCAGCATCGACCCTACAGTGTCACATTTCAGGAAGGTTGATGTGAAATACAGCAAATTATCTCAAACGTGTCATTTTACAACAAAAAGAAAATGCACACGGCTGTTATTTTCCATGACGAATCGGCAAGCAAAGTCTGTCTGATAGAAAATATGTTATTATTATTATGATTTAAGGGTTCCTGAATATAGAGTTTTGAAGAAAAACTGTTTGTTGACATGCAGGCTTCATACATGCACAGAAAAATAAGTGAAGAACCATAGAGAAACACCGAAAAGGAAGATCTGGTTGCAAAAACAAACACTGCATCAGTTGTAGGAGTATTTTGGCTACATTAAAGAATGATATTGACCAAAAACTAATTCTTTTTCGACAACGTCTTGCACCACATGAGGCAACATGACTACTTTGTGCATTTAAATCACCAGCACAAAGTTCTGTATTACTGCAACATCAGATCAGAATGTTATCCAAAGCAAAAAACTTTCCTGGATACCTCTGCCAGTGTTGCACCATATGAGAAAAGCCTAAACAGCTTTTTTTTCAGCGTCATCACTTAGTTTTCATTTCCATTTCAGATGTACTCTCTTTTAAAATCACCCCAATCATTCTAGAATGAGTAATTCTTTCCAAAAATAGTTATTCAAGTCATCTGGTGAAAACTCGTGTACTTTTTCAGATCTCAGGAAAACTATATATTGCAAAATCAGCCTTTTTCAATATGAGGCAGCCCTAGTAATGCAGTTTATTGTGAGTTAGTCCCATTTGCACCATCCTGCAACCATAAATATCTCTAAAATTAGTCCACAATTGAAAACAGTCTAAAAAAAATGCAGTTTTTATACCTGTGTCAAACATTCTTAACTTAGGTGGATACATGTGTATTTTACTTAATACTGTTGGGTTTTAACTGTAATATTCAAACTACTGGTGTAAATTAACTTAATAAAAATTACTCTAGGGCCTCAATCAATCTTATTTCTCTATTAGAAAAGCACTTTGGTTCAGTGGCTGATTTAAATGTTTGATTTGATGAATAGCGACCTGTTTTTTAATTTAACTACTTCACTGGAACAGAACTTTATATAAAGGGGGTAATCAGGAGGCACAGACATCGCAGAAACACGAAAAGACAAAAACCTGAACACGTTTATCTTGTTGACAGCTCAAGACAAATGTGAAGACGATAGAAGTGAACGGCTTCTTTTTCTGTTTGTGGAGATCTACGTGGAGCAAATTCGCTCAGCATCAAGTGTGGAGAAGTCCGGACGGAACTGAAAGACTGGAAAAGAGATGAATAACACAGCTGCCATTATGCGTTTCTGAGTTGTTAGTGTCTCTAAAAGTCTAAAGATGTGATAATATGTGCAGATAAAAGATCGAACTGATTGTTAAAAGGAATTATCTGACAATAGGATCCTTTTCACTGCGTTGGCACGGCTGCAGAGTTTAGACAGGCTGTTCTCGCCACTCTGCTTGTGTCCATTATGCACCTCTGGTTGGTAAAGTGTACTTGGAGAAAACAGAGAAACTAGAGATGCAATCCACCTGCATCTCTTTGCACACACTGGCAGACAGACAGGAGCAGGGTATTAACCTTTCTCCCGCTGAGGAGGCAGTAAGTGGGTGGTGATGGCACATGGAGAGGAGACAGAGAGCAGAGCCAGAAGGAGGTCAGCATGGAGACAGTGGATGGAAATTTCTATTCGAGGAAACACTGTTCTCTGCCGCTTTGTTAATTATGTGTTTGTCGAGTCTGTCTGTGACATTTGCAAAAGTTTTTTATCAGCAACTTATGGGATTACTTGCATAAAAACTACATATCGAGCTCGGCGTTGCGCAAGAGCTTGGTGTGAATCATTAGAGGAACTGTAGCGAGCGAATGATTCAATATCTGGCCAATTTCTAATGTAACCGTGCAAGAGGGCGAACCTTCCTCCAACAGCAGCAAATGTATTCATCAGCCGTGCCAGGGATCAGATGAAGCTGCTAGTAGATGTGTTGACCCTTTATTTTACCAGAGAAGGCTGACTAAGCACATTAGTTCATAGCTTTATACTCACAGCAACAGAACTGCAGTGTTCTAGCAGAATGCAGAGGTCCCTCACCGTATCGCGATTCACTTTTCACGGTTTCACTGTATCACGGATTTTTAAAATGCATTTGGTGTCACAGATTTTTTGCCATATCGCGGGATTTTGCAGTATGTAGGTATTTTTACATATTTATTATTGTGGAGAGCTGCATTGAAGAATGGTGCTGGAGAAAGAATATCTGCCTTTAATGCACTGTGCAATTGGCAGATGCTTTTATTTTGACACAGGGAGAGTGACTACATAAAATGTGGTCCTGACAACCTAACACTGAACTAAACTATTTAGGCTACTAAACCACAAAAACACAAACACTAATAACACTGTAACACTAATACAAACCCCAACAACCTGAACTCCCATGGTGCATTGCAGTATAACAGTTCAGTCATAGCAACCGGCTCTGCGATGGCTACATTATTTTTAATTATTTTGTGGTAAAATAAGCATCTTCTAGCAAAAAAAAACCACCTATATAAAAATATATTAAAAAAGTAATACTTGAAACATACTAAAACAGTATTTAATTGAAATAAAATGTGTAGGGTAAAGTGCTGGGTGCTGATTGGCTCAGCGACCGTAGCATCAGTCTCCTCCATCTCCCATGTGAGGCAGCATCCAGCATCTGGCCTTGTCCATTTCACATAGATGTCTGATCGCTGTGCATAGTGTTGCTCTGCGGTGTGTGGGGAGGGTTTATAAAGCCTTAAAACATACATATAAATATGGTCGCTACTTCGCGGATTTTCTTCTATCGCGGGGGGTCTGGAACGTAACCCCCGCGATAGACGAGGGACCACTGTATCGTCTTCACAGAGAGGCGGCAGCGGAGCAAAAATGATTAGCAACCAACTAATAAGACTAACATTTTCATTAAAACTTTGGATTGAAAATGAAGAAAAGACACAAGGGAGGGGTGAAGTTTGGATGCCTTGAACGCGTTCGCTCACTAATGATGCTCATGAGCAAATTAAATAGTCCTAATCTTCTCAGTCATAAGCGTCGGATTTGTAATGTAATTTGTAATTTGTAAAATAATGTTTGTCGTGTAATGCGACGCCGCGAGCCCCGCAATGTTCCTGATATTCGGTATGAAAACTCATTTCTTTAACTTGTGCAGTGGGCTTCAACCATAATCTCGTTTCTCACAGCAGAAAAATATTTAATTGGACAAGCTGTTCATGGAAGAAGTTTCCAAACACCCCCCCAAGTCAGATTCTCCCAGCTGGTGAGGGGATTTAAACCTTCAGTTAGAGAACAACCACTTGTGCTGTCAGTGCTTCAGGCCTCTGCTGCCCCACATGGAGGCACTGAAGCAGGAATCTCAAAGACCACTGCTGCCCTCTGGTGGCCACAGTTTAAAAACACTTGTTAAAAAAGACTCGTCTATTTAATGCATAATGATTTAAAAGCCACACTTTCAACTAGAGCCCTGTTCATTTCTGAGGACTGAAAAGGTAATTAAAATTTTTTAGTAGGAAGGCAGATTTTATTTTACATTAGTTACTTGAGGAACTCATTTTTCTGCAATTCTTCCAATTTGAGTCTTTTCTGCATCAATTTACATCAGGAATATCTTTATGCAAAGAAAAACAAAATAAGTAAAAAGCAGTTTTTATTCAAACACCTGTTCTAAATATTCAGGAGAATGTATCTACACTTATGGTAGAAGGTCGCTAAGTACTGTAATTTAGTGTAATTTGGAGTTACTTCCTTCCATTTTCTGCTACTTTATACATACACTCTACTACAGTTAAGCAAATATTGTACTTTTAATTCAGCTACATTTATCTGACAATTTTAATTATTTATGTTTAGTTTAATCACACAAAATATAGTAAATGATGTAATATTATTGATCCATAAGAGTGAATTCACAAGCTGACCACCTTCAACGTTAATGTAATGAATGTATTAATACAACAATAATTAAATTCCAGTAATGTAATATATGTTATTCTTAAATATGGTATTCTGCATAATGAGTGCATCTGTGGTACTTTAAGTCAAATTTTAAAAGTATTTTAGTTTTGTGTTAACTTTTTACTAATTTAAATGCAGGACTTTCCCTTGTAACAGAGTATTTCTACAATGTTTTATTGTGACTTTTACTTAAGATCTGAGTCTTTCTTCTCTGGTGATGTAAGAAATTTACACCTGACACTATGTTTTAGCATCATATTGACTCATATGTCAGTAGTACAGTAAAGTGAAAATGATTTTACATATAATCAATAAATCTCTGCTTTAAGAAAAGATTGAAAGGACAAGATTAATATGAAGTTGTTTTATGGCAAATTTGTCTAAGAAATATGGTTAAAAGAAAATAAACATAAACAGTAGTATTTATATATAGTACAAGTAGGATAACAGTAGATATATTTCTATGATTCTTCATAGTTTTCTGGCCACAAGCAGATATAGATAGTGGGCTGACAAGTGTTGCTTGTGCTTTAAGAAATCTGAATCAGCAGCTTTTTATTTTATTTATTTTATTTATACCAGTACTGTTGCACTTTTTCTGCCTCATGAAAGGAGGTTAATAAAATGTATAATTATATGAAGCTGTGATTAGAAAATATATATATATTTTTAAAAGTTTATTTTTCTACACTTAAATAATAAAAATTAACTTATGCATTTTATGTAAGTTTAAAAATTTTTTTTTTCTCTTTTAAAGTCACAATAAGTAGGAAAAAAAAATCAAATTCCTGTTTGGAAGTGTATTTAATTTTTAGAGCCATAATTTCTTAAATAATAATGAGATTATTATATATTATCAGATTTTTTTCTTCTGAAAGGATGCATTGTAAACAGAAACAATGACTTCAAATTAGAATTTTAATACTATATTTGGAAAGACAAAGGCAGCTAATTGAAGTTCAAAGATGGTAAGAAGCTGGGTTTAACTAAATATAAGAAATAGATGCACTTGTCTATGTGGGTTTTTTTTCCCATAAATGGAGTGTTGGGGTTCATCAGTTCACCTTTTTTTTATATATATTAATGTCTTACGTCAAATTTTTTTACATTGGGCTTCAGATGTGTGTTGAAAAGAGAATGTTTTGGCTTGTTTTAATGTAATATCTAAGTTTATTGTCGTTGGTTTGTCATTGACTTATTAATTTAAAATTTAGCGAGTGGGCCATGATCTTTAGAATGAAGGCTTCTTACCTGTATAGTTTCTGTCGTCTTTGGCAAGCAAAGAAAAAGAAGACAACAGAAGAAAAAGAAGGACAAAGAAGAGTTAATTAAAAACACAATCAAGTGAAACAATCACATTCAATTAATTCATCGTTCATCTGAATAGATGTGGACGATCCGTGTTCTTAATTTGCATTTCTTGGTGCAATAAAGCTCAGAATTCAGATTATTTGCTCCACTAGGTGGCAGCAATACAACACTGTCGAGATGCTGAGAGATACACTGAGAGCTGAGCAGTGGCCTGGCAGGAGCTTCCTATTATGTAATAGTGTGAAGAAGAAAAAATAGGTTCCAGCTGTAGTAAAACAGGACTGAGAAACTTTAAAATCTCCTCTAATGTACGCCAGTAGAAAATAATGAGAAGAAATGAAGCATCAGGGTCCATTCTAAGTATTTAAACATATCGGTAAAGCCTTTATTAAACTGGTAGATTTCTTCAGGATCATAAAATAAGCAGAATTCTTTCAGCTGTCCGTTCCAACTGTGCTAATAATTCCTCTTTTATCTCTTTTAATATCACCATTCCCATAGCAACTTTAGTGGTTGCCATGCCAACTCATCTGATAACCAGTTGGCAATCTAAATTTCCTTCACTTCTTTGTTTCATCTGCGTGTGTGTGCGTTTTTCTTTTTTCTCTCAGAATCCTCACTTATTTGCAGTAATGCAAACAAATCTTTTCAGACAGTGAACGCACCATCTGTTGTAACTGAGATGGCTGCTGGGCGGCAGTGATGTCACTCACATCCACTCACACAACTGTTTATTTATCCTGCGTGTACGTTCCTGTTTCTGGACGTCAGGGATTCGCTTGTGCTCATCTCTTGCTTCACTTGCCAACAGTACACATGGCGCTCTTAAGGATTACGCTCTGATTGGTCGGATCATTTATCGCCTAGCAACTGTGCTGCGCTGCTAGGAGAGCAGGTGTTTGTAATTATCTGTCGTCTTTAAAGCCTAATGTTCCCGTTTCTGTGTGGCACACAGCGAAGTGAGACATGTCCGTGTGACAAAACAGGATTTAAATGAATTAAGGCAAACATTTTATTTACTATATATAATAATTAAATACACTATAAATGAATAAGACTTTTTATTTGAAAGTTGTAATTCTGTAATGTTCAAAAACTGTAAAAACAGTGACATAATGGCAAACATCTGTGAATTGGTTATATTTTTAGCTGATGTAAACACAGTCAAAAATATTCAAATTTTTCAGTCACACAGTGTAAAAGATCAAATTACTGTCTATAAAAACAGATTTGTTTTTAATGTGGACATTATTCTGGCCTGTTTTGTTTGTCTGTTTTTGCACATCAGCTGGTAAATTAATTAACTGAATTTTTTTTCCTGATTTTACTAGTTAGTATCTGTAATTTAGCTAAACAGGGGAAACTGTGAAATGACAGTAAAAAATATTTTAAAATTTTCAATAGTTTTTTTTTTGCTGTATTTAAAACAGTAAAAAAAGAAAAAGAAAAAAACTGTTATTTTAGGACAAATTACAACAATTTAGAAAAAGTAAAGATTTTAGATCTGACCATCATTTCCTTTATTTTTTTTCTTTTTCACAGTCAAAATGTTAAAAAAAAATCCTGATAATGTTTGTGATTTTTCTAGATATGCTCTGCAGTTAAACAGAACAGGGAAAATCTGTATAATAGCAAATGAGTAAATTATTAGAATTTTTTAAAAATTATTTTTAAACCCTAATATACACATTTATGCTTTTCTAATTTACATTATCTCTGAAAAATATATTTATGACAAATATCTGTAAAATTATATTTTTGGTGACCTAAATACAGTAACAAAATATGTGTAACTTTACAGTCAAATATAAATGAACAAATTACAGTTAACAAAAATACAAATTTCTGACATAGATATTATTTACAGTTTTGGTCAATTTTTATGTGAAATTACTGCTTCATTTAATATTTCTTTAATATTTTCCTATCTGTAATTTGACAAAACAAGGGCTTTTTGTAAAATAACAGTAAATCGTCACAAAAAAAATACAGAAAAAATTATTTTAAAAAGACAAGAATATAATAATAAATTTATTTCTAATAAATTAAACTGAAAATTAATAGGTTTAGTATATTATATTTATATATTAAATTAAGTTTAGTATCATATAAAACAAAGAGAAGCCTTTAACAATTGAAATTTTTGCTTGAAAAATCATCTGAAACAATCAAAATAGAGGCCTAATCATTGTCTGTTTACTAATCTATCAGCAGACTAATAGTTTTAGTTCTAAGATGTACATTAACTGTTAAGAATACATTTTCTACGTCTTTACTAAGCTGTAAACTCCAGCTGAGACACTCACACAGGCAGGTGGGTTTCGGTGCGTCCCACTTTCCCAGTTTAGTGCAATGGCTGATGTTTCTGCCCTCCAGGATGAAGCCGGCGTGGCAGCTGTAGTGGAGCACTGTCCCCTCCACCGGCGGCCCAGGAGGCTTCGCCGCCACCCTGCCGTTCTCCAGAGACGTCCAAACCCGCGGGCACAGCAGCACTGGAGACCACAGGAAACACGACAGAGAGGGAGGCATAAGAGAAAGGTAAATGCACAGTTTTGGCAACTGTAGATGAACAAACATTTCTCAGTGGCGGCCTCACAGTTTAACGCATTATCACCTCATGTTAACAAGACTTTAAGCAACATTAATCTCCATTTACAGTCATGTTTCTGGGCACATGGTGAATACAGGTCCGGTATTAATTCCTCTTTTAGCTTCTTTTTGTTCTCCACTACCTCCTGAGGGAGATATCTGTCTTTTTAGCTGCTAAACCAAGGGTTCATTAAAAGTTGAAAAGTAGCAAGAGTGAACAACTGTGAGTCATAAAACCAAAACAATGAGCTGAAAGACACCTAAAGGGTCATATTGGTTCATTTCCACTTAGTGTATCTACCATTTGTGTGGTGATTGTGTGTCTATGCATCATTTTAACTTTGCTCTCTGCACCTCCATTGTATAGATTCAGGGAAAAAAGAATAGAACAAAACAGCGTATATCAGGATGAGTAGGTCTGATGATGTGGATCCCTAATGCAGGATTTCAGTGTTTCTTTTGGGTCAGAGAATAGTTTCTGCTTTTTGCGGATGATGTAGTTCTGTTGGCTTCATCAAACTGTGACCATCATTGGACACTTTGAGGCCAGGATGAGAGTCAAGTCTGATGCTATGATTCTCTCCCAGAAACTGGTGGATTGCTCCTTTTCGTTTGGGGTGAGGTGCTGCCTCAAGCAAATGAGTTCAGGTATGTTTGGATTTTGTTAACAAGTGATGGGAAAATGGCGTTGAGATGGACAGATGGATTGGTGCAACATTAGCAGTAATGCTAACATTTTATCATGGTGAAGAGGGAGCTAAAGCGATTAGGATGCATCCTAGACATCTTTCTTTGGAGGCTTTCTGGACACATTGAACTGTTGTAGACCATGAACTCTTTGGAACGATTATAAATCTCATCTCAACTGTAAACTCCTCAGGATGGATGGATGGAAAAGTGCAGGGAATTCACTTGTTTTGTTCCAATATATGCTGTCTGTGCGATTTCTTGTTTCCCCAAATTTTTACATACGAGGTGATGAGTGTGAAGTTACAACGACACATAGAGATTATGTTACAGTCCTGTCATCCAAAGGTCAATATTATAAACACTGTGTAGCTTTAATCTGAATAAAAAAAGTCAAAATCAAACACGATAAAACCTCAAAGCCTCAGTGTTGGTGTCATTCAGGCCTCGTTATAAAACAGACAACAACATGGTTTTCTTCATTCCTGGACTCAACTGCAATCATTAACAGTCTGACAATATTCAGAGGTGGAAGAAGTACTCGGATCTTGTACTTATATAGAAGTAACAAAACTACAATGTGGAAATATTCTGCTGCAACTAAAAGTCACACACTTCCATTTTCACCAAGGCTGAAGTACCAAACTGCACTTGAGTAAATGTACTTAGTTACTTTACTGTACTGATGATTCTCTGGAAACGGCACTCATGTCAAGTTTAAATGAACTGGAGAGAAAAATGAGCCTCACTGATTGATAACAGGAGTCTGCAGATGTGCTGCCATTTGGTAATGAGGCTGAGGGGAATCTCATTAGTTTTTCGAGTATTTGTGATTATGATTCACAAATTAGATGAAAGGTTAGCGCCATTAGCAAAGCAGTTACAGACTCCAGCCTCAGTGGCAGCAAACGGGTAAAAAAAATACTAAATTTTTGTCGTGGTTTTACATTTCATCTGGGCACAAAAAGCCCATCCTTCTGGAAAAACTGTTACATACACCAATCAGTCACAACATTAAAACCACTGACAGGTGAAGGGGAACACATTTAATCAGCTGGTTAAAGTGCTGTGTTCTGCTGGGAAAACGTGAATTCATGGAGATGTTTCTTTGATAAGTACCACCTCTTTAAACACTGTCTGATCTGATCATGCATCTGCTGGATGTGCTGGAAGGAGCTCAATCCACAGACGCCGAACTTTCCAACCTACAGGACCTAAAATATGGGCTGCCAGCATCCCAGTTCCAGATGCCACAGGACACCCACAGGTCCAGAGATGTGTTGGCAGCACAAGGAGGATCTACACAATATTAGGCAGCTGGTTTAATGTTGTGGCTGACCGGCGGAGGTTAAAAGTCTTTCTCTGCACTCAGGGCAATCTATAAATCAGGATTTTTCCACATTTTAACACAAATACTGGCCCATAAACATCACAGAAAATACATGTTTTTAGTTTGAGGAGACTCCTTTCATATATGTTGAGTTACAGCTTCATTGCTGTACAATTTCACATCCATTACAGACTGAAGCATCCATAAAACTTCAGGGCATTGAAAGCAGAATCTGTAACAAAACATTAACAGAACCTGAATTTGTGCTTTTAAAGCTGCAAAAAATAATTTATTTTTTTAATTGTTGATTTAGCTGCTGATTGTTTTCTCCATTGTTTGGTCTATGAAATATGGATCAGTGTTTCTGAGAGTCCAAGATGACAGTTTACTGTCACAGAGGAGGAAAAAAAACAGGAAATATTCACCTTTAAGAAGCTTAAAAATTATTCAGACAAATCAATTATCTAGCTAGTTTGCAATTAATTTAATACCCGACAACTAACCAGTTAATTTTCTTTGTCTTTCTTCTAAATTGATTAAATATCTGCAGCTTCAAACAGCAGCACGATCCAATATAAGCATCTCCAAAGAGAGAAAGTTGTGCACATTTACGCATGTGGAACAACAAAGTTACTTTATTATTTACTTATTCCCGAGCTCCATGACAACTGTTGGGATATTATTTTATTGTAAAGGTCTGATCTGTTCACTGAAATCAAAAATGTCTTCCTCTTTTGTTACAGAGATTTTACCGTTTTACAGTTTCATGGCTGCATATTTGTAGTATTTATATTATTGTGTGTTTGGATGGTGCCCACAAAGAACAAAACCTCTCTAATCATTAAAGTAAATACCAACATATGGCAACAACAAAAACATATTTTACTGCATTAAAAGTGGCTGGAGTTTTATTTTGAAAAAATCATCACATATGGACAAAACTATAGCTGTCTTGCAAATGCTTGAACTCTTTAACCTCAAACACACTGCTGCATCACCGCCCACAAAACCCGGCTCAGTTCACCATCAGAACAGCTGGAGGTAAAAACGGAATTTAAATGAGCTAAAAGGTAAAAGTGTTTCTACCTCAGCTGCTCTCTGAGGTCTAAATTAATTCACTCTGTGAGATTCTTCCTTCCCCTCAAGCAGCTTTGCTTCTGAGAAATGTTTGCATATTTTTCGTGTGCGATTTTCTGGTACAAAATACGCACAACACGATGACACTGGAAAGTCTCTGAAAACAAAGAATTAAAGGTAGTTTGCGTGTGTCTTCTCGGCTGCCTGACAAAATGGCCGAGCTCTTGAGTGTAATTCTGTTAAGCTGCCGAGTTTGTTGAATCTCGCTTCCAGCATGTGACTACATAATAAAACTCCAATCAGCACACTGCAGCTTGTGCTCTTACATAAGCCAGAGGAAACAAAAATCCTGCTGTAGAGATTGTACTCTTGGGAAAAATATATTCCTGTGGTGTTAAATGTGAACTGAAAGAACAAAAACAGAGGTGGAGCTGCGCTTTGATCCGATCGCTGGCCTTATTCTCAGCGTTTGTAAGAGCACTGGAGATGTGATCTGAGAAGAAATTACACCCAGTGTGCAATAAAAGATTGGTTTGAAGACAACATTTGCTATTAAAGCATATAGGAGCCATAAAACAACTCAATATTAGAATAAAATTATTAAAATATACAACAAAGTCCACATATAGAAGCTAAACAAGAGCATTCATTAACTGTAATCATCTGGGCAACACAAATTGTCCTCTCTGGGGATACTCAAGATTTCTTTTTCTCGCCTCATCAGACAGAAACACCCCAGAGCAAAGAAAATGGCTGATTAATAATCAATCAACAGGCCACAGTGAAGTAATGTTTACCAGCTGTGGTTGGTGACACATTACTGGAGCTGCAACTAATGAATATTTTAATTATTTTCTCAAATAATTGATTGCTTTGTTGTCCGCAACACAAAGATATTCAGTTTATTCTCATAGAGCAGAAAAGAAATAAGAAAATATTCAACTTTAGGAAGACAGGACCAGAGAATTTGAACTTTTTTCCTTGTTAAAAACTGATTAATTATCAAAATAGTTGACAATTAAATTAGTAGTTGATGTCTAATTCATTGATAGACCAATAATTGCAGCTGTCTGGTCTCTAATCTATTAATCAATGATCATCTCATAGTTTCTCCTGTTTAGTCTCGAGATATTGACTTAGCTGACAGTTACAGATTATTTAAAAGTTGTGTTTGCAACTGATGATTATTTACACTGTTGAATAAGCTGTCAGTTATGTTATCATTTAACTGATTCATTTAAATTAACACAACACAAAGATGTTCAGTTTTTTGTCACAGAGGAGAGAAGACCTCAGAAAATATTATAATTTAAGAAACTGGAATCAGAATTTAGACTTTTTCATTCAAATTGATGAATCAATTATCATAATAGTTGATGATTAATTTAATACTTGACAACTAATCAATTGATCGACTAATGGTTACAGCTCTAGTCTTAAGTGCAGTGAGATATTGTGTTTGCTTGCAGTTACAATGCTGTTTTGCTAATTTTTCAGACAACAACTAATTATTTTTTAACTGTTACTTATACCAATAATCAATTATAGAAATAGTTCATTTTAAAAGTCAGTATGAGTAATTCATTTAATTGTTGACAACGAATCGATTTAGCCAAGAAAATCTCACTGAAATTGTTTGTTCAGCCAATATGTGAAGCAAAAGTCTGCTTATTTACTATTTCACAGATTTAAGCCAAGTCTCTTCTTTTTTAGAATCAGCAAATGACTCAGGTGTCTTCATATAGACACATATAGATTAATAAATATTTCTATATAAGGGTGGTCTTTGGTATCTAATGATTCTGTTCATTTCTGATTTCCTTGTTCATCATGTTTGTTTCTACAGCACAAACTGTGCCAACACAGCAAGCATCATGCTAGATGTTCCTCTTTGCCTTCTTCCATTAATTATTTTAAGTTACATGCACGAAAATCAACACTTTGTCTTCAATTTTCCCTTTGAAAGTGTTGCCGATTTAAATTTTTGTGAAGAAACATTAAGAAGAATACAGTGAACACCACACAGTTGGTCATTAGTTTCAGTATCAAACATTATTTCTGTTAAATCAGACAGTATAATCAGTGAGTTTTAGAACACATAAATCCCCCCAATCAAAGCTTTTTTATCCAGTGTTTATTATCAACTGATCTTATCTGCATTATTCAAAGCTTTTAAATGAGAATTTACAGTAATTTCAGACTTTACTGTTGGTCATTTGTCAGTATTTACAACAAGGTCTCACTTTTTGTGAGCATTTTTAATGGCTCAGATTGCTTCATAATGTCAGTAATGTTCCTTTACAACTGCAGTTATTTTAGTCTAGATTCTAACAGCAACCATTTATCAAATAGGAACTGTAAGAGTGAAAAGAGACACACTTAGAGAAAAAAATCACCTGAAACTGCAGCTCCCTGGTGGATTTGCAGATTCATATAATGAATTTCAGCTCATAGTTTCACTGTCTGGCAACAACTTTACCATTCTGGATCACTCACAGCTCTCCTTTCAGCCAAATCCGGTTGCTATTTTCAGAGATAAAACACTATACAGTACCCGCTCTGCACCGAGCGCCAAAAAGGCAAACATAGTGAATATAGAGGAGCCAGATATTTCCCTCGGGAGCTGCTAGACGCCAAAATCAGAGTTAAAACACAGTGAAGACTGCACTTATATTCACCAGACGGACACAAACACAGCTCCACATAAATACGAACATTGCTCCGTAGATGCTGGATGAGTAAATAAGCAACTCTTTCAGGGTTTTTCTGGCTCAGAACAGGCCTTTGGGGAGTAACTGTGCACAACAGTAAGCATGATAACTCCACATACAGTAAAGGCAACGAGTCTGTGTTACTTTATTTGGCAGAAATCAGTGCATCTATTTCTGTCAATTTGATGAACAAAAATGTCTGTTATGCTAGAGTAAATGAAACCCCAATTAAGAAAAACTGGTTAAACCAAATGATTTTCTACAAATTCTCAGTTCTTAGCAATTTGCAAAAAGTCCTCTAAGCAGGAAAACTCCTGTCTTTGCTGTCAAAACAACAGATTTTACTTTACTGTAACAGTGGTTTTAATGTGATGATGTTGAATAGGCAGACAGGATGCTTAGGACTGGTTCAGTCACAGCTCTAACAGCATGAATCTGTCAGCAAAAAAACCCCAGTGCACTCTACCTGCTGTAACTTGGTGACAGCAGACATATGCACCAATGCTAGTTTAGTCTGGAGCCTCTCAGTTCATTTTCAATTTCCAAGGGCGTGTTATCAACTGGTGCAGATAACTGTGCTTTTCTGTACAGTCAACTTATCAAACACGCCCAATATTAGATAAAAAGTTGTGACTGATTCTGCATAGACATACTGCAAGTCACTATAACATTTAATATCCTGAGAGCAAATAGAACATTTCAGATAACCACCATGTTATTCTTCCTGGGACAGGAAATGTCACTTTTATCGCTCGTGTGTTTGTAATTACAGATATTTGCGATTTAGCTGCTTCCTACCGTCACTCATAGAGAATCCAAAGGCAACTTTGGATTACTGGGTTTTCTGTTCTCTGTTTAGAATTCCTAAGGACTGTACCTTACTATGCTAAGTGCTGTGGGATGACATACGTTGTGAATTTAATTGAATATCTGCAACTGAGTTATAACTAGTTGCAATTACAGTTTCAGACATCTGCAGTTTGATTCTGACTTGTCAAACCACTGAGACTATTCAACAACAGAAGGCCAGTTAGTCGAAACAGAAAAAAAATGACCAGAGAGGCAAAAGCAGAGAAATGTAGCTAAATCTGGTAAAAGATTTAAAAAGTAAATCAATGCAAAAACACCAGATCAAATATTAAAAGCACCAAACATGCCGTATCCAATTAATGGAAAAATAATAAGTGGAACAAAAGAAATTAGAGGGCAAAACCATAAAAATATGCATAGAAAACAATAAAGATAACAGTAAATAAATAGGTAAATCAATCAATAAATAAAAGGTAAAAAGAGACTGAAACATACAAATTCTCACATTAACGGTGCGTTTGTCATGAGCACCATCATGCACAACAAGTCAGACTATCTACAGCTTTTATTCTGACTAAGGAGGGCAGAAGATTTTTAAACAAAGAAATGTCTTAAAAATGCAGGTCAGTGTGAGTTTGAAAAGTAAAGGGCTTTTATTATGGTGGGCTTGTTTCTTCTTTGGGGTGTCAAGACACAAAGAAAAATACAGAGGTAACACTCCTACAAGGCCTTAAATAGTGTGTAAAAACTGTGCTCAACCTGATTTCCTCATTGAAGATACTAAATGTTGTTGCTATTGCTGAGTGCATCTGTATTTGTGGTTTTATCTTATTTGCATGTTGATGGAATTGTTTGTTTCTAACTGCAGATTTTATCCTTCTCCATCGAGACCATCCTTATCTAGGAAAGTGTTTTTACCAGGCTGAATTTGTGCTTCCTGTGTTGTATTTGTTGGATCTCGAGGCCACAGAGAGAAAAAAAATGATGCAGCTATTCAGACAACTGTGATGATTGCAGCTCTAATTACTCTGTTTCTTTGTGTCTCCAAACCCTGAAGAAGCTGCGACAGGTGTTGGTGTTTTTAATGCCTCCAGCACCTGGATTTTTGAGGACATTTTTTTTGGTTGAAATTCTTCCGTCCACCTCAATCATTATTTCTTTCCACGAGCACTGATGGTTTGAGAGACACCAGCAGTGTTCTGTCACTTTTTTCTATTATTCTGACCAGTCCAGTTTGAATTATAGATATCTTTAACTCAAGATGTTCATCTGGGTCCAAAGTTAAACCTGTTCAGCAACAACCAATGCAAGCAGCTATCAGGGGAGCAGCATTTAACACTTAATTAAACATGTTGAGACCAAAACCAGGGCTAAAACGTCCTTATTTAATATTTTTTCGAACTTTAAGCGCTTCCTGCAGCTGCCATTATAAAGTACAGATAGTTTCATGCAGTATGAAGACTATCAGGACATACTACTTCGGCAAAATATTACATATCACAGTGTGTAGTTTGAAATGAGCCGTCATCTGTTTATACTCCTGTGAGACAACACAATGCATGTGACGTCATGACGTTTTGTGGGTCAGTACATCCAGAAAAGCTTGCATACTGCCAAAACTGACTGAATATAGTAGGGCATTCACAGATTTGTGGCAGACTAGATTTGATGTATTATGTACTGGGACATGCTAAATCAGTTTGGTGCTATATAGAGTGGTGGTTTGGATACTGGAACATACCAAGTCAATATTGCACATCTACTAACCAAATATGGCCTCAAAAGAGCACTAATGTTGTCCTGTAGCTGCTGAAGGTGGCAATAGGCAGGTCTTTGCTGCCAGGTTCACCATTTTAACTTAAATAAGCTAATAATCTCATATCTTGTTTGTGGCCACAAATATGCTGATATTGCAAAAATAACAACAATAAACAGGGTCTGATTTAATTAATCAATGATCCGGTCCCCAAATCCCACAAGTCAGTTTGTCAGGCAAGTTTTCTAAAAAAAAACAAAAAAACAACAACTGTATTAACAGAAAAAAAACCCTGATTTTAAACTTTCCCCTGGTCCTTGAACATATCATATGCAAGGTACAGTAAAGTAGACGTATAGAAAAAATTGCCAAGTCTAAGCTTAAATAATACTGATATTTCATCAAAACCACTGTTTTCTTCTTGCCTAATTTAAAACCTCAACAAAAATAAACGGTTTGCTTGAGATTCTGTCCAAAAGCTATAAATTTTGCGCCCCTTGATACATTTTAAAAGAGGGAAAATAAAATATACTGGATCGATAAAATAAATGCAGCAAGGCTCAAAAACAGTAAACAGTGGAGCAAGTTGTTGGAGGATACAAGCAGCATGGTGGAATATATTTCTAGATCTGATGTGCTAGAGGCTGGTTAAAATGTGGTTGATTCGATTTTTTCAAAATTTGGGTAAAACAAATAATCAAAGAAATTCAACTTTTGTTATGGTTTGTGTTATTTCTGAGTTCATTCTACCTCTATCCATGGTTCTGTTGTTTCCACTGAGGTGTAGGACTGAAAAAGTGAACAAAAAACACCCAGAAACTGCTCGGGGTTCAGAGAACTCAGGCTCCATCAGTTTACTGTAGATGGTAAAACTGAGTGTGAAAGTAAACGTTGCACCTTATCTGACACTTTCCTGTGTGTGTAGCGTAAATGGGGAAGGTGGCAAAGAGCTGAGATTTCATTTCATTGTTTTAATTTGATGTTACTGATTATTGTAAGAGAAAAGATTGTCGAGGAGGGGGGGAAAGGACAGATAAGAGAACACTGAGGAACAAATCTGACCAAAAAAGGACTTACAACATCTGCTGTGCTGCGTCATGTCCGTCCATGTGCCGTTGGGCAAGCACTTCCTGACCTTGGGTCCCACGATCACTCGGTTCCCTCTGCAGATGTACTCTATCTCATAATCCACCGGCAGGATCTGCACACTGCGGATCTGCGAGGGAGGCAGGAACAGAGAGGGATCGGGGGAAGAAGGAGAGACAGTAATTAAAGCATGATTGATGCTCTCTCGTACCAGTATTTCTCATCCACTTAGGGACCCTCTTCATTCTGTGTTGCAGCAGTTAGACTCTGGTGCCATATGGCCGCGACAATGAAGCTGTAGCAGGGAAAACATTTCAGAGCGATGCTGTCTGAATTGATGCGCTGTCACACTCTGAAGTACATCTTCTCTGAGCTCGGAGAGGAGGGAAACATGAACCCGCCGAGGCTTTATGTTTCAATTTCGTGTCATTCTGTGTGCATTTCACTCATACAAGCTTACAGGCGCTTGAATGTCGGAGGTTTTCATCCTTCTTATGCTTTAAAACTACATCAATCTCTCCCCTCTGATTTCATGCAAGCTCAGAAATCTATTTTGCTTATTGTTACTTCACTCGGATGCTCGCGCATTCATCATTCTGCACAGCGAAGGTCAGAGTTTGACGCCAGAAGGCTGTTTTCACATTGATCTGCTGAGGGAGAAAGTTTGTCTCTGCTCACGTCAAAGATGATTTCACTTCCTCACAAAGAGTCTGGAGGCTTAAACAAGGAGACATCTTAACTGAAACACCATCACTGAGTCTGCATTATTTAATCAAAGAGAAGAAGTGGGTTTTTTGACTCATTAATTGAACTTTTTTGTGGATTAAAGCAGAGTAATGAAGCAGATCTTAAAATTAGCATGCAGCAGTTGATTCTATAATAAAATAATGGTGTCATCAAGATAAGGCTGGACAGGATTTATGTCTGTAGCTTTGTTTGCTGTAATTTATGGCTACTTCTTGCAACCTACATATTATTGTGCATCCAGAAGTTCATCAGTCAGTACCTAAACTGTACATAAAATACAGATGTAGCACTGTGATGTTTTGAAGCCTTGAGTTTAGCATCTTAGTTTTTAAAAGACATATGAGAGTCGGATTTGACTGAGACACTTTTCACACTCATACAACAATGGCTTGTCAATCAAAACAAAGCCCCGCCTTAAAAAAAACTCTGCTTTATTGTCTATTTACCTTTGAATGGCACCATAATTTACTAATTGAACACTGCGATGTATTAACTGATAGGAAAATATTCACTGAGTAATAAATGGAGTGAAAATCGACTAATTTTCTCATAGACTTCTATACAATCTGACTTCTTTTTACAACCAGAGGAGTCGCCCCCTGCTGGCTGTTAGAAAGAATGCAGTTTTAATGCTTCACCTTTCAGACCTGGAGGCTACGTTGCTTGAACCCACAACTCTATTCTGAGAGATACCAATGTTTCCAAACATACAAAACAAGTCAGGCTAAATCCAGGCAAACTGTGTGTAAGATGATGCAGCAGACACCTAGACGTTTTTTTAGTGAGCTGCGTTAAAATAAAACTATCAGAAAAGATTAGGATGTTTTTATACCCAGAAAGAGGAAACAAGGAAAAATCGTCAACTCAAAGGTCCACTTAGTAGTTTTTCTTGTCAGTGTTTTCACCATCTTCTTAAAAAAATATATCCACTGATGAAAGGTGTGAAAAATCCAGCTAAAGACCCCATCCGCCAGTGAAAATAGTGTTTTGTTTTTTAGCTAGCAAACATGTTCATATGGTGTTTTTATGTGATCATGAGCAAAACAAGTAGTCAACACCACAGCTGAGTGTTTCTCCTTTGAAAGTGAAGCTTACTGATTCATAAACACAGATTCAGACATGATGGGTTTTATACATAACAGACTTAAAGAACAGCAAGCAGGGTGGGACTTTCTGAGTCATTATTATTCAGAACAAGTTTTTAGTTTGAACATGTATGGCTAAATTACTCCAATATCAAAAACATTTAAATACAAGAGGAGATGAGTTTTTAGGGGTTAAATAGGAGTCCAGAGAGAGAGTTGAAGGCCCAACTTCCATCTACAAGTCCAGCTGTGTTCAAACATTCCTCTAACCCACAACTTTAATTCTGTTCTAGCGAAGATCCCAACATTTTCAAAAATACCAATTATATCAAGAGGAATTTGGGAGAACTGTGTGTAAAATGATGCATCAGGATAAAGAAAAGTCCCCAACCTAAAAATGTTTTCTGTCACTTTTTTTCCAGGTTCTTTTTCAGTGGATGGAAGTGGAGCAAATTATCTGCTGATGAAGGTGGTGAAATCCAGTTAAAAACTATTTAAAGCTGCTTGAAAATATAAGTGGTTTAAATCTGAATAATCGGAATCAGTCCAGGAGAGGCTGACATATCCTGATTTAGATTTTCAAATATGTGACAAGCACTAAAACCTTTGGATTCTCCATTTCTCTCAGTGCAGCTTCATAATGCAATTCCTCCCATTTCTTCTTTCTTCTGAAGGGTCTCATTTTCTCCAAAGCTCCAAAGCAATGCAGACAGCAAGCTGGTTCTCAGAATTATGTCAACCAGTCTTCTCCAGAGGCTCTGCGGTTCAACTGTGGTCTCAGAACGCCTTGTTGAGGCAGAGAAGGCAAAAGGTCAGGCCAGATTCATGAATGCAGCTCTGAGTAGACAGATGGGGAATAGTGTGACTGTCCTAATGCAACCTTTGCCTTTTCCAGAGGAGTGAATTTCAAGACATGCGCAAAAGTGTTTCTGAATGGAAGAGCTTGGTCCATCTTGTTCCAGCATGAAACAGCATGAGAAATAAATACAGTTTTTGAATCTTAAAGCATGTAAACATATTGCAGGGGAACCTGTAAATGTACACAATATGGGCTCTGTAAGTGAGACTGCATGTAAAGACTTAGACATGTTTTCCTATTTGTGTCTTCAAATCTAATTCTGTTATTAGTTAAATAACTGATCAGGTATCTCATCAAAGCTAATCCTAGTTGGATGCTGATACTCAGATCTTTTTTTTTCTTGTCTTTGGCCTTTGGGAGACGCGTCACTTTTCCCAGTTATAATCTACAGAAGTGGGAAACATTTGAACAGTTTTTCATTAACAAAAGACAGTATAACTTTTTAATTTTTTAATCATGTAGTAAATAATAGTATAAATAGCGTTTTTAAACTTTTTTTGCAGGGATAACTGTCCGACAGATGCCTGAATGGTTGGATGTGTCAATAGCTTTACATCAATATATGTGCTGATTCCTGTTTTTGGCCATTCTTGGATTTAAAGCTACTAAATCTGTAAATTTGACATGAATCCATGTTTACACTGTTCCATGTGTAGAGTTAAATCAATTTTGTGGTGTTATAAGATTTGACAGAGACTAGAAGGACCTCATATTAACTGTATCTGTATCAAACTAGTCCATAAACATTTAACTGTGCAGCTCATTTAGGAGATTTATGCTCTGACTTGTGGTTTTTACAGCGTCTCCCACTGATTTTATATTAGGTTTTGAATTTATAATGGAAGGAGAATGACTCACCCAGGTTGAAACCTACCCAACTCCTCTGATATACATCGGTCTACTTATTCTGTTCAAACTTTAAAGCGCACGCAAGAATTTGAACCCTGTATTGTTTATCTGCTGTGGTTCTGCAGCACTAGAGACTGTTTTACAGCCTTTCAACGAGGAGCAGAAGTGGATTTTCCAGTGAAAAAACAAAACCTAAACTGCCCCCAGTACAACAGTTTTAACACTTGAAGCACATATCATACCTTAAAATGTAGCCACAAGCCTCCTCTCTCTCACAATGTAAACACAGAAACCCCTCAGGACTTACAGTTCTTCAGATCTGAGCTTTAATTGATAGGTAGAGCAGTGCCAAGGTCTCATTCACTGCCAAATAAAATGACTCATTTTTCAACAGATTCTCTCCTGATTTGAAAGAGTTCATGTTATACATATTTCTACGACAAAATGTTTACGTGCTTTAATGTTCAAAAACACATTATTTTTCTCGTGCTGTAAATTGTTGTGGGGCCTCAGAGAAATACAAAACCCCCAAGGAGGCGGGAGAAACAGGTGTATTGCATTTTGGAGGTTTTCCAGCTTGACCCATATTTTGGACACTAAATCACGATATCTCAGTTTCTTATACACTGATTTTGAGTTTAACCACAACAACATTACCATTAGCAGCTTTAAATGTTTCTTAACTGGATTTCAACGTTTTCATTAGTGAATATCATTATCTCCTGCTTCCATCCCTGATGAAGATTTTGGGTATTGACTTTACATTGAGGATTTTTCTTTCTCGTGACACTTCATTTGCACACAGTTCTCCCAAATACATCCCGACATACTTGGTATTTTCCAAACTTTGGGGTATTCGCTAGAATAGAGATAAAGTTGTGATTTACAGGAATTTTAAGCATATAGATGGACACAACCGTGGGTCTAAAAAGTGAAGCCAGTGCAGAAGGGCCTTCAACTGCCTCTCTGGTCTTTGATTTAACCCCTAAAAGCTCAGCTCTTTGTGTGAATTTTTTATAAAAAATAATCACTTCCTGCCTTTAAATTTCTCAGATATTGAAGTAATGCAGCCACATGAGTTGGAGGGGTATATAATAAAACACGTAATGCAATAGAGAATAAGAAGAATGATACAGAAAGGCCCAGAATGCAAGCTGACAGCATTTATTCCTTAAGTTTACAACATATGAAATCCCAGAGGGCCCTGCAATAGACCTGTCAAGAGTTCCCCCTGCATTTGCCCCAAGTCAGCTGGGATAGGCTCCAGCGCCCCCCCACCCCACCCCACCCCCGTGACCCTACAGAGGATTTAGCGGTGTACAGACAATGGATGGATGGAAATCTCTGAGGTCTGAATGTATCTTTTTGAGGCTGTCATCAGTTTCACCATCTTCATTATTTGATGTAATTTGCTCTGTTTCTTTCCACCAATGAAAAAAGCGACAGAAAAAGCTACTGATTTGACTTTAAATTAAGGATTTTTTCCTTATCTCGATGCATCATTTTTCACACAGTTCTCCCACATTCATCCTGACATATTGGGCATTTATGGAAACGTTGGGATCAGGAATGTGTGAACAACATGTGGCTTGTAGATAGATGCAGCCTCCGGGTCAGAAAAATTAAGCCAATACAGAGGAACCTTAAAATTCCTCACCGGTCGCTATTAAACCTCTAAAAACCCATCTGTGTGTATCATATTTAGAAGTCCTCCACTCAAAATAGCGCAGATACTGAAGTGTTTTTCTCAAACTCTGCTTTGCTACAGTACTTCTGTCTGAAATGCTTCTGTCTCTTTAAAGGTTAGAGCTCGAGTGAGGAAATAATAATGAGAGGCAGCCTTTCATTCTTTGTTTGAGGGTCAAACTATCTGCTAGACCTGCATTATGTAAGTACGTAACATGGTGATGTAGAAAAGTAACAGAAGAAGTCAGGACTTCCAATGAGCCATCTGCTTGCACAAAATAAAGCTACAACACCCTAAACAGCAGAAGAGGAGCTGTGTAACCCACTTCTTCTGTTGATACCACTGGACTGATTAATTTCTCCTGACATAATGTGAACTCGTGCCTCATTTCAGGGGGAAACCTCAGCAACTCAGAGTTTGATCCAATCATGTATACCAGCAAATCAAGCAGAGATTTCAGCCACTGCTCTGGGCAGATCTGCCATCAGGGTTTGATAAGCAGAGCCACTGCAGGTGAGCACTGCTCGCCCTCACATGATTTCCATCTCATTGCCATGTCAGAGAGTGAAGTGACTGTTTGCTCTGCTGAAGAGCCTCTGAGGAGCTGCTGGTGAATAACTAAGGTGAAGCATGATTTCCATCAGAATGCCCAGGTTCCATGTTAACAAATCAGAGTTATTTAAATTCAGCTCACCGTTCGCTGATCTGCAGCATCATCCACAAACTATTCCACCAAACAAGAGATAAAAACCTGAAGCTCAGAGCTGTATGGCTCCTCCAGTCAGCAACGCCCTTAGACTGTATAATGAAGATGGACGTAGCCACCATGACCTCACCCACAACACCTGACACACATCTACCTGGCCTTCTACTGCTGCCTTCAATGTCCCAAAACAAAGCAGTGCCCCCTGCTGGTTGGAGGACTGAACCAAAACTGCCCAAATACACAGTATACATGCAGTGAGGGTTGAATATTGGCACCCACTACATATATTATATTGTTTTTTTGAATGTTTTTTTATCTTATGACAAATATGACATGAAAATGTCATTTAGCGGTCCAATGTGCACACCTGATGCAAGATTTGAACTGAGTTAGCAGCACAACAAGTGAGGAATTAAATCAACTAAAAACAACAGAAAATAAAATTAATATATTAAAGGAACTAAAATGATGACTGTTGTCACAAAACACACCTCATAGCATGGCCACTTGCAACAAATACATTACAATCAAACTTGCTTCACAATTGCTTCACAATTCCCCTTGAGAATAAGAAAGTATCTATCTATCTATCTATCTATCTGTCTGTCTGTCTGTCTGTCTGTCTGTCTGTCTGTCTGTCTGTCTGTCTGTCTGTCTGTCTGTCTATCTGTCTGTCTGTCTGTCTATCTATCTATCTATTGCGACTGTAGCAACAAAAACTGTAAAAACTGAAAATAACTGCAGATATATGTAAAATAATGGTATTTTTATCTGAAATACAGTAAAACTAATTTTATAGTTGCCAAAATACAGATTTTTATGTGGACATTATGTACAGTTTCGTCATTTTGTACATTTTTATTTGTGATTTTACTATTACATTATCTGTAATTTAGCAATACAGGAAAAACTGTAAAACAATAGTTTAAAAAATATCTACTATTTTTCAATCCTAAATATGCAATATTTTTCTTTCAAATGACAGCAATTATGTATAACCAGACTAGATTTTTTGCCGATTTAAAGACAGCGAAAACTAGAAATAAATTGCCATTTGTAAAAATACATTTTTGACGTTGACATTATTCAGTTTTGGCTGGTTTTTTTTGTTGTTGTTGTTTGTTTTGTTTTTTTAAATAAATTTTTTCCTTGTTGTTTTACTAAGTAGTATGTGTAATTTAACAAAACAGGGAAAATCTGTAAAATAACAGTAAATTGCTTTTTTAAAATTACTGTTTAAAGCTGTATTTTATTTTGAGATCCTTTACTGACGTAAAAGTACTTGATTACAAATAAAAATCTTGCAGGAAAACTCTGACTTAAGTAAAAGTACATAGCAGCAAAATGTAGTTAAACTGTTGCAGTAAAAGTCCTTTTTAAACCATCTGAGAAATTATTATATCTGACATCATTAGATTATTAATAGTGAAGCATCAGTTCAGATTTAAACTATTTCATATTCAGTTTTATATCGAGAGACAGCAGATAAATCAGAGGTCTCCAAACACGATTAATGGGAGAGGAGAGAGTTTTCAGTTTTTCTCTAATCTTTGATTTTTGTTAAGATATTGAATCATTTTATTAAAATGAAACCATGTGAGGAGTTTCGAGAGAAAAATCTCTGTGTTGGTGGACCTGTTAACAACTCATAGACACCTGAAATGTGACGCTGACTCTACACTGCTTGATATAAGAAGCCAAAAGATTATAAGGTTTAATCTGTAAATATGTGCTGTACTTGTAAAACTTGTAATATTATCCATAGGGCATCATTTAAATCCTAAAATAGCTGTCAGATAAATGTCGTGGAGTAGAAACTAGAATATTTCCCCCTAAAATGTGATAGAGTGGACGGATAAAGAAGCATAACATGGAAATGCTCACAATACAAGTACCTTAAAATTGTACTTAAGTGCAGTGCTTGAGTAAATGTACTTAAGTTTCCAGCAGCAATAGTTTAATCATCCCTTTATCTTCTCAGACTGACATAATGTTTTAGGAGACACATTAATTGGCAGATACAGTGTTAGCTGTTAAACACTTCCACTTATGTGTCATTTATTTCGAGAACCTTCAAACCAGCTGAGCTTTAATGTGATTAATTTGACAGGCGAGACTCTCTAATTTGTCGTAACTGCAGATTCTCTGTACCTGTTCTTGTGTTAGGCCTCTGTAGCGGATCCCCCCGTCCCTGGGAGGCCGGATGATGGCACAGCCTGAGAAGAAAAGAGAAGGAAAGAAGACTGAAAGACAATAAGAAAGGGCACAGAGGGAAAGCTCTGTCTCCACATAATGTAGAAATATTACAGTAACATGATATATTATCAATTTAACTGACGCCTTCCTCGCTGCACAAATTACAGCGCTTCATTCAGGTCACTTAGCAATCTCTGCAGAGTTACTTCTGTCCATTAATGCACACTGTAAACAGACGCACACAGACAGCATCCCGCCGCAGACACACACAAATTACCTCCAGCTGATGAATTATGTATGGGCACAACAAGAGATGGAAGAGCAGAGAGGATAATCAGAGACAATAGCCGAGCCATTTCGGGATCTGGAAGAGAAGGAGAGAGAGAGACGTTTTAAAATAGGGAAGTGTGACAGGGAAATTGTGGGTTTTAGAGAAAGACAGAAGAGGAAATAGGAAACAAAATGGAGAGTGTTACTGAGAAAATATTCTTACAGTAATAATGCTGCACTGTCAGGTCTCAGATACAGTGTTTTTTGGTTCACTGCTGTGCGTCCAAAAGGGATGCATCAACTTTCGGGTGAAAAATGCTCCCTTTCAACCTGCACCAACAGAATAAGCTGCAGGATGAGTCCACTTTTCTCCCTCCACCTCTGTTTATATTTACAGTGCAGACAGCTCAGGTTCACAGGGGTCTGTATACAAGGCTTCAGTGCAGGTTTTGATGCTGATATTTTTGCCACGTAGCTCCCCACAGAACAATTTCACACCAAGGAAAACTCAAAAGACTTCTAGAAAAATATCTGGAATAGCTCCGTTACAAAGGCTTTCCTTTACACAGTGAGTGGTGCTGTTTGGTGGGTTGACAAACTTTTAAGGCACAATGATTCCTGTTCGCCACCCACTCACTGGATACTCTCCATCCAATTCAATTTGATGGGCAACAATTTGGTCGGAGACTTGGGTTTATTATGCTAGCAGCGGCTAATGTAGCCTGGAGCTTCAAGCAGAGATGAGGAGTGAACCGCAGAGGTCTTACAGGGATTTTTTTCACCTAAAGAGATTTATCAGACTCGGCAGCTCGCCGAGAACCAACAAAAAGGGTTGATAGGACTTTTTTTCACTCCTGCAGTGCTTCCCCACCTGTGAATACACTTTGATGTGCAAAATTAAAGGGTTTTGTTTTAAATGAATCAACAATATCAGTTCTGCTATACACTGAAAAACAATACCCTTTAAATGATTCTTCATTGTGTCACCTTACAGCAATTGCATTACTTCTAAACTGAACAGTAGAGTATTTGCTTTCATGTAAAGAAGCAAAAAACAAATTGGTTAGATTCACATGTTAAAAATACAGGCCACATGATAGGGACTCAATGCAACAAAAGCAATACACCTTTCATTTGTGGGATTTTAATATTTTGTTTTTCAGTACTTCATAGGTCCAGATTTATTTCTGATTAGACTCAATCCTCCTCAGCATGAAGGATACCACATTTCTGTAGAGATGTTTTGCAATTCTTCAGAGACTGTTTTTTCAGCTGCTCTCTGCTGGAGGGTTTGTGTTGCTCTGACTTTCTCTTTAAAACACCACAAAGATGTTAGATTAAAGTCAGGCTGCATACTTGTCCAGATCAGAGTTTTCACTTTAGTTTTGTGTATAAATTCTTGTGTGATTTTGTGCTTTGGATGGTTCTCATGCTGGAATATTCCTCTTCTTCAAGCTTCTGCAGACTGGGAGTCATCTTGTCAGTCAGTAGTTTGTATATCCAGAATACTGATGTACCAATTTATAGATGCACCATGACATTCATGGTGCATCTATAAATGTTGTCTCACCAGCACCTTTGTTGCATATGCAGCTCCATATCATCACACTCCCACCTCCGTGTTTGACTGCAAGGACTATGTATTCACTGTACTAGTCCTGATCCGGTTTTCACCAAACATGCTGGAGTCATATCTGAGCCCAACAAATTTTTCTTGTCTGACCAAAGACTGTGTTCCTGCTATTCATCACGTGTCTTTTCATGTTCTTTAGCAAAGTTTTTTTACTTGTCTTCCATCCATAGAGGCTAATTTTATAAACTGTCATTTGCATTGTATGAGCTATCACAGAAACTCTGATTGCCACTGACAACACCTGAACCAAGTCTGATGCAGTTGTCCATCTGTTTTTCACAGTCAGAATGTGAAAGCAGTGCACTGTCTGTGGAATCACTTTAGTAGAACGACCACTGCAGTTCTGATTAGTGGCACTATGGCTCCTGCTATAACTCCTGATTACTGATGCAGCTGTGTTTCACTGATTGCCTGGTGATTTTTCTGGATCATTCTCCATGTTTGTGAAGCCTCACCATCAGATTTTTCAGTTCCTCTGGTGATTCTTTTCCATGTGGAGCCATGATGCCATCATGTAGATAGACACAGCCCAAAGATCCAAAACTAAGAAAGTTCTGTTGTGCACAGTTCATTTGAGAACCATGTTCATGTAGTTAGACTGATCAGAAATCATAAGTAAACTCAGTGAAGTTTCAAGGACCACAGGTGGATTCACTTGTGTTGCACAGAGTTTCTACTTTGAGGCCTAATATTTCTATAAAATTGTTCTCAAGTATTTGATTTTGGATGTTAGGAAGATAAGAAGAAGTACTCTACTGTTCAACTTTATAATTTAATTATTGAATAGGGATGTAATTTAGAATCAGGCAACATTTAGGTGATACTCCACAGGGTTGTACTCACATCTGTACAGTGAACTTTTACATGAGTGTAGCCCTTCTTAATGCACATAAAGACACAGCAGGTATAGAATAAGCATGCAATGCAAAATAACAAGAAGGCAAAAGACCCATGAGTGCTTTGAGCTACAGCGTCCGGAGTGCTGGCAGTCAGGGAACCACAAACACATGCACATGATGACTGTATCAATGATAAACACACTATACATAGCTGCTCATTTGCAGCTTTGAATAATAAATGTTGCTTTATGAAGCTGTCCCACATGCACAAACATAAACACAGGCATAGACTTTTAAACCAGAGAGGGACAGTGTGAATAAGTGTGTGTGTGTGTTGGTATGGGTAGGGGGGTAAACTAAAGCAAAGCACCACAGAGATTGAGACAGATGGCAGCGAGGCTTGCTGGTGGAAGACAGACAAACTCTGCTGGATACTTCATTAGCATTATCCAGAGTATTTTTAGAGTTTGCTGACAAGAATCCTGCAGGAGGTAGACACCACCAGCAGCACCAATACACACTGTGAGTTATGTGTGTGGAGGCAAAAAAAAAAAGAGGAGGAAAGAAGGACGGCCCAGCAGGATTCATTAATATCAGCGCTCACACACTGAGCCAGATAAAAGCGAACCAGCGCACAGCTCCATCAGCTGTGGCTGCACGGAGCGCACAGGAGGGGAAGGAGGCCGTCACCTCGCCCCGAGCTGGAAATGCAATTACGGCTTCAGCACCGCGGACAGCGCCTGCTCCGCCGTTACAAAACACCTCACACGCTGCCCACTTCCCTGCGTGTTCATCACGCCCGTGGAAAAAAAAAAAAAAAAAGAGGCCCAACCCGGCCCACTCCAGCAGCAGCAGCATCAGAGCCGGCTTCAGAGGCGTGCAGTGGCTATTTCCAGGCAGGTCCACACAGACTCAGATGCTGCATTTCGTGCATGGCTGAGCGTGAACTGTTGAGACGTGAGGGTCACAGTGAGGGTGCCACCAACCGTATGCTGCCGGTAGTTGCTTGTCGGCTGTTGACAAGGGAATCCGTGATGGCCTGTAGCGGAAGGCCGACCATATTAACGAGCCCGTGTCGCCCTCAGATGTAAAAATGTTTGAATGACATGTCATCTGTGTGAACAGGCGTGAAAGCCCACATTCTCTTTCGAAAAAAAAACCGCACACACGATGGTGCATAAAAAAAAAGCACTGATCAGGCCTGTGCCCGCTGAAAAAGCTCTGCCTCCTGCATTCAAAGCGACATCTGTGTGGATTATGTGCATGTCAAATGAATAAATGTGCTCTAATATCACAGCAATAGTAGCATGTAGCGCCCTGAAGCAAAGCATGTGTACTTACTATTAGTTTCGATGCGCTCAGCCAAGATAACAGTGCGTCCTCCGGGTGGGACCCGCCGGGGATAGCCCAGTGTCGGATTATTTGGTAAAAACATGCATCTTTGTCAATTTTTATGGCTGTATTTATATGGCTATACAGTAAATGTGCAGGCTGCTCCGCGGGTAAACACAGCGTTAGAAAAACAGCGCGTCTCTCATTCGGTTATTTTATGTTTTTTAAATCTCCGCGTATTGCGCACGGCGAAGGTAAAAAATGTCCACAAAAAAAAAATCCGTACAAAAAATATACATGCACTATATACAAACGCGTCCCCTTCAACGACGAAACAGCGATTCACCACACTCCCCTCCCTTTCCTCCCTCTCTCCCCCCCTCTCTACAATCTTGAGCTAATTCACGACGTCATGATGGAGACGCACCGTGCGTAACAGTCCCTCTCACACGCATTTATCGGATTTTTCACCCCCTCCTCCTTTCTTTCTTTCCCTTCCTCTTTCCATACAAGATGAAACAAGGTCCGGGCCCACAACAGCAACATATCATAATGAATCTTAAGAAGCGGATTTGGGTTTATGATAAGCTTGCGGATTTAGTCCCAACAGAAAGCGACGAGAGGAACACAAGTGGAGGTGCAGACATGGCGCTGTGGTATTAACACAGACTACATTGTTAAGCCTGTTTCTAAGGCTCTTTGGAGCTTAAGGCAACGAAGCAACAATCAGGCATTTCTACAACACTGGTCATCTATTAAATCAAACGCCTTCGCCTCCTCTTCTTCTGCTCTTGTGTTCTTCCATCTATTCATATTTATACATGTGCTGAATAATTGAAAGAAGGCAGGGAAGACATAACCTCTCCCTCTGCAATACAAATTCACATTCATTCCACATAAAACGACACCAAATGTGAAAACAGGTGAACTACAGGAGGCAAGAATCAGTTTTTTTATTGATTATAGACATGACAATGCATAAATAGTAAACAGTGAATGACACTAACTGATTCATAAATGCCATTCAAAGGGTGAGGACTGACTGTGAAGACAGCAGTGGAGGTGACAGGGTGTTTCACATAAACTGTGACAGTGATGATGCTTTAAATAAACCCGCGGAGATCCAGAACATCTGTACAACAAAATAAATTGTCAAGTACTCAAATCGGCAACACACATCTTAACTGTACACATCAATATTTTCCAGCTTTTTGTAATAATTACATACATTTACAAGTCATATTTTTTGACTTCACTGTTTTGCAGCTTACACTTTGACAATCAAAGTACAATATCATAGGAAAAAAACAATACACAAATCAGAACTCTTCAAGTCTGAAACGGTGCCAGGGTGAGTCAGATGATTAAAATCTTGTAAAAATCATAAAAGGGCACTCACTTGTTCTGTAAATAAACTAAACGGCGCTTACATCAAGCTACTACTCGAGCTAAATTTACTTGTTCTGTGGCAAGGCACATTTCAAATTACAAGGGCTTTTCTTTCTTTTAAAAAAAAAAAGGCAAACAAATGAGGAAATGCACCCACTTATTCAAATGTAAACAAATTTTGAAAAGGCTTCAGCGTTGCAACATAAAAAACAAAAAGTGGCTGAGCTTCATTTCCTTAGCTTCAACTGTGTCAGTATTTCTTTCAGCTTATAGCCCTGAAGACGTCACAAGTGTCTGTTTTAGTCGGAGTGCATGCTGTCGGCAGTGGAAACAGTCTTTCAGGAATTTTCAAAAAACGCATTCTCTCGTGCCGAAATAAAACGTGCAGCATGTAAGAGGAAAGTAATACATGAAGTCGGGATTCAGACATGCTTTCACTCTGCACTGACAGAGAAACGTTTTTGTCATTTTTCCCTGCTATCTCAGGGTGCACGCAGCAGCCCTGCGACCCTCTACCTTGAAGTAATCGCTGATAAGACTCGACACGCCTGGAGGGGCAACAGTGGTGGTGGGGGGAGATGTTTTTCACCAGTCTCACCCAATTAGTTCAGTGATTAGCCTGTGACAGTGAAACAACGATGCCTTTCTAAACATGCCTGTTCAAAGGGGGCTTTTCATCTTCTCCGCTGCTCCTTCATGCTCCAGGAGCAAATCCTACCCAGAATCCCTCAGAGGGAGTGAATATACAGAATACTTGTCCTGAAGGAATGTAAGCTCTGTAGACGCCTGTAGTGTTCTAACTAGGCTGCGATGCTAACTGTGTTGAGCGTTATGCTAATGTCAGTCAAAGTACGTGTGCTTATTTACACTAAGTTTGATACACCTACAGCTGTATCACTGCAGCTAATTCACTGTGTTATACTTTGGTTGGTACCTTTGTGTTAGGGACGTTCACTCCCGTTTTACTTTTGCATTGTTTACAGCAGCTGCATGTATGAGCGCCTCACAGGCTGAAACTGCGGTGGTGCTGCTTGTAGAACTGCTGCTGGCGCTCTTTGGCAGTTGTTTCCGTCAGCTTGTCTCTTTTGTTCATCACTCCCCCCCTCTCTTTCTCCCCTTCGTCCCCAGTTACGCTCCCCACATCGCTGAGGTCCCCGAGGTGCTCGATGGAGTCATATTTCTCCAGGTCGGAAGCGATGGTCTGCAGGCTGAAGACTGAGAGGGAATCCGACCCAGCTCGCTCCCTCTCCTTTTCATTTTCCTTCTCCTTATATCTCTCCACTAGGTCGATGGCTGAATCAACTTGATTTTTCCCCATCGCGCCACCGCCGCAGGCTCCACCTTCTTCCTGAACTTTGCTGTCGGACTCAGCTCCGATGGGGGGGCTCCGCCCGCCGCAGACGGTGGGGCGTCCTCCCTTGCCCTGGTCTCTCCCCCTCTGAGCATGGATTTGCTCGCTGATTTGCTCCAAGTTTCGCAGGGCAATCGAATAGCGGGTCTTCACTTTGGCTACGTGCTGTTCCAGCTGCAGCACTTTGGCCTTGTGCTCCTGGAGTCACACACAGCAACTTTCATCATCAATTTCAACATTGATTTAATGTCAAAAGAGGCAAATAACCTCCCACTGACCTCTACTAATCCATCAGACACAGAATACATTACAGTGTTTTGCCAATTCAGCAGCATAATTACAAATGAACAACACAAACAGAGCCAAAGTTTTCTTGTAAGAAGGGTAAAACTGCACTGCACTTAGCGTTTGCATTCAGCTGCTGGGATATTTGTATCTGCATTACCTCCAGTATGTGGTTGAACTGGGCCTTGAGCTCAAAATAAGGTTTGGACTTGACGATGACTCTTTTGAGGGACTTTTGCAGCATCTGAACCCGAGCCTCGGCCTCCTGACAGGCATGTGTGACACGCATGTGCTCCCTCTCACTGCGGAGTCGCTCCTCCTCGGCTTCATTCACCTACAAGACAAGTACACACGAACAGGGTGTCAATATACACACACAGCAATGCGTTCAGACAAAAAAATAAAAGGCATGGGGCTCTAATGGCACAAATATTATTTCTGTTAAAAAAAAAAAAAAACAACGCTGAGTAACTTCTTTCCTGAACTAATAAGTCAACAAGATTACTCCTTCATGTAATTCTTGTCAAAATGTTTTAAAAAACGCACTAATTAACACAAGAATTACCAAGAGCTGTAGTCTACTTACAACTGTTTTTTTATTGTAACTTTCCTTTAATAAAATGTTCAAATCCCCCACTGTTTTCCAAGAAAGTATGTTATGTTGCACTCTGTATTGCCAGATTTCAAAAATGAGACACCTACATTTAAGCACCTGTGGGTAAAATTTACCCCCAGTCATCTATTCTGTGCATTTCTAGAAATATTTGATGTTGCTACGGTGGTGCCTTTTATCTACAAGTGTGTGATAAAGCTGCATCGTAAATGATAAGCTAAGCTTCAATATGGGTCACTCATCTAAATCAATCATTAAACTTGCTCAAGCACTTTGTAACCTTGCAAAGAGAAGTGGTAAACAAAAAAAATATTTATTTTATTACCATATTGTCATGTACGTAGCGTAAAGGAACAACTAGCATTGCATGAAACAACACTGTGTTGTTGAATGATACAGTCAGCAGTTGTAGTGTTAAGCTTCTTTTCTTATTTTTGTTTTAATCTTATGTCACCATCCACCATGTTTTAGACACACTATCATTTCTTGTCCTTTGTATGTTCCTGGGACATTTCACCTCACTGTAATCAATGCATTGGCTCTTATGAGATAAACCACCATGTATCTGGGGCACATGGTCCAGGCAACAGAACTCTGATTGTTAACCTCAGTTCTACATTTCTTACATTTAAGAGCTCTACCTTGATGTTTGTTTCTTTATCAGTGCCATAAGTAAATATGGTTTTGATGTAGTGTAATATCACCTACGCAGCCCTTTCTCTCCTCTCTCTGTATTGGTGTTCTACATTTACTTACACATTCTTTGACTTTTGAAGGTATAGAAAACAGCGCCTGCACCACACACTCAGGCTACCTGTTACAGCTGAGAAGGAACCAAAGTTCACCAGCTGTCTAGCTTGTTTTTGGTTGAGCCTGCCAATTGTAACCCAGCAACAGCCTGTTGATGATCGTCTCCTTGGCTGCCAAAAATCAGTATCCACACACTTATTTTCCACACACTCAGCAGTGGTGAGGTCGCGGAAGAGATGAGTGAATAACATGAGCAAGCTAAACAGAAAGCTGCCTGTATGCAGTCTAACTGTTCGGCCATGTATCTTGTGCCTCCTTTCTGTTACCTTGGCGGTGGCGTGGTTGAGCATCTCCTGCCAGGTAGGATCCAGGGTGTTCTTGCCGTCAGCCATCAGGCCCTGCTCTGCCACATAGACCATCTCCCTGGCTGCGGTGTGCATGGAAACTGCCCTCTCATAGCTCAGAGCTGCCTTCTGGGTCTCCTGCTGTGCCTACAGGGAGCAAAAGGACCTTTTACAGACTACAGAGGTGGAAGAAGAGGAAGACACGAGTCCCTTGTTCTGTTCGCTTTGATTACAACCACATCTCTGTCAAACTGTATGTGAATATCATAGTTTTTGATCTGAGTTATGAAATGAAGTCCATGAGGCCAATAAATGTGGGAACAAGTAAGGCAATCATACTGAACAATATACTTCCTCTAAATTACCATTTTATAGGTAACTTAAATGTGTATATTGTAAAGTTTATAATTTCCAGTGAGGGGAATCTCACATAACTAGACTCCTGTATGAATACAATTAGCAAGTGTTCTTCAGTTTGTGTGTAGGCCTACACGCAGTTCACACCAGGGATTACAATGAATCTAAATGACTATTTGAGCTCTGATTTACTTGTTTTTTTTCTCTTGCTCTGAGCAGAACTTCTGAATCTCACTCTTGTAATAACTGCTGTGATTTTAGCAAATCAATACAGGCTATACATTCAGCTTTTTCTTTAAAACTACAATATATCACACACGAACGCATGTAAAACCTTTGAGACATTATTTGTGCATACCTCCTTTGCAAGGCGGCGGGCTTCATAATATGGTCTTGCCTTTTCTATGCAGCTACCCAGCTGAGAGCTCTGAGCATTAAGCTTCCTGGCAGACTCAGTGAGGATCTTCCGGTAGCCTGATCTGGCATCCTGGATGGTTAATGCATGAAAATGACAAGATTAGATTTACCTGTGACGGAACAGCTTATTAGATTTCACACAGGAGTAGAGCTGGAAGTGAGCAATCAGTTCACTGACAGTCGAACTACCAGCACCCAATGCATTTTCCATTTTAAAATTCCTGTCTTTTCCAGCCTTTGTGCTTTACACATATTAAAAAACACAATTATCATATTGATTAGCGCCTTCTGAATGCACGAATAAAATATTTAGAAGCAGACAGACTCACAAGAAATTTCCAAGGGGGTAGTAAATATTTTTTTCACATTAATAATGAGTTTGTTTTGTCAGCATCAAAGCATTTTATTTCTTCTGTGTGGGAAGACAAAATAAGCCTCCTTAAAAGGGCAGCAACTATTATTTTCATAATACCATAATTATTATCAATTGTTTGTGGTTTAGGAAATTTCTGAAAATAGTGGAAAACGGCCAACAGAATTTTCCAAACCAGAGTTGACAAAATTCAGTGCAATGATATTTAGTTTATAATAATACAAAAAAAGGAGAAAATGGACAAATTCCTAACTTTCAGAGGCTGAACCAGACAATGCTCACCATTATCACTTGTTAAGTCAATAAGTGACTGTCAGAATTAGTTAATTTTCTCTCTGTTATTGATTCAATTAACCACTTCAGCAGTAATTTGTACTTACATCCAACTGCAGTTCTAGTCTGTTGATTTCTGCACTGGCCTCATTGAGGTGCTCCAACTCTTCCTGCAGGGAAAAGACAAGGAAATAAATTTGCCAACAACGCTATAAAAAAAAAAAAAAAAAATCACAGTCTGTGATAGGGATGAATAATTAAACAAAATATTACTGAAATCACAATATGGACAAGTGTAATGTCCAAAGTGCAGGAGCTGCAGAGATGTCCAAATCAGATAAACTGCATTCTCTTGATAGGAGGAAGCATGCTTGTTTGGTACAGACCACAGCTAAAGACACATTTTCATATTCTTTTTTTTCCAGTAGAAAAAATGCAAACATCACAATTCCTTCTAAAATTGGTGTTTTTTATTGAAATATCTGTCAAAAAAATTGCAAAATCATTTTCTTGCATAACTCGCATAGCCTTAGTTTGTATCGCATGTATTTGAAGCGGCCAAGTATTACACAAATTGACAACAATTCTGATAATCATTTAATTGGTGTTATGATTTCTTGATGATAGTAAACTGAATATCTTAAGGGTGTGTACAAGTCCCTTTTCATCTTGGACTTGGACACTGTTGAACACTATTCTCTATTATTCAAACAATTAATCGAGAAAATAATCAACAATGCAAAACATTGTTAGTTGCAGGCCTACATATATTAGCATTAACATCAGGGCTGATATATCTTTGTAATGCCAATAAATATTAAACTGGGGCTGTAAGGAGATGGCCTTCATGATATAATGGTGCAATTTTGTGTCAACTGACAAGATAATCACTTTTGATCTGACAATGGGATTTGCAGATTACAGTATTATGAAACTAACGAAAACAACAAAGCCAATATACTACATGTCTACTTATTTACTCATTTTTTGTGTATGCCTTTCAGTTAGGGGAAAGTGATCTAGAATTAGCCACCCATGTGTTGTTAGCAGTAATTAAACCTGGCTAATTTATACATCCAGCTAGTTTAAAGGAGCACTAACAGAGAAAACGTACCTGGATACGGGGGTCCAGCTCCTCTTCATACGGGCTGTGTAATGGATCTCCAACGCTTTTTTGTTTCTCATTTTCGCCGTCTTCGCAGGCGTCCCTGAGGGCAGTCTGTGCTGCTGTCCCATTACTTTCGGCCGCTTTGACCTCCTCATCTTCTCCAGGAATCCCCTCCCTCCAATCCCCCACATCTGACTCACCAGAGCCGGCGGGGCTCTCACGCAAGTCCCCTGGCTCCATACCAGGCCGCACGGTTTCGATAGCAGCAGCTTTAGCTAAGGTTGCTTGAACAGCAGCTTTTTGACCTACAACGAGGGAAGGTTGATACGGATTATTAGGTAGGGGTGAATGAAAAAATAATTCCAGCGGTGACGAGTGTTGTTGAGTTTCCAATCAGCCATATTAAATCACACCGAAACCCGACCCCACTGGAGCTAGCCTAGCCTGCAGCTTAGCGTGCTAACAGGCTAACTCCGTTAGTGAGAATTTAACGACTGCTTTAAAGAACAAACAGCTGCCATGAGATGAAAACTAAAAGGAGGTACATCACACTCTGACCCCCCAACAAACTCCTGTTTTCCTCCATGTTCTACCAGTTCTTCATTACTTTAGCTAGGCTAGCTAGCTAACGGTTTCGGCCTCACATCATCATCATTACAAATGAAGTAAATAGACAAACGAGAGCTTGACGCTTGGAAACGTTTGAGCCAACACGGCCACCGTACAAACCGTGACGGGCGAGCAAAGCGAATATGTACAGTCCCAACAGACAGCAGAGAAAAGAACACTGTGCAAAATCACTCAGATGATTCGAAATTGTACCACCTCTGAATAATAGCGTTATTTCTAAGTTGGGTGTTTCCTTTCATAAATAATCGCAAATAAATACTTTAGAAAGATTGCTGAAAATACATGTTTCAAAGTTGAAACTCTATGCAACAAAAGCAAATACAACTTTGATAACTGAAACTAAACTGAGTTCATTTGTGATTTCCACCCAGCCTAACTGCATCAACGTATGTATAAAATGAGCTGTGATCAGCAGGGCTTTCTCAGTGTTGGTTCTATGGGCTGTCTTTCTGCATGTCTGCATCATGGTTCCACATAGAAAGGAATTCTCAGAAGAATTGAAAAATCAGACTGTGTGACTTCACAAAGATGGAAGAGGATACAGGAAGATCAGCAACCAATTAATAATCAGTGAAACACAGTTGCAGCAGTAATCAGCAGGTATAGAGGGAACCATTGTACCACTTATCAGAGCTGCAGTGGTCTGCAATAAACTGCAAGGTTAAACTTTTTCAAAGAAAACAAAACAACACCTGATGGACGTTGAGAGCACATTCTTTGGTCAGGTGAGACCAAGATAAAATGGTTGAGCTCAGATTAGCTCTAGGACATTTAGCATGAATCAAACCAGGATTAACATAGTGAAAGCATAGTCCTGACAGTGAAGCACGGAGGTGGGAGTGTGATAATATGGGGTTTTGTGAGTGCAAAATGTGTTTGGGGAAATTACATTTATAGATGCAGCATGAATGTATGTGGAGACTCCCAGTCTGCAGAAGCTTGACAGAAGAACATCATTCCTTTCCCAGCATGGTAGCAATCCAAGCATACCGGCAAAATCAGACAAAAGTTTCCATAGAACATAAGGTGAAAACTATGACCTATGACAAGAATGTCGCCTGACTGGAACCTAACAGAACACATTTAGTGTATTTGATAGATAGATAGATAGATAGATAGATAGATAGATAGATAGATAGATAGATAGATAGATAGATAGATAGATAGATAGATAGATAGATAGATAGATAGATAGATAGATAGATAGATAGATAGATAGATAGATAGATAGATAGATAGATAGATACTTTATTAATCCCAAGACAAATTCAAGAAAGAAAGGTCGAGCAATACAAACCCTCCAGCACAGAGACGTTCAGCCAAAATATCAGAAAATATCTCCAGAAGTTTGTGCAGTACTGGTATTCTCAATGCCGAGTCAAAAATAACACATACAAGGGATATATGAAGTATTGAAAAAAATTCAAGATTTGAATGTCAGTGATGATATGTACTGACAGTAGCTGCTTTGAGCTCCTACTGTTGGTTCTGTATTTAATTTTTTTTTTATTGAAAAGCAAATATCCCACTGTTCAACTCAGATGTAATGCAATTACCATAACACAATTTTGAATCATTTTACACTGATATTGCATTTGTGTGTACTCATTTCTGTTATATACTTTAAAGCATTGGCATAATCTGTCTAGATATTTAATGTTTCATTTGTACAGCATTTTAAAATTTTTGCTTCTCTTTTTGTGTCTTGACATATTTCACATTGAAAAGTACATATTATTCTGCTGTTTCAGCTATTTGTCTTGTTTATGCTGAGTGAAATATTTACATATAATGATGAATTCATCAGTAGGAAAGACTGTATAGGTCTTTGGCATTATTTTCATTACAAGTTTATTTGTTCCTTGTTCTTTGGAACTCTGTATAATTTCAAATAATTGTGCTGGAGAACTTTAGTTTATCATAAATCCCCAAGCGGATATTATGAAGTGACAATGCTGCAAGTCAAGTTATTACTTTTGCAGCACTTTTGAAGCTACAGATGTTGAAGTGCTTTTCAATAAAGAAATAAGATGATCTTTACAAATTTATCAAGTTTAAATATTAAAACCCTACAAAATTATGTATAATACTGTACCTGTGTAATTTAAATAGATAGGTTAAGACCCTGTAATGCACTAGATAATACAAACAGAATAAAGCTTCACAAGTAAAACTGTGGATTATTTTTTTTATTCCAAAAATATACAAATACACAAGTGTAGCAGTTTGCAAGGTAACAAACCTGCAAAGAGTACTACAGTGCAGAATCAAACTAAATTATCTGACATAAAATGCAGAAGTGATTTTCATAGAATCAAATGACAGAATATGCTGCAGTTATGACCACTCACCAATACTAGAAGACCACAGATTATGTTTTCTCATTTGTACCAGACGTAAACAGGTCACACAGATTACCAGGAACTGCAAATAATTTAAAGTGGCAAACTAGGCAGTTGCATTGAATGCATTAATGAATTTCATGTGCACAATTAGCATCATATAAAAAATAGATCTCTGGTGAATTACAGCAGATTTGTCTAACAAATGGTTTAGGCTGCATCCTACACTGTAAGAAACATTTTGGATTAATGAAAAAGACCTGAGTATCATTGGCAAGAACAGCTACATCAGAGAGGGACAGCCCATTCTGCATCGTCAGTCATTTTCGTCTTTGGTCTGGAATATCCATCTGGATTCTCAGCTCCAGGTGGGGTCATACTTGCTCCATCCTGGAGGCGGGGCTAAGTAGATCCTCCGTCCTCTAGAGATGAAGCTGACGACTCCTCTGTAACCTGCCCTCGGGACTCCAGACTTCAAGTCATCCATGACACCCAGGTTTTTGGCCATCATTTTGAAACTGTCCTTACTTGAGTATTGAAGGCGGAAAGGTCCAGGTCCTGTGAGCTGGCCCTGCTTCACAGCTTCATATGTCACCACGGGAGCACTGTAAACTTCCTTCTCAAAATTCTGTTTGTACGTCTCCTCCTTCAAGTAACTCAGGTCTAACTTGGTGAAAGGCACAAACTCGGTGTTCAGTTTAATGTAGCGCAGGTACTTGTCGAAAAACTGGCCCAGGCTCACGCCCTGCCGGCCAAAAGTCAAAGTCCGTGAGACCTCCGGGCGGATACAGGCACGGTCGCGGCGCTGCTCCGGCTGGCGCATCCAGTCATCCCAGAAGGAAGCGGGCCACTTGGGCTCCAGCTCATCCCACACCTCCCTGACCAGCATCCACCCGAGGCCTGGAAAGAAGTCGGTCCGGTAAAGCAGGTCAGCCTTGCCAGGATCCACGTAGCCATCCCTGCCATTGTCGTTCCAGGCCGACACACACCACAGGCTGGGGTCAGATTTCAGGAGTGGCAGCAAGGCTCGGAAATATTCAAAGAAGTCTGGTGCCACCTAGAGCGGGAGAAGAAGAATTCAGTTTACCCCAGTCAACAAGTCAAATCAAGTTTTTTTAAGGACATATGCATTGTTTTTTTTAATCACATACAGCTGCATGAACATTTAATTGGAGCCATGGGCCTATTGTAAAAGCAGTAACAGAGAACACATGTTTACCTCCAGGTCATCCTCTACAATCACGACAGAGGAATGAGAGAGCGTTCTGAACACTTGGTTGAGAGCCCAGCGGTAGTGTCTGGAGATCTTGTAGTAACCCTTAAACTTCTTGTGCTCTGGCCGCACCGCAATGTCTGATAAATCCGGCTGTTTCAGATGAGTGACTTTATCTCCATAGGAGCGGATCACCTCAGCCGTCTCTGCGTGCCCACAGTCCTGGCTCACTATGATGGGGAAGTGCTCTGCTGAAGGTCGGTGCTGCAGGAGTTTGTCCACGCAGCGCCTCACGGTGACCCTGTTGCAGGCAATGACCAGGATGGGAATGATGGGCTGCTCGGGGGCGACCGCCTTCACCTTGTTTCCGTTCGACGGCTCCCACAGCGATTGATGATTCTGGATCTGCAGGAGGATTTCTTTTTGCCTCTCCAGCTCTGCTTCGAAGGTGTCCGCCATCCGGAGCACATCTCCCACCACGTCGTCGGAAGGGATTTCCAGCGGTGCTCCCTGCTCCTGGCCTGCCTCCCCCGGCTGACCCGGCTGCGGCCTGCCCCACAACAGGAGCACCAGGATGGCGTTCCAGGTGACAAACAGGAAAGTGCCACAAAAAATGAGAGAGCCTCTTTTACGGAGCATGGCAAAGATAGGGAAGGTTCAGGAGGGGGAGGAGAGGTTCAGGAGGAAAGACGTGTCACAGTTTCAGACAACAGGAATGGGACGCGGGAAGGGCAGAGGGTGTCCTGTATCATCACAAGCACATGATTGGAGGTCTGACTGAGTGTCGCTGCAGAAAGTTGTAAAGACACAGCAGAGTGTCGGTGGACATATGATGAAGGGCAGGACTCATCCTGAGCCAACTTTGCAGACCTTCAACTTTTAAAATCGTCTTTCATCTGAAATAATTAGAACATCACATCAAAAAAAATGTGAAAATAAGAGGCAAAAGCTGCATTTCAGTTGAACTCATGCACATT
Organism: Amphiprion ocellaris; assembly: GCF_022539595.1. Lineage (NCBI taxonomy): Eukaryota > Metazoa > Chordata > Actinopteri > Pomacentridae > Amphiprion > Amphiprion ocellaris. The sequence goes on from NC_072774.1 coordinate 13,016,260, forward strand.
TGGGTTCAGTATGAAGTTGCCCGAGTGATGATTCACCCAACTGATCGATTTTTTCCTATCACCTGTGGCTGCCTCGGCCTCAGGAGCCAAACTGCGCGTAAATCTGACTGAAAACCAGCAATAAGCACTAAGTTTCCTGTCCTGTCCTGCTGATTTACGTCGTCACACTGTACATAGTGTCGCTCTGAGGAGTAGCGTGTTGAAATTAGCTCTTACCCGGACACCACTTCTTCCTCCCATGTCTTCTCTGACACTCGCCACGAGTCAACCGACGGCTGGAGGCGTTTGGAGATCCGGAGCCGCCGTGGAGCTCCTCTCCGGCGAGTTTTCCCGGAGGTTAAATCAATTTAACGCCGTGGAGTTTTCTGCCGTTCTTCTCCGGTTTGGCTTCAGGAGGAGGAGGAGGAGAAGGAGAAGTAACACGACAGCTTCCTGGTCTGCGCAGACTCGGAAGTCCCGCCCTAACTGTCACCTTGACAAGTTACACAACACTTTGACGTGCAGCTCTCCGTCGCTGCGGAGCTAATTAAACACAGCAGCCCCGCAAATGTCTCTGCACATCTACTGTGAGCTTCTACACCACCGAGGCTGAAAGGGAGGCTGAGAAAAAAAAGAAAGTATTTAAAATGTGATTTTAATTCAATATAGCCGATATCTGTTGTTCTGTTTGAGCTGCAGAGAGGTGCATGATTTACATGGGCCTCAGGGGGGGAAAGGCAAATAAAGGAAAGGATTATTTGTTTCCTTCTGACTGCCAGATAACAAACAACATCTGACAAAGAACCTCTCTCTCTCTCTCTCTCTCTCTCTCTATCTTAATATGTATATGTATATACAAGTGAGGTGAGTTTTACAGCAGGCTTGACTTGAAAAAGATATTAGACCTATTGAACAAAGCATGTTTAAAATAAATAAAAAGAGAAAAATGTCAATCAAACTGTGTATTTTTCCTAAATTATTCCCTCATTGCTCTAATTGCTCTAATATTTAGGATTTCTTGATCATACTGATTGATGTTCCACCAGAAAAAGGGCACCATAATAATAAATAGCATAATAAAATGTGATGTTTAAGAAAAAAATTGGAGTCGCTCTTCACTTCTCACTGCAGCATCTGGCTTGTCAATGAAATACACATTGAATGATAGTGTGTGTGTGTATATATATATATACACACACACACACACACACACACTACCATTCAAACATTTGGGGTCACTTAGAAATGTCCTTCTTTTTGAAAGAAAAGCAGTTTTTTTCAATGAAGATAACATTAAATCAATCATAAATATGGTCTAGACATTGTGGTAAATGACTATTCTAGCTGGAAACGGCTGATTTTGAATGGAATATCTACATAGGTGTACAGAGGAACATTTCCAGCAACCATCGCTCCTGTGTTTTATATATATATATGCAGTACATATATGGGTCACCCAGACAATGTCATGTTTTCCATGAAAACTCAGACATTTATTCATGTGCTAACATAATTGCACAAGGGTTTTCTAACCATCAATTAGCCTTTCAACACGATTAGCTAACATGATGTAGCATTAGAACAATCAGGCATGAAATTTTGAGCACCTGCCTAATATTGTGTTGGTCTCCTTTATGCTGCTAAAACTCCTCTGATCCAGTAGGGCATGGACTCAGAACATCTGGGGATGTGTACTTGTCAAACATCCACATGAATGTCAGGACTAAAGGTTTCCCAGCAGAACATTGCATAATGCAAGATGATCGATGTTATTCACTTCGCCTGTCAGTGGTCATAATGTTGTGGCTGATCGGTGTGTAAAAAAGCCTATTGGAAATTTTCCTCTTTTATTGTTTTTCCACCACTGAATCGTGGCCAATTTAATTTGACTTTTTTTTCTTGCCAAGAATTCACAAAAAAAAGACTATTTCATGTCATGCTGTGTCTTTCATGAGACAGATTTTTTTTTTTTTTTTTTTTTTTTACAAAGTAACAACAATTAGTTAAAAATACAGAATAAGTGATTCCTTAAGTAACAGCACCCTTTAAGTTTCTATAGAAGATGCAACTTTGACCACAAATCCAAAATTGAACTGTGTGGTCTCAATCAGTCTTGCACATCTGGACTCTGCAATTTTATCTCATTCTTCTTTGTAAAACTGCTCCAGCCCAGTCAGTTTACACAGCTATCATGAGTGAACAGCCCTTTTCTAATCCAGCCACAAACTGTCAATTTGACAGCCACTCCAGAACATTTTGTCTGTAAGCCAACAAAACATTGACCAAATCAATATCAATATGTAAATGAGTTAGTTCCCCTAAATTCCCTCAGTTCTGGTGTTTCTTTTTTTTCCTTCTGCAAACTTATTTTATACAGTGTTTTTAATGTGTAGCTTTGGCTCATTTTTTTTGTGGAAGACACATTTTCTTCCAAGTCACAGCTTTCTTCCAGACTGTCTCAGTTTATCTTGCAAGATTTTTCCATACTTCGGTTCATTCATTTTTCCGTCTGCCTTTACAAGCCTTCCAGGGCCTGTTACTTCCAAATATCCCCACATCATGATGCTACCACCACCATGCTTAACTGTGATGATGGTGTGTTAATGTTGACTTAGTTTTTGGTGTCTCATCTGATGGTCCAGGAGAAGAGATCCTGCAGAGTGTTTCAGTGAATACCTGACCAAAAGGCAACAGATCCATAGTTTATTTATGATTTCAACACAGAAAATTATGTCTGTGTATGTCAGTAATGCATCTAACTAGACAGTTATGGTACAGAGGCATATTTCTGTGTCTAAGATAATTTTGTCACTTGTCCACTTGCCAGTTTAGTGATTTTTACAATCATTTTGTGTCCCTTTGTGATTATTTTGTGGCAGGTTTTTTGTTCTTGCAGTTATTTTGTCTCTGTTATTGTTTCTCACTACTGCGTCTATGATTGTGTTGTGTCTTATGCAGTCATTTTGCATGTCTTTGCATTTGTTCTGTCTCTGTTGTGTCACTTTGGGGTTGTTTTGCATCTCTTTGCGATCATTTTATGTATCTCTGCAGGTCATTTTGTGTTCATTTCTGCTCTAAAAGCAGAAGGCAAAAAAATTGCAACATTTTGCATGAATCTTTTTTTTTTTACTTACTGCAACTTGTAATGAAATTATGTTTAACCAACAAACTATGTTGAATTAGGGGAATAAGTCTTTGCCCTACAATCTGTGTAATTTTAATTCCCCAATTACTTATTAACTGGTAGCAGAAACACAAGTTTTAAGGGGATTGAAATCCTGAACTCAAGGTGGAGACGTTTTCAGGCAAGTTTAAGTACTTTGCTGCAACTTGAATTTTGTTTTAAATCAATCAGCGCAGGAATATAAGTTTGAATTAATCACAATATTCATTTGGTGTAAATATAATATCAACACAACTCATCAAAACATGTTTGTAACTCAAGAAGTTTATCTTAATCAATAAATTTGGACTTTTAACTTGCAACCATGCTTTTTATTATTTTTTTTTAATAGTGGTAACAGGTACGCTAAAATATTTTTTGGAGTGAACTCAATTTGATTTATTTCTTGCACAAAAAATAGAAAATGTAATGACCTTGAAGTGGCACTGAATATTTGTGGGGGTCTTTATTAGGTTTAATTATTCCACCACATTTGTGCAGTTTTTCTAGATGTCTTCAGTTTTTGTACGATGTTCTGAAGGAAACGTTTGCATCAAGCTTCTTTGAAAAACATGCAGACCAACCTCAAAAATAAAGGTTTGACCAACAGTAACATATCAGTGGGCCTAGAATACTTCAGAATGTAGGATTACAAGCAATATCTGTGTTTATTTCTCATACGTGTCTTTACAGTGAATGGAAAAGTGCACTATAAAACCAAATGCTGTTTTCCTGTTTCGGCAGGTTGAAGTCCAGTTGTGTTGCGTATTGTGAAAGCTGTGTAAAAGTCAACAAAAGATGTTGGGTCACAGTGTGTATTTTTGGAGCCGAGGCCTTGGACTCAGTCAGGTCTGTCCTCTGTGATGTTTTGTCCACCGTTGTCTTTGGAGGAAGTGTGGATGTGTACATTTGCCTAAAAGGAGAAAGCAGAACATGTTTTTTTCATGCATGGAAACGGTTGCATAATTAAAATCAAGAGTCATGCTGCTCACCTGCAGGGCATCTTTTCTGGCGTTTTCCTCATCCAGCAGGTGTTGTTGCGCATCCTGAAGGCTGTTATTGGAACCGCACAGCACCGCCAGTTTATAGAGTATCATTTCTGACACCAGAGAAGTCAAAGATAAGCAATTTCTCTTCAGTGTTGACCATCCAGACAACACGAAGGACGGGATATGTCCTGTTACCAAACGCGGAGAAGTCACGGACAGCTTCACCACGCCAGCTGGGAGTTCACTCGTGTCCTGAACAAATATTATCCTACAGATATGTGCAGCGCATGATTCGTATTTCATCATGTGGATTATTTTGGAGCATTTATCTCTTCCAGGCAGGTTAGGTGTCAGTCTGCGCGCCAGCTGGCCCTTTTGGACACCAGGCGGTGCTGAGTGCGCGTCCCCTGGGGGTTGCGAAAGTTTTGGAAAACATAATTTATTCGCCTCCCTGGGGTCTTTCGCTCTCGGTATTTTACCACCTACTTTGTACGCAACGGCCAGCCTCCCTCCCACCACGACACATCGGGGAAAAGCTTCCCACGTAGCGCTCCGCGGTGACCCGGTGCGCTCAGCCGTGGAGTCGCGCAGCGTGCCGGCGGACAGTCCGAGGCTGTAGGCGGAGGCTGCAGGCCGCTTGGTCGGCGGGTTCCTGGTCCAGATATTCCCCCGACACCGGAGAACCGCGGACAGGGCAGAGGCGGACGGAGTGGAGGCCATAGCTGTTCGATAGGGTCCACGGTTCTCCTGCTGGGGTTCTGATATTCAGCCTCTGTCCGAACAGCCACATTGCAGGCTAAAGGTCCATTTGCGGGAGGAGCGGACCAGAGCAGGGTGGGGGGGTCTCCTATGGCCCACCGACTATATTTGCCCCAGCAGCGGCAGAGGGGGCACAGGCGGGTGTGTCTTTAAGGCACCAACAGTGACGGTGCGCAAAAACGCACCGAGTGACAGTGAAGTATGATACACGAGTGTTACCTAAATACTTTAGTTTATCTGTTCTCAAAGTAGCCACTGAGTGAATATGAAAGTTTAGAATTGACATACAGATGTTACCTGTTTTCTTATTTTACAGTACAAGTTATTATCAGACGTGCACAGACTAACACATGGGCAGTTCATATTTTGGCTGTTTGGTCAGTTCAAAATAGTCCAGGAGAAGAAATAATGTCTAAGGGGAGAAAAATCCACCTGTAGACAAGACATTCATTGTTTCAGCATGAAAAATTCTGTCTCTGACAATAATGTATCAGACTACTGCCAGCTACGGTTCAATAAAATGTGTTTGCATCTAAGAAAATTTTGTGTCTTTGGAATCATTTTGTGTCATACAAATTTTTTTTTTTTTTGCATTTTTGCACCTCTTTGTTGTCATTTTATGTCTTTTGTGGATGTCTTTTATCTTTGGAATTATTTTGAGTTAGGGGAATAAGTTTTTAATCGAAATTTCAATTTATCAATTACTTAACTCTTTGGAATAATTTTGTGTCTGCAATTATTGTGTGTCACTGTGCTCGTTTTGTCTCTGCAGTTATGTAGTGTCTCTCGCTAATTTTTTTGGTTGATTTGAGGGCAATTTCTATATTTGTGGTTATTTTATTTACTTTGCAGTTGTGTTGGGTGTCTTTGCTGTCATTTTTGTCCCTGTTGTTTGTGTGTCTGTGGTTATTTTGTGTCTGTTCATGGTCATTTTGTGGTTGTTTTGTGGCCATTTTTTGCTTTTTTGAGACTGTGTTGTGTTTCTTTGCAGTCATTTTGTCCCTGTTGTTGTTTGTGGTCATTTTGCGGTTGCTTTGTGTGTCTTTGTGGTCATTCTGTGTCTCTTTGCAGTTCTTTTGTCTCTGTTGTTGCTTTGTGTCTCTTTGTGGGCAATTTATGTTAGTTTGTGGTCATTTTGTGTCTCTTTGCTGTAATTTTTCATCTGTTTCACAAGAACATACTTTTAAAGTCTTCACAGAGAGGATTTTTTTTTTTTTTTAATTTAAAAATTCCATAGATCTAAATAATACTTTCATACATTTTCATCATGTTTTTAAGAAAAAATGTAAATCAGGCTGCTTTGGCGGTCAAATTTCGCCAAGAAAAAAAATGGAAAATGTGTATGAAAGTGCAGCTCAAGTGGAGATTTCTAGATTGAATAGAGAAAAAATAATTTTGTAGTGTGTCCTTTTCTTGTCCTTACAGTGTGTCTGTAAACAGACTGCATTTCTTTACAGTCAAAATTTTTAATTTTGTTGACATATTACACCGGGGTCTATACCGAGAGGATTTTAGATATTTCTTTTTATCACTCCAGAAATCTGATAATACTGTCAACAGCCAGAAAGAAAACAAAATGTTTGCCATGTTTTTGGGCATAAAATGTCTAGTAAATGACATTGTGACTGATACATAAAGAAATACTTCTGTTAAGACCCTCAGAATATAAGACTGGATTAGTGGAGATTTCTGGATCAGATTTAAATGCAGCAGAGTACAATTACTTGAGGGTCATTCTATTAAAAAGAATCAACCTTCATACTAGGAATATTCTCAGAATTTGAGACCCTTGAAGTACATCAGGGTGGGTTGGAATATTATGCTTTTTCCAGCAAATTAACAGAAAACACATCCAGGGTAGTAATGCTTGTTGTGGCTTTATGTCATTGACATTAAAACGGTGCAGTTTCCCTGTTAAAACTATTGATGTTCAAAGTTGGTTAGAAAATGTTAGATTTAGTCTTGACATTGCGAGACCTTGAGTGGACGTAAAAATGATTTGGTTGCAGTTTTTAAGGAATCTCAAAATTTTTTTTGTTTTTTTTTAAATCTGAAAATCTCCTGTACTTCTGAAGATATGAGGGCTCAAAAATGCTACAAAAAGTGTGAAATGTGGACCCATCCCATATGTACTTCAGCAGTGGGGAAATGGAAAAAAGTATTTTTAGTGTTAAGGTAAAATGCTGCATGGCTTAATTAAATATACTTCTGTTATTGTACATTTAAAAACAGCTGATTCTGAGGATCACAGGTGGGGTTTTTCACATTTGGCTCCTTTTATATTGAGTAACATCCACTTAGATTTAAAAATGTAGGCCATGTATTGCAGTATGTCAGATATAAGTTTTACAGTTAGTACAATAACTGGAGTTCAATTTAAAAAAAGAAAGTCTGACTTTATAAGTACTTGGTTACAGATTGGATGATAAATTATCTTATAAAACTCATACTGGGAAACTTAAGTTAGACTTTTTTTTTTTTTTTTTTTTTAAGAAATAAGCAGAGTCTCTTGTTCAGCAGAGGGTTGCAGATTGTGCAGGCAACAATTTTATCACTGTATTACAGGTGGCAGTTTAATGATGTTACTCTGTGAAAGGAAAGCCGGCATTTACCAAAAGTGTTTTTTTAAATTCACAAGTCTATCCAAAATAAATTCATAAAAATAAAATCATCTATTACCAATTTCAAGGCTTACAACACTGCTGTCTTATGTGGAACTTCCTTAATTAAACAAGTTTTAACCATAAAACAGTTTAAACAGCTTGTACTGAATGATGTTAAATTGAATGAAAGCTCCTGTTTTTCTTAATGTCTGCTTTGTATTGTGAAATGTGAAAATTCATTGTGGCGCAATCAAGGTACTGTTGTGAGTTAAACAAAGGATATCATCATCATTTACTTCCTGATGTATTTCTGAAGAGCAGGCATTTTAAAAAAACGTCACGTATTTGTCACATATTTGATTTGTAAGCCAAAGTGACACTGCAAAACAAGCTCAGGCCTGTGGCTTTACTAACTATTTACTATGTTGTTTTAAACGTACGTCTGCAAATGATCAAATCCAGTCCCACAAGGCAAACAATGGGATGTCTATAAAAGCCTCAACGGTGATACATGATCTAAAAATTTCTGGTGTGGGGAAGGTACAAGGTTACAAATGATTGTATTTACTTCTTCATTCATCATGAGTAGAATTCATTCATTCAGTCACTGATATTTTTGCTGCTCAGACACATACAGGCTGAAATTTGACTGTGGTCATTTACTTCTCTGTCATCCCTGCTGTTTGCTGTGGACATTCCTTTACATCAAGCAGTTCAACAGCGTGTCAAAAACAATCACATATCCAGAAAAAATGCCAAGGAGGGAAAGACACACACGCCGTCGAACAGGTTTGTCAGCCTGAAGAACCGAGACACACAGCTGACGAGAAATTACTCAACCTGCCCTGTTGGCAGATGTGTTTACACCACTAGAGGGTATCAGGTGTCTGAGGAAGACATGCAGGTTTAATAGAGAAAATCGAAACAAATCTGTTTTGACTTATGAGAGGAGAAGCTCTGTACAATGAAATCAGCAGTGGTTAAAAGCAAGCTTTGCTCTAAAGAAATGTGTGACATTAAATGGAGACAACAGAAAGCAACGAGCTTTAAATGTCTCAAACAGGCTTTATTTGATGATATGATGTGAAATCAAGTCAATTCTTATACAAATATATAAATCATCTATGGGTATGTACAGTGACTATAAACACAGTTTGTCAGAACTAGAGACCCTGAACTGGTTAATGAGACAATCCAAGTATACCGACGGCTTTTTGTCACAGAGTTTAGTGCATTTAAAGATTTACAGTTTATTAATCTTTATCCACTCAGGCTTTCACAGTAATCACGAGCATGGTCAGAAAAATATCAAAAACAAAAGGCAGGTCTGCTCTGTTTCTTTTGTGTGCAACAACATAGAGTCAAACCTGTCTGTTCAAAAAATGCTGCTGTCCTTGTTGTCCTTCATTTCTTCGCAAAGCTTCATGTGAAAAAGCTGGAATATGCTTTGATTTTCCTTCTCCGAGAGCAAAAAACAAAGTGGCTGAATGTTCACAGAAGTGTCTCCAGTGATATTTCCTCTCTGCCCAGTCAGGGTCTCGTGTTCGGAGTGAATGTGCTGCCGTTTCCTGAGGGAGGGCGTATCGTTTGGTTGCCTGGTCCCGGAGGCCGAACAACCACATTCGGTATGATGACAAAGGCCAGAATCCCCACCAGCATGAGCACCACGGTGATGGTGATGATGGACCCCACCACAGCGTAGTAGCACTGATCCGAGCGGAACAACCTCCGCAGGCGGCCCCTCACCCTGTTGGGAGGTCGGCCCACGTCCACCACAGTGGTTGGAGCTATTCCCTGCTCCATCGTGCTCAGGTTGAGGTCACCACCTGCTGCCGCCTGGACCTCCTGACTCTTCTTTGGCAGCGTGAGGAAGCTCGGCTTGGTCGGGCTGTTGGGAGGAGGGTTCTTCAGCATCAGCTTCCCCTGGCTGCGCTTGAAGCGGATGGACAGAGCCCTCTGCATGTCTGGTGGGAGTTTCCCTATGATGTCCTCGTTGTTGCCCAGGCGAGGCAGGTCCTGGCCATGGGGCAGCTCGGTCAGCTCACGGCACACTGGGCAGGACAGGGTCTTGAGCTCAGGCGAGACCACGTTGATGCGAGCGAGGCACTCCAGACAGAAAGTGTGTCCACATGCCAGCAGTTTGGGGGTCTTGAAGACGTTATCGTAAGAGCAGAAGCACACGGCACACTCAGTGTCTTCCACGTCATCTTCAGGGGGCTTTCTGCGGTCGTTCTCCCCCTCTTTCCTGTCTCGTCTCCGGGCCTCCTCACTCCTCCCACGCTGCCTCCTCTCTCCATGGTGCCGATCTCGATCCCTCCTTCTCCCTCTGTCAGACCTCTCCGACTCAGTGCTCCTTGACCTCCTCACCTTTGCTGGTTTCTCTTTCTTTAAGTGGTCCTCCTTGCTGTTCCTGCTATTCTGGTTGAGTTTGGGTTTGACGTTGGGGGCCAGTCTGGCTCCTTGGCTCCCTTCGGGTCTATGCGCTTCCCCGTCATCACTCATGTTGGAGGAATGATGCTAGAGGTAGAGTGCCAGCTGGAGTTTGATTCCCAGTTTCCCTGTGGAAAAATAAAGCTTGTGTGAGTTTATTGGCTCACAGAAACCAGTAGAGCAGGAAACAAGCTGTAGGAATTTACCTGTTCCGCCAGCACTGCTGCTTCACAGTGATGAAGCAATCATGTCTAATCTCCTGCTATCTAACATCTCTATTGTTTTGCTTTATGCAACAAGCATGTGCTGCTTGATAATGAGTTGCTCTATTTGTTTAGTAGGTTTTCCTGCATAGTAATCATCAAACAACATGTGCTGGGAGTGTTGCAAAAAGGTTTTTTCCCTGCTGTCTCAGTAGGTGAAACCTATAAAACTAAATGTGATACTGGTTTGTGCCACAACTTGTTTTAAAACCTTATAAAAAACATTCCATCATTCCTCATTTGTTTCTAACCTGTGGGAAGCTCACAATTTCCATTTTAGCAACTCATTCCTTTAAAAGTCAAAAAACCCATGTGTCCATACAATCGAAAGGAAAGAGCAGCAGAGACAAAGAAAAAGAAGGAAAAGTAAACAGAGTTTGCGCGCACACACACACACACACTGACCTGCTGAGGTAGATGAATGTCGGAACGTCGTCGGCGTTGATCTGACAGGTCAAATAATCCTGCTGTGTATCAGCGCAGCAACACCTGCACATCACCAAACTTCATGGCTATAAAACCCTCTAAAATCTGAACCGTTTGTCCTTCCTGCCCTCCTCTGTTCTTATCTTTCCTCTTATATCTTGTTTTCTAATTGTGGGCTCGGCAATGCCTCCTCTGAAACCTCCTCCTCCTCGCTGCCTCTCACCCTCCCCTTTCTCGTCAGACCAGTTGAACCAGCTGTATGAATCCAGTGCCTTTTTTTCTGTGTCAGTGTGTGGAATATGTAGATAACCAGGCCATTTCCTTAGATAATTCTCATCTGTCCACCCCTGCAGAAAGAGTCTGGCATGGTGGTATCACTTCAGTGGCAGCTGGACATTCTCATTATTCAGAATTAAAGTAATATCTTTCATCACATTAAGTTTAACTGAGCTTATTAGAACAGCAACCAGTGGCATGATGGCTCACATGGTAGAAGCACATCAGTCTTATCTGTGTGGTTTATACAGATTAAGATGACAAACAACAGTTACTGTACAGAAAATTCCAGCCATTGCTTTAAAAGAACAACAGTGCAGTTCTGTCAACACTGTCCATATCACATCTCATACCTGTCATACCTCCACTGCTGTCTTGTCTCTGTGGGTTCAGCTTAACCTTGCCTCACTAGTTCCTCCCTTTGCACCTGCACAGACTAAGATATTAACTCATGACTCCATTTCAAGGCCAGCATTGATTTAAATATGTGAGATTAAATATTAACTGCATTAAAAACACAGAATTGTTTTGTTTTCTTTGTCAAATGGCACTTTTGACAATGGAAGCTGCGTCACGCTTTATATAACTACAATAGTTCCTGCCTTGCAACTGTATCCCTCCACCAAACAGAAATGTTGCAGTTTACATCCATCAGAAGACTTTAAAGAAATTTGATAAATATGAATTAAGTGTAGTTTTACTTTCCGATAAATTCTAAGACAGGTGTAGGCCATGACTGTAGGCAGCACTTCAAATATGGATGCTGCTGCAAAGAAGCAGCAAACTGACACCATGTCTAAAAAGAAGTCAATGTGGCTGCATTAGGCTCAAATAGACAACCAAAAAGTGGAACGTAAACTCTGCAAACAGCAGTATGTGTATCATAGCTCAAAAAACAACATGGCAGATTATCTAAAAACAGCTGCTATCTTTTAGCGTTATATTTCTTTATATAGTATATAGTTCATGTTCTGAATCACTAGTTAATATAGCTCTATTTTCAGAAATAAAATTAATATGTGCCGCTTTTTATGTCCACTTACAATATAGTTATCTCATAAGGCTGCAGACAGAACACACTCAGTGATCTGTGGCTCACTTAGTTGATCTACAGATGACGAGCAGAATTTTTTCTCTGTGAATAGTCAACTGATGGAAGAGTAGGTTCAACTTCAGTCCACCAAGATTTTCTTTCGCACTAAAATTTCTCAGTTAGGCCCAAAATTTGTTTTGTGAAGTCACCATTACCTTTGACCACCAAATTTTAATCAGCTAAGTCTATATTAACATTTGCACCAAATTTGAGAACATTTTCTCTAGGTGTTCTTGAGGAATCACATCCATGACAATGTGACGTGCGTAGACATACAAGTGGAAAACATAAAGTCTTAGGCCACAGCTGTTGCTGACATGGAGGCATAAAATCATGCTGCAGCAGGCGGCTCCCTGAAGGGACATGAAAGTGGGTATTCTTATGACAGACGCATATGGCATAAGAATATGTCTGGGCTGACTCGCTGAAAACTAACGCTCTTCTCAACTGGAGCTACACATTGATCAGCCACAACATTAAACCACTGACAGGTGAAGTGAATAACATTGATTATCTTGTTAAAATGCAATGTTCTCCTGGGAAAACTTGGGTTCCTGATATATGGATGCAACACTCACACAAACATGGTTCCCAGTGGATAATGCATCTGACCAAAGTGCAAAACATGCTCAGGAATGGCTCAAAGAAAATGACACAGAGTCCAAGGTGTTGACCTTGCCTCCAAAATCTCATTGTGCTTCTGCAGGATCTACCAGCAAAAGTCAGATCCATGAAGGCTTCACCCAACAACCCACAGGATGCAAAGGATCCACTTTTGGTGTCAGACACCACAGGACACCCCCAGATGTCCATAACCAGATGTCACAGCTGTTCTGGCAGCAAAAAGGGGGCTACACAACATCCAGCATGCGGTTTTAATGTGGTGGTTGATCAGTCAACCTTAATATTAAAAGATCATTATGGTAAAGTCACACTGTTACTTCACCACTGTAACCACAAGGTTACAGGAGGTAATCCAAATGAGGCGTCTTAATCCAACGTGTTTTACCACAGTGAATGTCCTGGTGCACATTAAACCCAGATAAAAAAACATCTTGAAAGACGGTAAATGAAGATATGGTGATTACTTCTTGACCTGTAAATTATCTGAGAAAAACAGGTGGTTGTAAAACTTTATTGCCCTAAATAATGAAAACAACGATAAGGAGCCTCACGTGCAGGTGAAACTCATTATTTGGATATTTGTATTTTCAGCTTCACACTTTAAGTGTGCTGCTTTCACAAATGCACAATTTAACAAAGCCCCATTATTTAGGGCAGGTCAACATTCAGTCTGAAAATCACCAACAAAACGTAGTCTTATTTATAAACTGACACACCCTCCTGGTGAGTCAGTACTGTTGTTGTTGATGAGGGAGACTCAGATCATTCATTTTCTTTGCTGTGGCTGGCAGACGCAGCTGGTTTATGATTAAACCAGTCAGTAAGCGTTGGCCCACTTCTTACTGAACCCACCTTTGTCTATGAGTGCATTCAAGGTGCCAACCTCGGCATATTTCTTGGGCTGATTTGCATAATGTGGTCCAGATTTGCTCCTGATGCAGTCAAAAATTCTACATGAATCTACAGCAAACATTGTTTTCACAGTTTAAACCATGTTTATATGCTGACACACTTTGTTTTCATGTATTTTTCCTATGTTTGCCCTGCCCTGAGAGAGGAGCATCTGTGCGTCCCTGCACCTTTTATTCCTGGCATCAGTCCCGTGAGCCTTCGTCACTTCAGCCCAGCTCCTCTTTTGTTTTGCCCTGCTTGCGGGGCATCTTCTTGCTGCTGCTGTCCTCCAGCTCTTTGCTCTTGTAGTAGTGAGGAGCCACTTCAAGCAGCCAGCCGCTCTCTATCTCAATCACCTGCATGCAGTGGGGGGGAGAGGAAATAATCAGTGGGTGGTTATGCAGAAATGGATGTGGTTAAATATTGCACAGGAGTACTCCACACTCCACAAAAAAAAAAAAAAAGGAATACTCCACACTTCCTCATGGGCTCGCTGGAAGGTGTGACTGTGTTATTTACATTTTAAACAAGAGCTTATTCTGTGTTCAGTGATTGTGCTCCACATAAGCCTACAATGGCTACTTATCAACCCCGAACACTGTAAATATTTGAGAGCGATTTAGAAGCCTATTTAAAAGTACACAATGACACATGCTGAGCAGGCAGACCTGTCTCATGAACTCCTTGGTGGTGAAGACCAGCTCATGGTAGATTAGCCAGCGGGGCTGCTCCTCGAACAGAGAGCTGTTGGGGTGGACGTACACCGTCTGCTGGTGCTTCACTGTCTTGTAGCCGCCTTTGCTCAGTCGTGCTGTGTGGTAGAAATATCCAGCCGTCACAGCCTGGGGGAGTGAGGAGCGGGAGATGGGTTTAAAAAGAGCTGATTCATTGATACACGGATGGAAATCAGGGTGATCAGTGTACAAAAACAGCACCGATAAAGCATCAGCAGCAATTAAATGACAATGTAAGAGAACACAAAAAAACAGATTACACTCTTTATCAGCGGACTACAGTTGGAAGAGGTTAGAGGTAATGTAAACAAAACAGATAACACTGTAACGTACTATATTTAGTTGTTTTTTGTGACATATTTTCAAAGGTGTGTCATTTACTCAAGCTTGAAGACTACAAACAGACACCACAGCTGGTTTAATCTGTGTGGTTCTTTGGTCGCTATTTCATTTCTTAAGCACTTAATAATAATTCGAAATTACATAACTGGAAAAATCCAGACTACTACTTTGGTAGGTATATTTGTGAAGGATTTATTAATCAAGATAAAGAGTGACAACAGAAGAGGAAATAAAGCAGCTGTTCAACACTCTGTTGATTAACACGATATGAATGACAAACTATTTACATTTAAAGATATGGCTAAAATGAGTGTGGATTGCTAAATCATATATACTAATTTAGCAAATATAATTACAAATCAGGAAATCTTAATATTTTTTGTTTTCCATCATGCAGTAAAAGCTTTTGTCATTAAATACTGCTTGAATTTAGCATTTATTTATGGACGAAAAAACATTATACTTATTAAATGGCCCGTCTTGTCTGTTTTACATCATTTTGAGATGAAGGGGTCAAACTTTAACATGTCAAAATTTAATTCCATCCATCTTTTCCCTATCCAGAGCTGAGTCTTGATGGCAGCAGACTAAGCAAGTAATTCCTGCAACACTTTGCAGTTCCTCCTGGGGGAAGTATTTCTAGGCCAGATGAGATATGTAATCTCTCTAGTGGATTCTTCAAAGGAAGGTGCCCAGGAGGCATCCTAACCAAATGCTTGAACCACCTCTGTTGGCTCCTTTCGAGACAAAAAACTCGACTTCAAGCTTCTTATTCTGTTTCTAAGGCTGAGCCCTGCCATTGTACAAAAGAAATGTATTTGAGCCACTTGTACTCACGACCCTATCCTTCGGTGACTATCTAGAGCTCATGACCAAAAGTGGTAAATTTAGAGCTTGTCCTTCTGGCTCAGCTCCTTCTTCAACACAACAGTCTGGTACAACACCCACATTACTGCTGCCACTGCACCAGTCCATCCGTCCATCTCACGCTCTATTTTCATGTCACTAATGTACAAGATCCCAAGATCTTTAAACTCCTTCAACTGAGGCAGCAACTCTGTACCCAGAGGGAGCAATACACCGATTTCTGGCAGAGAACCACGGCCTCAGACTAAGAGGTGCTTACTCACACTTGGTGGCAAACCACATTAGTGCATGTTAAATTTGAGATTTGATTCTGAGGTTTTCAAACAGGACACCCTCCTCACACTGGCTGCACCTTGAAATTCTGTTCCTGAATATCACAAACAGGACTGCAGACAGAGGAGACTCTCTCAAAGTAAACTGAAAATATTTAGAATATTTCTGGGTTTAGCTGAGCCACTTAATGGAAAATTATCTCTATTAAGTTATCATTTTCATCATCACTTTTTTAATGCAGAAAATGATTCCTGCTTCACCCAAATCCAATCCGTCATCAATGGCCAGAGTGAAATAAACTGTTTTTGATGAGGTTAAAATCTTTTGATGTTAGCCAGTATATAAATAACATGTTCCTCAGACTGAAGGTAGGAAACTACACCAACGCATTAAAACATAGGAAAAGTCAACACTAAAACTGAAATAGCTCAAAAACATTCTTCATGTCTTCTTGTTGATACAGTAGTTTTGAGTTCTTTTGTTCAGACATAAAATGAATAGATAGATGCTGATTACGTTGACAGTTTCAGCAGAAACTTTGCCTTCTTCAGAAGCATCTCACTGACAGCGTGTGACGTGTCAACCGGCAGATTTTGACAGTCGGCTTCTGAAGAAGGCGAAAGTTTCCGCCGAAACTGTCAAGGTAATCAACATCTATTCATTTTATGTTTGAACAAAAGAACTCAAAACTACTGTAAAACTGAAATATCAGCATAAAAGGTGGGATTACACAAAAATCAAGTTTATTGATGTAGCACCCGGAGTTGACAAAAATTTAAGAAAGGCAACAATTGAAATGTGGAAAGGCAAAAAATAGGATAAAAATGTGTAAAATTTAATTATAAAACAAGAATAAATTGAATGCAAAATGCAAAAAAATAATAAAAAAACAAAAACAAAACAAAAAGAAACTTGTAAGATCAATTTTGAAAATAACTTTGATTTAAATTACTGACATATTGGGAGCAATGACAGCCAAAATCTTGTGTTTTTTTTTCCCTTAGAAATGTCAACAATAGAGGATTTTGTTTCTATAATTACACAACAGAAACCATCCAAATCCTCTCCACTTCAAACACAACTCCTTTTTCAATCTTCTGTCCACAGATGCTGACAAACCGTTCACACCTGCAGGAATGTAGGCCAGGTAGTGATGGGTGTGTTCCCAAAACTAAAGCTCAAACGGATACTGACACACAGGTGACTGATGACATCCATCACTCACAAGTCATCGAGGGTGAAACGTGAATCTTTGTCCACTTAAAACAGAATAAATATTTTGAAATGACCAATTCATTTTGTTTCTGTTTTGTTTCTTAGCATGGAGATGTCACTGTGTCCCTGATTAATGTAAGGAACACACACAATGCTGCTAAAGTCAATTAAGAAATAAAACATTCTATTTATATTTCACAATACCAACATATACTGTGCTTCTGTTTCTGTCTGTTTGCATGCTGGACGTTTGAAAGAAGCAAAGGCAGTTTATGATTAGAAAAGGTGTAACCCTGCTAAAAAAAAAAAAAAAAAAAAAGAAACGCCCTCTGCTTATCTCAGGTGGTTTAGGGGTGCTTTTACAACACACACAGGCGATTCACACAGCCTCTGTTTGGTGAAGATTGACACGTCTCATTTCACATTTTACCTGGCAGAAGTGCAATGTTTTTCTAGAGCCAATTATCTCGATTAAAGCTTTGAGCAATAAAGCAATAAAGGTGCTGGTCTCGTGAGTGAGATGTAACTTAAGTTCATGAGTGAACAATAAATCAAGGAACTATGTCAACAGTTAGCTGTTAAAACCAAACTAAGCACCTTTCAGTCCTCTTGTTCAAGTCCCAACTCATCTTCAATTATTTACCTCGAATCCGTGAATCCTGAAGTTGATTTTACAACATTCAAAGCAGAAGCAAACATCAAGTACAACCAGCGTTCACTACGTTTTTGAAATGAACTGGTTCTACACATTTAGCTCTTCAGTGCTCTTATTTATGTATTTCCCCAATCTCTCCCCACTTCTAGATCCCTGAAAAGCCATCTGATATGGATTTGTTTGTTTTGCTTGATTATATTTAGCTCACTCAGTGCTAATTGCTAATGATATACAAAGAGGATGGTTTATTACATTTAGAGCATGTCATGTGACAAAAAAAAAAAAAAATCAACAGTGTGGACCCTTAGGTGAAGCAGAATTTGTTTAAAACATCTGCGTTATCATTACTTACAAAAACTGGCAGACCTTCTGGTCCCCTTAAAGGGAAAAGAGTTTGTTTGCTATGTGAGCTAGCCAAAAGCAAAGATAAAGTTAGTTTTGTCATTTTTTGGTTACATACACACGCACACATGCACGCACGCACGCACGCACGCACGCACGCACGCACGCACGCACATAAAGGATTTAAAAAATCCATGTTGTGAATTTTTCACAACACAACCAAGTCAGAATGGGTAAAAAAAAATTGACAGCTTTCAATCAAAAACCAATATTCCCTATTTACATTCCACATACACGGACTGTAAATAGGGAATATTTTCATCAGTTTGCATCTGTGGACTGAGTTACAGGTGTAAAATGGTCACCTCCTTTTCATGCCATCATTCTTGGGAAATTTGAATAAAGACACCAAGCTGTTCTTTAAATTCTGACAGCCTGGAATGAAGCATTTGCTGGACAAAGGACAGCTGCTAAACTGCTGACTGTAATAGGGATAGCAACTCACACTCAGAAAAGAGAACCATTGATGCTAATGCTCTCAAGTTGTTATAGTGTTAGGAGCTACAGGGGTCATACTTTGCGCGATTCAAGTGCATTATCAAGCCATCAAGTGCGGCTCTTTCAAAAAGTCATGTACAGTCAAACTATATAGTTTAATTCTGCACAGTTCGAAGTCTTTTCAGCAATTATTTTCCAATATGTAAAATGTGCATAGAAATTCTCAGAATTTCCTTCAGATGGACTATAAGAGCTGAGTATAGTTTAATGTTCTTCACTTCTGAGGAGTTCATGTGGATGAATGATTGGAAAAAAATTGCTTCAGGAAGGTGTGTTTCTGATTATATTTGTAGGGCCTGGCACTGAAGACAAAGTTTGCAATGTTATGAAAGAGGTCATGTTCATGTTTTGGAAGTGTATTGCCACACCAATTTAGTGGTGCCTGCAGCTACAGAACAGGCCCATCAGATGTGGTTAAACCAAGTAGTACCGATATTTGCACCGAGCCACAATGAGAATATGAGAATATCATACATCCTCTTTATTAATATCTAGTAACCAAAGCGGAGATTTCGCTTCAGTTTTTGCCTGGGAACTGGTGAAACTGCGGTGGATATTCTGAGTAGCACTGACCTTGCGAATGGGGATATTGTCTCCCTGAGAGCTGACCACTTCCACCTCGATGCGATCCATCAGACCCTCCAGCTGGTCCCTCACATCCCGGGCTCTTCTCATGGAGCGAAACTGGATGAAGTTCTCGTAGCACCACTGGGTGGAGTAGCCGCTCTCCACCCACTGAGGAAGAAAAACTTCATTGTTGTAGTTAGCATATAATATTTATCAAACCGCTTGAAGGACAAATTTTAAACCTGCACGTAAAAATAACAGTTGGTGTCCACAAGAAAACTCTCATTATCGCTATTTATCATGTTGTGAGGCTGTGTGTTCTCAGCGTTAATAAATAAATGCAAAACAGAAAACATTCCTCTCAGTCTTAGTTAATTAGCAAATGTTAGCATTCCAATACGAGTTTCGATTTCTTGTGAACTGTACTTTAAATTGACTTCAGGAATGATTCAAATTCAACTAAGGACAGAAAAAACACTCTTACGAACTATGAATAGGGCTGCAACTACAATTACTTTATTTCGATTACTAGGGCAATTATTTTCTCAATTAACCGATTTGATGTTTGGTCTACAAAATGTCAAAAATTGTGAAAAATGACACAGTGTTTCACAAAGCCCGAGATGACATCCTCTTATTTGTTTATATGCAGATTACCGTCACAGAGGATGACGTGAACCAGAATATATTTTAATTTTGGAAACTGGACAATTTGATAATCAAAACAGTAGGCAAATAACTGAACAGCTAACACCAAATTGATATTATGTTGCAGCTGTGACTGTGAACAGTAAAAAAAAAAATAAACAAATAAAAAAATATATATTTTAACCATTTACGTCAACTGTAACACAACATTAAATGTGTTAATATACAAAGCTAAATGCCATCTACTTAACTGTTTTTCAAGTAATTGTTGATACAAAGAAATGCTTAATATATCCATCCTGTCCCTTTCACTTTATTCTTGAATAAGCTTCAAGTTATAAACAGTTTAAATAGAGAAATAGACATATATGGTTTAAACTGTACTTTGTTGCAGATTGCTGTTAAACAGGTCTAGACTCATCTGGTGTCAAGAACAGACAGTTCAAAATTAGTCTAACTGTGCTTACACCAAATATTTGCATGCTGCGTCACAGAAAACCTGAAACCTTGCTGGTTTGCCGTTTCAACACTTGAAGGATAAACACAAATGCAGTCATAACAGCAACAAATCCAACCTAAATCAAGGTATTCTAACATATCACCAGCCCTAACTGTTGTTGTACCTCGCTGTGTTTATTTTACCTGTGTGTAGACGTTCAGCAGCACCAGGTGGTCACCTCCCGGCACCACAAAGTTCATCCTGGCATTGTCTGCGTGAACCACCTTGTCTTTGGGCCGGTAGAAAATGGAGTTGTTCACTGACAGCATGGCCGCTATCGTCAACACTTCCTCTGAACACTTATACCTGGAGGGAAGCATTAAAGGACAAATTTTAGAGAAACAAGCACAAAAAGCACCGACAATAACAATCATGCAAGTTGCCTCTAATTTTCTCTAAAATTATTCTTTTCATTTCACAATAAGCATGTGACTTTAGTTTACTCCAGCATTCACTTGCCCATTCGCATTTTATCGATATGAATCACTGCTTGAAGAAATCATCCTCAGACCCACAAATACAACAATAATTTGTTTAATCCTTTTAAAGTTATAGGAAACTTGAAGCAGAATCTCCTGTTGGTCTCCTCACATACACACTTCTGCTACTGCCACTCATCTCAAACTGCTATTCAGCCGGTAACACTTTTGTTGACTGGAGTCTTTTGTTCTTTATTTAGTAACTCCTGTGTCTGTAATGATGCTGCTCTCCTGTCTCAAAATGTTTTAAAGCTCCATGCACTGTCCCCCTAGAAACCATCAGACCGGCCATGATTTGACAGTAAGAAAGCTGCTCTTTGATCAGAATAACAACCAAGTCGCGCTTCGTCTGCTGAAATTCTCAATCACAGTGTTGCTACATTAAGCACTACATCAAAAGCGGTCTAGGATAAATCCATTATTTTTGGCAGCAGGAAGAGCAGACCACCTCTGAATTGTCCCAATCTAATGAAGGCTGCAAGGTCAAATATATTTAACACTTATTGAACAGAGTCGGCTCTTAATTAAGTGACAACATGTTAAAGGATGCACAAAAAGTCGAGTGCAAACTCGGCTAGCAGCAGTTTGTATATCAGAGCTGAGAAACCAACATGGCGGATTGTCTAAAAACTTGACTATGTTATATTTCTCTCTAGTTCTTGTGCTAGGATCACCAGTTGATATGGTTTTATTTTCAGAAATCATATGAAAATGTGAGTTGGTCTGCTCCCAGTATGTTCTTATCATTTTAGTCTAAAACAACCGGAGTTAGATGATTTATTATGTTGTAAACATTTGCATTGCACAGTGTGAAAGGTAACTAAGCAGCAGTTCTGTCGGTGCATTCAGACAACAGTTAAAAAGTAGAATAGAGATGTGCAAATCTAAAAATATAGTAAAAATAATATGTTTAAGTGTTACCTATGAAAATAGTAACATAGCTTATTGTTGTAAAGAAAGCTTATTTGACAGTTGTAGCATTTCTGGATATTGCACATTGTATAAATAGAAGGTACATCTAAAAACAAAATGCAACTGGAATGTAAATGTTTTTAGATTTTGAAACTGTAAATGAAGAAGAGGTTTGAATTGGTTGAAAAGTAGGCATGATTCCAGTCCACCGTATTTTCTACTATCACTGTCAGCACATTCTGCTGGAAACTGCAGGTCCAGTCATATTTCTAACAGCTGAACAACTGCTGCAGGTTGATTTAGCTGAACACGCCTCTGATGAGTCATCTCAAAGCTGCTTCAGTGGAAGGCTGGGTTGTAAACATCAGTTTATTTACTCAACCAAGCCTCACACATTTCCAGTTACTGCTAAATTTAAAACATATTGAACGCCCTGATAATCAATAGTTTCACTCATGGAGAAACTTTAATAACCATAAATCGAAGGCTTTGATATATTTGAGAAACCTAGAGTCTCCAATTTTCGTATTACTTGTTAGGCTTCATGGAGCAATCAGGCATGCAGTGCATGCTTCAAATGAACATATAAAGAAGGCGCATAACAACTTTGACTGGAGACTCACTGCTCAGAGGCAAGGATCATCTTGCTCAGCATGGGATCCACCGGCAACTCAGCCATCCTGCGCCCTAGCTGAACCCCAGCAAACAAGAACAAACAGTTATGAACAAACTAAAGACTTCATTAATTTAATAGACAATAACCTGTACAAGTCTGCAATAATACAGTTAGATGAGCCCTCTGAAAAACCCATCCCTGATAATCATTCATTAACAAAACTGTATTGACAATAAAAGCTCAAAGACGAAAACAATGAGTCACCTCTCTCATGTATCAACGCGTTTGATCAAGGAAGTGAATGATCTTTTGCTACCGCTCATCGTGACACAGCATCACATGCATCAAGTATGCACAGTATGTCATGCAAATATGAAGACAAACAGAGTGCAGATAGATACAGATTATGCGTGTCAAAGCGAAAGGTTATGGATCGTTTTTCTATGGATACAGTTAAGAATGTGAGGAAAGTTTGACAGTGGTAACTTACTGCTTGTTGACATAAATGCTACTGATTTCCACAGATTTTGTGGGGTGTTGAGAGTAGACTCACTAGATAATAACGTCAATACAGCAACTGCATATATTAAAGAAAATGCGTGCAGGAGACTGGTATAAAAGTTCATAATGCTGCAAGTTCAGCTAATCCTATTGATTTTACACCAGCTGTTTGATTTCATTTTAAATCACTTAAGCATGCAATAAATACTTTTTGGGGCACTTTAGGGCAGCAGAAACAAGTTGTAAATCCCCTATTTACTCTCTTTTGGCTCTGTTTTTGGTCTCTGTGAGCTCCCGAGCTGCTATATTCTCCACTACGTTATAGTTGGTTTTTTTTGCTGAAAACATGAATACTGAGGTTTAAAATGAAAACACAAGAGTGGTGAGGCTAAAACAAACAGCTTTAAGCCAGACATATAAACAATGAGCTCAAAGTGACCATAAAGCCAAAAGGAGCTGCAGACCTGGCTCACACTGTCATTTAATGTGTTTTTGCTATAAAATAGAATGAAAACACTGGTCCTTAGTTTGCACCTTTGTAAGCTCTCCCAGGTGGTTTAGGGCGCCCAGGGCGTAGAGCTGCTCCAGGGCCAAGACCAGAGTCTCGTGAGGAGGAGGGTCCATGAAGTCAAAATGAATGAGGTCATTAATACCTGCCAGAAAAAGTATTAGCTTTTTTGACCAAATACATGCCATCAATTACATTATTTTAATGATATCTATCTTCCTCCTCTCACCTAGACTCTTTAAAAGCAGGACTACATTTCCCAAGTTGGTCCTCTGAATCTCAGGCACAGTGGTTTCCTCCATCTCATGTTTAAAGGCCCAGGCCGTGTAAAGCCGGAAACATTTCCCAGCAGCCACTCTACCTGCACGTCCTGCTCTCTGGTTGGCTGAAGCCTGAGAAAGAAACACAAACATGCAATAAGAGCGGGTCACACGCTCACAGCTGCAACAATAAAACAACATACTCGCACATTAGTCTTTGTACAGTATAGATTTAGTCTGCAGATGAGTTTGGTGTGTTGAAAAGAAACTATTTCTATACTTCACAGCTAAATCCTTTGTTATACTAATAGAAAGACAGACGGAAGGAATATTTGGAATGACAACCCACCTGGAAGAGATAAAAAACCCAGAATCAGGATTAATTTTGACAAAATTATTTGCTGGCAACCTATTATTCATGACGAAAACTACACAAACAGCATTTCAAAAGTAGAATTATGACAAATGCATTGCATTTTTTGTCAACCAATACAAAAATGAACTATTTACTAAAGTCTTATTCAGTGACCTGCAGTTTCTGTGAAAAGACACGATACAGTTCCTAATTAAAGTTTCTTTCACTGCCCCAAACATCCTTTGTTTAAAAGTTGATTTAGCCATTCACTGTCCTCTAGATGAGGCTTGGAGGAAAATTTGCGGGTTTCAATGGCCACTCAGTCAGCTCTCCAGATTCAACACATTTTAAGATTCAACACTGACAGAAACACTAGGAAGTGCACAGGAACAGTATGTAAAGAACATTAATCACACTATTCAAATATTAAATACCTCTGAACACAGGGACTCAGTATCTAGTTCAGGTTTTGTCTTCGAAAAATCAGCTTCAGACCCGTTTAGTGCAAGTTAAAAAAAAAATCTATTCCTAGAAATGTATTCATTTATATCCAGTATCACCTACACTGTAAGATTGGAAAGATAAACATTTTTAGATTATATAAAAGAGAAAATTTTATCTTCTTTCTGAGAGAGAGGGAGAGAGAGAGAAATTTAATTAAACTCTGCCTGAGGCTATTGTATGAAATTTCCATGTGAAAAAAATACATCTCAAAATTCATTCAGTCAGCTTCACACCTGTAAGGCCAAAATGAACAACTTTGAACTCCATGAAGCAGAAACACTAGAGAATTTTGAAATATAGTAACGTCTCTGTCGCCATCTCGAGGTCAGAGTAAGAACTGAAACAACCCTATTTACCTTCTTCTTTTAAATTTTAAATTTGAGAACACAGTATATAACAGCCATACAACAAGCAAGCAAGTGACACTGATGTGAACCTAAAGTTCAAATTTCTCAGCTGCAGTTCTACCAAGAGGTTTATGGAGCAGAAATTAAGCACAAAACTGCTGCATCCATGCAAATCATTGGCTGTCTCTTCATTGAAAGTCCACACTCAAAAACCTTAATAAGTGTACAGGGACCTCCAGGATGCAAAGAACTAAAATACATTGAACTTATGATTCTATTGTTTCTTGCTTAAACAGTTCGGTTTTTAAGTGGACTAAGTATATGTGACAAAGATAAATGGGAAAACAGAGATGGAATGAACTAGAAATGCATATTTGTGTGAGTGCATGTATGGTATGTGAATTCCTTCTGTAGGTAAAAGCTGGAAGACCGGCCATTTATCTAAAGACCAAATAAAGGCACGCAACTACTCTTCTGCTTTGAACCGTCTCTTTTAGAGCATATGCACTTGTATGACATAACACCCAAAATGTTTGTAAAAATGAATCATGTGCATTCATACACTCTTGGAAATTTTTACAAAATAACATTGATTTTCTGCTTGTTAAACATTAAGAAAAGGCAGTTACCCGTGAGCAGGGTGTAACAATCAGCGACTCCATGCCTGTGCGGGCGTTGTAGCTCTTCTGTTTGCAGAAACCGGGGTCAATGACGTAAATGATGCCATCTATGGTCAGTGATGTTTCTGCGATATTGGTGGCTACCACCACCTTTAATTGGCAGGAAGAGAAGACACATCAACAGGGGATAAAGTGAGAAAGTATCGCTCAAACAAAGCAGAGTGAAGACTCAGGACTAGTCCATATATAAGCAGGATTGTTATTGGATTTTTCCACTTTCACTCTAAAAAAACAAAAAAATCTAACAAATAAAATCAATGTCCACATGAAAAGGCAGCAATATAAATCTAACCTTAAAGCTTGTTGGCCATTCAGAATCCTGAGAAAAAATCTACTACTGGTTCTGGTAGGCATCTGAGGCCAACGGTGCATCAAGTAAGGAGGGAATCATATGTTTGGACTGATTCTGACTCATCTGTTAATATAGTATATAATTAATATAGTGGAAGAGTAACTGTACATTTATGTCTAAACATGTACCAAGTCTTGACAGCAGCAGTGCCGTTTTTTCCTCGTCCACCACTGCACAAAACTGCCTCATGCAAATAAAGCAAATAACTGCTAACACAAGTCAAAAATTCCCTGTCATTCTGGAGGTTTTCTGAAAAGTCTGTTTTCAGTGAACAAAAAAACTGCATTTTCATTCAGACAAAAAGCCAAAACACAAAGAAAAAGCTATGTTTTAAAAAGTTTCTGTCTACGTGTGGATAACACTTAATCTAGCTGTTGAACAAAAAGAACAAAGGTGTGTGGAAAACATCAAAACAAGGTGTTCCTCTGTCAGAGTGTGAATAATAACTCTCTCATGTTCCAACCACTTAGTGCAGCATGGATGGTTCTCGTAATCTGGAGAAAGATGAGAAGACTGCCACAACTAATGAACAACAGATTACAAGGAGCTAAAGTCTTCATTTTCATGTCTCAAACTAATTATTTGATGTCATAATCTATGGACTATTTTCAGTCTGCCAAGTTGAAATATTAGTCCTGTAACTGTAGTAGGAAACAATAACAGCTTCCCAGAAATAAGATACTGTCTCACCTTTCGTGCTCCAGGTGGAGTAGGATTGAAGATCTTCGCCTGCATGTCAGATGGCAGGTTGGCATAGATGGGAAGAACAAGCAGCTCAGCAATCTTGGATCCAAGTCGCCTGCATCTCTCCTGGAGCAGCTCGCAACACGCTTCAATCTCCTCCTGCAAGACAAATGTGCAGCAAGATGAAGGATGCATGATGAGAACCTGCTCTTTGTAGCAATATATTTTATTCTGCATTTCAGTTCATTTGGTTTTGAACACAGGAAATTTTTTTACATGTGTACAAAGTAACCAGATATTTCTCCAGTACACTGCATTTTTACACAGCTCATTTTGTATAGACACTGTATGTGGATGCACAGTGTTGTTATTTAATCCATATCCACAATTACACCCTATAAATAGAGTCCAGGACAAAATTTCTGGCATAAATTCTTCTTTTACAAAGCAACAAATGTACCATCACAGCTCTATCCTTGCCAGATATCTAAAAGAATGTCATGTTTGATGAAAAAAAAATACCTGTCCGGTGAGGAAGACCAGAATGTCTCCGGGAGGCTGCGTGACATGGATCTGTAGCACTGACACCACACATGCTTCCAGGTAGTCTGCCTCTGGAGCCTTGACAACACAACACAAAGAAACTTATATCAACACTGCAGTTGGATTTTGAGACTCTTCTGAAGTCTTTATTTCTTTCTGCACTTTGGGGCTTTGTAGCCCACAGAGAGGACACCTGTCAACCTGTTTTATTTATTATTCTCTCAGTTTTTGAGCACTATTTTCTTTTTAAGTATTCATGATGAAGACAGATTTTTATATTCAGTATCTTCTTTTTCCATCAAACAGCAACCATCATGAATATAATTAATCATTCTAATATCAAACATGTAATATAAATAACATTCTTACTTTAGTGTAATAAATATCGACAGGGAATCTCCTGCCAGGAATCCTGAAAACAGGAGCATCATCAAAGAAACAGGAGAAACGCTCAGTATCCAGAGTGGCGCTCGCGACCAGCACCTTCAGGTCTGATCTGAACCTGGCGATGTCTTTAATGAGACCAAAGAGGATGTCGGTGTGGAGTGTTCGCTCATGGGCTTCATCTATGATGATCACACTGCAAGAAGAGAGACAGAGAGCAAAGGGAGAGGAGAAGATTGCGCACAGGTTTAGTAAATTATTATTATTTATTTATTTTTTTTAAGTTATTTTTTTGGCTTTTTTGTGGGCTTTATTAGATAGGCGCAGTGAGAGAGAGAGACAGGAAACAGGGGTGAAGAGTCGGGGGAAGACATGCAGCAAAGGGCCGCGAGCGGGAATCGAACCCGGGCCAGCTGCGTCGGGGACCAGCCCCTGTACATGGGTCACCCACTCAACGCGTTGAGCTATACAGGCACCCAGTAAATTATTATTACTAATTTGAACATCAACCTGTGGGGAGTTTAAGGGTAGCTGATAACATAAGACACAGGGATGTCAAAGAGCAAAAATGGAAATAAATGCACCTGAAGGCTAGTGCATCAAATTATCGGTCAAAGACCCCTGACTCAACTCAGATTTTTTAATTTGTATGTCCACAGGCTAACATGTGTTCCGTTCATTGTTAACTGATGAGAGAGAGGTGGAAACTTGCGGCGAGTAATGCTATTGTTGATGTCCAATTCTTCAGCTTTTGGGGAATATGGGTTTCTGGGTAACCTGTGAGTGACATAAGTCAAGTGTTGTGGGAGCTGAGAGCTTCTGGTGTGCAAAAGTAACGTTGCATGTAGTTGCAGCCAGTGCGAAGTGCATGTCAACAGGGTGATTAAGTTACTCAATAAGCCATAAAGTGTCTGGACAGGCCTCAGTTTCATTGTAACAGCTATTTAAATGTTCACAGTGTTTAGAATGTGCCTTTTGTGGGTGACAAGGCATAATCAGTCGGCATTTTGATAGAAACCTCAGAATTTTCCTGTCATTTCTAACCACTTCCTGAACAATTTTTTTATCATTATGCGTGAGTAAATGAAATCCCAATAGGCAAAACTTGTTCCTTAAATTAACAGCAATTTTTATTCTCAATTCGAAGCATTTTGACGTTTTGGGAAATTGCCTAAAATCCCTTTACGGTGCCAAAAATTCTACAATGCAGGAAAATCCCCAGTAGCCCAACATATTTAGGCCAAAAAGGGGTGAACAGCCGAATCCGATTCAACTGATAAAAATACTGATTCAAGGGCAGTCTAAATAAATACAATTTGGCCCGCAAACTTCAAGATTAAAAAAAAATGTGGAGAAAAAAATTAAACCACAAATTTTCTAAGAAAATATAATGAACTTCTGTTCTCAAAAATTTGTGCTAAAATGAACAATAAAAAAATGCTACATATAATTATAGACTTTTCAGTATCTAAGCACACTGTATCATTGTGGGTTTGGAAATTGGTAAGTACAGTAATCGGTTTGCATTTTATCACTGGCTTTAATCTTCATGTGTAACACTGAGAACCTTGCATTAATTATGCTTGCAAAATTGCATTGCTTTAGCAATACTGTGTTATATAACTCACAAAGTGGTTTGATGACAACAAACTTATGTTAATGCAACCAAAAAAAGAGACGTGTCTAGACAGAAGCAAAAAGCACTGATCACTGTTAAATCCAAATTAGACTGTCGCTTCAGAGACTGGCACATTAAGAACATTTTTATGGGTGCCCGTATAGCTCAACGCGTTGAGCAGGCGACCCATGTACAAGGGCTGGTCCCCGACGCAGCGGCCCGGGTTCGATTCCCGCTCGCAGCCCTTTGCTGCATGTCTTCCCCTGACTCTTCTCCCCTGTTTCCTGTCTCTCTCTCACTGCGCCTATCTAATAAAGCCGACAAAAAGGCCAAAAAAAAAAATAAAATAAAATAACTTTAAGAACATTTTTATAAAACATAATTCCTCAGGATGGCCATTAATTATTTGAACCGATAAACAATATTCCCAACAGAAATTCAGTTTGTTACAGTCACAGTACTCCATTTCATTTATTTTCTTCTATGTCCTACTAGGTTTTTAATGCATGTTATGTATTGTTCAGCTTATTTTTCTTTTAAGTGATGTTTTAGTTGTTTCTACGTTTTCTGGGTGCTTCATGTTCCTGACGTTCTCTGTAAATGCTTTCAGCACAAGCAATGCAAAAGCACAAATTTCTAGCTGAAGATGAATCAATGATTAGTGATTCTCTTCTTTTGTTACCTGTAGCTGGCCAGGTCTGGTTCTGTGAGAAACTCCCGGAGCAGCATGCCATCCGTCATGTACTTGAGCACAGTTCTCTCTGATGTGCAATCCTCAAAACGAATACTATAACCCACCTGGACAAAGCAACACAGTTAATACAAAAACACTGAATTTGACCATGTTCACAGTTCTTAAACTACATCGTAATGTGCCAAACTGACCTCATTACCAAGCTTGACGCTCATTTCCTCTGCCACTCTGGCTGCCACTGACATGGCTGCCACTCTGCGAGGCTGTGTACATCCGATCTTCATGCCTCCTTTAGTGTAGCCCTGAAGAGAGGAACAAGAGCTCGAAGGGTTAAAACTGGTCTTATATTGTTGTGCAGCGTGTTTAGGTTTCATTTGCTGAGATTTTTTGAGACAATAAGGCCGATAACTCAGTAAAATAAACAAATCTCGCTGGCACCAGCTGTCTCAGCAAGCTATAGTCAAGGTTAAAGTAACAATTTGACATTTTGGGAAATATATATCATGCACTGAACTATTTCTTGACCACAAACAGAAATTTTTTCAAGTGTCGTCATCAACCAGCAGAGATGTCAGAAGGTCAAGAAATACTTTCAGAGGTGCTTGGAGGTATTGTTTGCTTTAATATTTGCATTCTAGTCAATTTGAGAAAATGATTAAGAATTAGTTCAGAAATCTGCACATAATCTGTGGATGACCTAAATGTTCCACAGTGCATTGAATGCACTCCACCTGCTAGTTTTATAGCCTAAATGAATTATAAACAAACATTAAAATTTGCATTGTACTTGTGGCAAATAAAATAATTTAAGCCTATTTATTTTATGGTGAAATGATAACAACAGACTCAGAGCAGACGAGCCCATAGTTATATGATTTCTGAAAATGGAACTATATTTACTGGGGATCCACCACAAGAACAGTTACAGTATTACAAATACAATACAGACATGTTAGCTGTTGTTTTTAGGATGATCTGGCATGTTAATTGTTCAGTTGTGATACACAAACTGTTGGTTGCAAAGGTGATACTCATCTGTGTTGCCAATCAAAATGCAGCAATTACTGGTGATTTCTTTCACATGTTGTCAGTCAGTATGGAGCAAATTTCAAATAAACATCTCATAAACATTAAATAAGTTAGACCTAGCAGTCTAACTTATTCCATTAGGTTAGGCCAGTTTAGAAGTGTTCACAGGTAGTCTGGTCCTTCTCCTACTGCCAAAAATAATCGATTAATCCCAGAAGGCTGTTGATCTTGAGCTTTTCTCCTCATTAAAGTAACACTGGAGACTGTTCCACCAACGAGAATTTGGTCGTATAAAAGCATATTGACCAGCCCTATTGTAAACTTAGCCTTGCTAGCAGTTTTCCCCAGTTTTAAGTCTTTGTGCTCACCTAAACTGGGATGCCAGCTGTATTTATATTTACTGTACACAAGTAAGAGAGCAGTTTCAATTTATCCATCTGACCTTCTGCAAGAAAACAGATACACACATTTTTCAAACAGTAAATGTTTGCTTCAAATGATGTATAAATCACTCGAATTAAGTCAGATTTTTTTTTTTTTACTTAGAAATCATGTCAACAAAGGACCAATTACCACAGTATAAGAGGGAGGAAAGAGGAATGTTAATCTGCAGACCCTAATAAATGACTGAGGACCAATCTAAAAATGCTATTACAATGCAGTCGTGTTCTCTGGCACCAAACTCTGTTGCAGATTTTAAGCGAGTACAGCATGCTTAATATATACAATGTTCATGATAGTTTCTGCACTCACATCTTCCAGGAGGTACTGTGGGATTTGGGTGGTCTTTCCCGAGCCTGTCTCTCCTTCAATGACCAGGATCTGATGCTCGTGGATGGCAGCCAGCAGGTCTTCTCTGTAGGGGAAGATGGGCAGGCTGCGTCGGACCTCCTGCATGGACTGTTTCTTTAATTCTGCCTGCGACAGAGCCGGTGTATCCTGATCCTGAACATGACATATCAGAAGAAATGGTAATTATATTTTTCATCATCATATGGAAGGGGTAGGTAGTTTTTTCCTCGCTGTAGTATATGGTGACTAAATATATGGACACACAGGCTAAATGTGATCGTTAAATGGTTGGCCACTCACTCATACAAAAGATATACAAGTGGAGGATTTCCTACAATAACTCATTATACTAATACATAGAGATAAGACAGATATATAGCAAGATATTGCTGTGATGATCCTACCTCTGCTTCTACACATCACGACAAAAACAGAGTAATGCACATATTTGCTTTTGCACTCCACCATGTTCGCTGGTCCAAAGCCAAAAATAAGTCAGAGTGGAGCCATTTTTTCTGTTCCTGTTACGTACAAGACTGAACCTGACCTCTTTAGGTCATCAGTTGTGGCCTTGCCCTCTAGTGGCAACATTCTGGAAAGGGAGAGTTCAGTGAGATACAGCACGTGAATTTTGGGTTTTGCCAGCAAACTTAACCTCTCTGGATGCCAGTGAGAGGCAGTGGCTGTGGTTATTTTTAGAAATTAGAAATCACTGGCCTCTTCACTGTTTATACACTAGGTTAGAGATCTGTAGAGGTCTTTAAGTCTGCAGAAAATTAGATATTTATTCAGGGGTAAAGTTAAGCTGTTTATACCGGACCCTTAAGGCTGGATTATGCTTTCCGCACGAAAGAGCCGCGCAGAAATGAGACGCTTGGAAATTCGCTCAAGAGAACGTGACTATACTCTATGCAGTGTCTGCTCCCAACCTGCAGGGGCAATGTATCACAAACACTCGTCTACCTGGTCTACTCAAGTACTAAACTGGAGTAGAAGAAGTTTGCCATTGTTTACATCACTTAAAACACGGCATTTTACCAAATAATAGCATTTCAACAGTTAGTTTTAATTTTATGCCATAAATGCCTGTATTTCTGAACTTCTGCTGCTAGGAGCTTCTGTTCTTCTGCCAGTTTTCCATGTGTCTCCATCCACGTAGTTAAAATTTGGAGGTGCACGACGTGGAAATTTTCTGCTTGACAAAGGGTCGTGTGAGGGGGAGTGGTTGCTAAAATGACATAATTCGTCCGCATGGAGCCGCATGGAGCCGCATGGACCTCGCGGATGTGGCAAGCATAAAACAAGCCTTATACCGGTAATTCTATTTTGAGAAGATTGACTTCCAAGGAGCCTTTCCCATTGGACTTTGAATACAACATCTGTTTGTTTCAAAAATCACTTTTCTAGTGTGATGTTTTTTTTTCCATATTTGTGCTCTCTGTTATGTCTGTGTGCACTCGACTTTTGTATTTTGTGTATTTATGAAACTGACTGATTTTGGATTGACATATGGAGCAGAATTTCAAGTGTTTTGTTGTGCGTTCAATTCCCATTCACTTAAAAAAACTAAATAACCCTCTGTAGCCTAAGATACACTGGCAGGGTTGAAAAAGATTCTAGTTTGAGTCCCGGCCTGGGCCTGGCATATTTCTGTATGCAGTTTGCATGTTTTCACTGTGCATGTGTGGGGCTTCTTTGGCTTCCTCCTACAGTCCAAAACCATGCTAGGTTAACTGGTGATTCTAAATTGTCTGTAGGTGTGAATACAAGTGTGCTTCTTTGTCTCTGTGTGTAGCCCTGTGATAGACCGGCAACCTGTCCAGGGTGTCCCCTGCCTTCACCCTATGTCAGCTGAGATAGACTCCAGCCCAGCCTCCGCGACCCTAATGAGGGTTAAGCAGTATAGTGGATGGATGGTTAATTCAGGAAAAATAAATTAAATTGAAGCTTAAAAATCATGATATTTCATCAATTTATTATATATGTCTTGTTTAAAAAAAATTTCTGCACTCCTCTGCGCAACTGAGAGGTCAAGACCGACTCCGACGTGATTAGCAGCCACAGGACAAAAAATTTGAGAATGCCTGGTGAACTGTATGCTGTATTTCCACAGACTAGACAGGAGATGACAAGAGATGGAGCAAAAACATACTTGATCACCACGATCCTGCAAGGTCAAACATCTTTCTAGAGTCGACGTGCAGAGCCGTGTGAACAAACAGTTTGTGGATATTGTAAAAACGTGTCTTAGTTGTCTCTACTTCTAGACATAGTTGTGCTGCTTCCAGAGGAGTGCAGGATGTTATATCTCATTGAAATTTAAGCCAATAATCTTAATTTCAAAATGTGACAGGAGCAACAAACATCCAAAAACTGTTGTTTGGGGTTAAGAGGGTTGGAAAAAAAAAGAAGATTTACAAAAAGTGTGTTATAGTAGTAGCATTAATGTGGCCTCGAGTTGCTAGGCTTAACAAGAGTTGAGTAGAGACCACCTTTTAAGTCTGACAAGCTCATTTCATTGTAACACCGCACGTCACATATTTTCATTCTCAACCTTGTAATCTGTGAACCTGACAGATAAAATTCCACAAGTTGAGTAATTTATTGTATGTTCTGCAACTTTCTCTGTATACACAGTAAGCTTATTGTAGTATCCCTAACATCTGTAAACTGACTCTGATGAACCAACGCTAGCTATACTCAGTGGCAGGCAGATTCAGGACCTTAGAAAAGAGAATTTCATCTGTGAGTATCTTGCAGACTGAAAGCTGTGTTTAGAGGTAAAGTCAGAGGTAAAAACTGCCAAATGAACCCCACCTTCTCTGTCCGCGTTCCCTTCATGGTGATGGCAGTGCTGACAAAGTCGATCATCTCGTCCTCCTCAAGGATCAGCTGGTACTTCTCCTGCTCCTGCCTCATCCCTTGTTCGCGCTCCTTCTTGGCACCAAAGCTGAGGGAGGCTGTCTTCAGCCTCTCCTCCTCCCAACGGCCCTGCTCTCCTCCCAGCTCCATGGGTGTTTCCTCCAATTCCAGGTCCCTCTGAGGCACCTCCTGGTGAGTGGGGACAGATGGAAAAGAGCTAATCTAATCAAATTTACTTTACTTTCCTCACCTTGTGTCAGCATGCTACATCCCTCGTTCTTACCTTTCTTCTCTTCTCTTCTGGCATGTAATATCGATTCTTCCTCTCCTCCTGTTCCTTCGCCCCAGCCTTTTTGTAATCTTTAGCCAGATCCCGAAGGGTGCGTTTGTATTCCAAATCCCTTTTCTCCCTCTCAGTCAGCTCGTCTGTAGCAAACAGGTATTCCTCATCAATGATCTCTGCTTCCAGATCCTCCAGTTTCTCCGCCTCCCTCTTCTTTAGATATTCCCAGCGAGAGCGCTTTCTCAACTCTGGCAACTACACACACACACACACAAAAAAATAGTCAAAATTATTGCACAAATAAACAGATGGTACTAAATAAGTCCACATGTGGCAGTGACAGAAGGTTATGTTAAAGCACCTACCATATTCCTCTGATCATCTTCAGCTATCTTCAGTCTCTTCTGAGCTTCCTCATAAGCCTGGACAAAATCAAACCACAAGATAAATTGTTTCCTTGCATAACATTGTGGGTCATCCTTGAAAAAGAATGTATGTCATGTTGTATTCATTTGTTTCTCACCTTTTTGTCCGTCCTCTCAGCTATGTTGCGCGTCTTGTCTTTGTCTTTCTGCCTCACTCTTTGGGCAAATGCATCTCTCTCCTCAATATCTTGCAGTCGCTCTCTCTCTTCTTTCTCCCATTCTTCCTCTTCCTCCTCTTCCTTCTTCACAGACTTGTTGTCTCTTTGGCCGAAATTATCCCTGACACTAAAGAAAAATACATCAAGTTGCTACTTCCGTACAAAACGTGAAGCTAATTCGACCATCTTATTACTAATGGTGAAGTGTAGTTGATGAATGATTCATACAGATCCTCACTCACAGCTCAACATGCATGTGAACTGAAGATTAACTGCAAAGTTTAAAAATCAAAATGCCAAATATATTTTACTGCTGCTGATATTTTATTTTTTAATTAACCAGAAAGGCATTCAGAAACTACAGTCCTCCACCAAGGCTGATGTCCTAATTCAAAATTTTAAAGAAAGTAATCCACATCCACACAGAGATTTAACTGAATACACACAACGTTTGATGGAATTCAGCTAGGTAGTTTTTGCGTAATCCTGCTTACATACAAACAAATGGAGCTAAACATACACCTCTGCGTTGGTGACGAATAATTCGCTAAATCTAAAAGCAGAGTTGCAGGGACAAGATACGAAGCAGTTGTGCGTTCACATGAATAGAGCACGTTAAAACCAGTTTATAGTAGCAGTGAGTTTCATGATTATTTACATCACTAATTACTAGTCTGAAATGCCCCAGGTACTGAAACCAGCAGTTAGTTAACAAAATGTGCATTTCAAGGTGGCTAATTTCCAAAGTTTCCTATCAGTCAGACGGGAAACATTTAAAATCATTTATGTCAAAATTAGCTTCTGTAGAAAGTTGTAGATGTTTTGTGTGACTCCTCCTTTTCTTCAAACCTCTACAAGGGAGGAAGAGCTTAATGTTACCATTATACATAGAATTGCAATAGACACATAAATGGATAAGACAGCAGGCAGAATTAAAGTGGAGTTATCCTTCAAGTCAATTAGTGCTAAATTATATTAATGTATGATCTTAGTGGTGTTTGTGATGATGTGGCTTGGAACTAGGAGTAAAACACAGTAAAATGTTAGAAAGGGTTTAATTTAAGGGCACACTGAACAGTACAGACAATGTTTGGATGCTGCTGTATAGACATGCTTTGCAGCACATTGGGGAAAAAAACTCCCTTGGCGCTCCAAATAATAAGATGTTGCTTTTTGTGTGAATTAACTTGGTATTTTTTAAAAGAAAATCATCACCTCTCATTATGTTGTGAACATTTTCAATTTTTACTGCAAAAGCTATGTCTAATAGTTACAAATGCAGGTCGCTTCTTCTGCTGGTTTACTATAACTACTCATCTAGACAAACCACAACAACCTTTAGACATATAATAAGCTGAGAATAAATTTAGGGATATTGTAGGGACTGATTTGAAAGAATAAAAAAAAAAACAAAAAAAAAAACAAAAAAAAAAAAACAGAACCTAAAATCTGCACCAATACAATTTATTTTTATTTTTTTAATAAGCAAAGGAATACATAGATTTACCTTTTAGGTGCTTCATCCTCACTAGATGATTCGCTCCCTTTCTTCTGCCTGAGGTGCTTCCTCTTGTTTCCTCTCTCCTTGTCTTTGCTTTTCTTTTTCCCTTTCTGCTTCTCCCTCACAGTGTCTTCGTCATCCTCGCTGTCCTCCAGTAACGTGTACGTCCGATTTTTCCTCTCCATTTCAATGGCTTGTCGTTCTATAGCTCGGGATGGTTTCTCAACAATCTGCTTGCGTGGAATCTATGACAGTTGTAAATCATTATTAGAGGATTCCCTCCAAAAATTCCAAAATTAAAAAGCTAGGAATTATTGTTTAAAATTCATGTACATATATTATAGCGAGTTCTCACAGGGAACCAGAGTAGGACTTTATGAATATACCTTGTCGAAGAGCTCCTTTGCAAAGGCAGTTACGCTCTGGTCGATGTCTATCGTTCCTGTCTGCTCAAGACGAGTCACAAAATCTTCAGGACTCGATGCTTTTCGTGCAGTGCCGATCATGAACTGAGACACATATCTGTCACTCAATCCGAGGATGTCATGGAGACGGTCATTCACCCACTGCTCTAGATTGGCCATGGTGCCTGTTGAGGTAGGCAGATATAACATAAAAACATGGTTTAGTCCAGGTACAGGTATAAGCAGTTACAGAAATTATCATTTTATTCACCATTACTTCTATGCAAGCCTCAGTACA
This sequence comes from Amphiprion ocellaris, assembly GCF_022539595.1. NCBI lineage: Eukaryota > Metazoa > Chordata > Actinopteri > Pomacentridae > Amphiprion > Amphiprion ocellaris. The sequence goes on from NC_072774.1 coordinate 13,053,645, forward strand.
AAGGTCAGCAAGGGTCAAAAAGGAGCAAAGTTTTCTACCATTCGATTATTTATAAGTCTCACACTATTGGATCCAATATTCAGCATTTTTCCAGATACCATTACTGTAACTTTTTTAACTGACTACAGATACAGTATTTTGAAAATGTACTATCGTGGCTTTCATTCAGCCCCCTCACTCTAGCAATAATATCGATTTGTCAAATCTGGACAAGATTATCCCAGTGATAATAATGATTAAGTAATACAAATATTGAAATATGTTAAACTTTAATTCTAAAAGAGAGTTTTTTCACAGCTTTCTCACATCTTCGTCACACCAGTAAAGTCCGCATCAACTTTGAGTTCGTAGAAACTACTGTATGCTGTTTGACGTTAACTTCAAATGGTGCACTAAAAGAGTTATTCTACGTTCGCCGCAGTCTAAGTTTGTCTTTATACTGAAAATATAGGAATAAAAGCACTCTAGTACATTTCCCTAAATAGAAAAAAACTTAACGTCACTTACCGCTTTATAAAACGTTCAAAAAACGTCGCTGTTGACAGTAGCAGCAACTGTACGTTAGCCGACTAAGCTAACTGCAGCTACAAATGATGTTAGCTGGAGTTGTAGCTCACGAGTTCCCGGTACGAACACTTAACGGATGCATACAGAACTCCGAAGCCATGAAAAAGCATTTCCCTGTGGCATTATTATCCAAAAACACCACCTAAATAACCACACATCAATACTTGTTTTGCTAGCCTAGTTTAAGGCACGCTGAAGTCGACAAGGGAAGTACGTCAAATATAACAAACGAAGAAGAACAGAGCTGCATCACACGCTGCAGCGCCATGTTTGCCCCTGTGGCCACATGAGGGACAACAACAAGCTGCAACATGGCACAGAGACGCGGAAAACAGGGTGGGGAATTAGAGATGATAGTACAAAAAATATATATTTTTCCGTTTTCGACCAAATTATTCAGAAATCATAAAATCAACTGTGAAAAATTTCTATTAAAAAATAGAACAAAATCGTCTTCCCAGCACAAAATATAACTAAACAAAACAGATAATAATTTGTAGAGAACATTGCATATAAAGTAAGCAGTTCAAAGTGCTTTAGCAAAATAATAATAATGTTAATAATAATTCAAATAAAAGAAAAAATAAATACCATTAAAAATGATTACAAATGTAAAAGCAGTGAATATAAATAACATTAAAAAGCAAGCAGGCAAAAAAAACGACACTGCATAATATTTTAAAAGAATCCTAGGTGAAAACGGTTAAGTGTGTCTTTGGTTAAGGTATTAAACACTTTGGAAGCATAGTTGAAAAAAAGCTGCATCTCCATTTTTAGTTTGGGTTGCCTTCTGGAAAATCTATATAGAACAAATTACATACTACCATTTTACTTCCATCTGTATTATAATTATGACAGATTTTTTTTTATATATATAATTTGCAAAACAAAAACTCCACTCTCCTTTTATATCACTGTAAACAGAATATATTTCATTTTAAACATGCAATTGGACAAAAGTTTGAGCTCTTGTTAATTGTGTTGGACAACATTACATAAGCTAAAACATTAATCATTCAGTCCAAAAAATACTGACAAAATAATAATAAATTAGAGTTAAGATTTGTTGCAACCTTACATATGAGTCTTTTTTGATCAGCCAAATCGACGATTGAGGTATGCTCATGCTTTTACACAAAAATGACTGGGTCAATGTGAGGGAACTTCTTGTTGGCTTATCTATCCACCCCAGCCTTATCCACAAGAGGTTTTGTGGGACTAATACAAAACTATAACAGGAAATATATGTAGTTCACATGAGGTATTTGAACAAACCGACAAATATTCACATCCATTCATATGTGTAATAAAGCCTCAAAACACATATAGATGACGATGACAAGTGAAAGAATACAAGCAACATGTGGCGTCATCATCCCGATAAAGTGACAGGTCACGTAAATGTTTCTCATAGCTTCATTTATATATGTCCACCACAGTGACTAAGTGAGATGGGGATGTCAAAAGTTAACACAGAAAGAGGAAGTGGTCCTAAACACCAGCCCCAAACCAGCTTCTATACAGTATAAAAACAAGCAAGAGTGCTCATGCTTTTCAAATCTGCAAACAATCAATACAAGGTTGATAATTACCCAACAGCGCTCTCCTCGGGGCAAAGTCTCTCCCTGGTAACTCCTCTGGACCCTCCAGTGTGCCTCAGCTGAGCCCAGGTAGAGATGATGGAAACACTGCAGGTCCTCCGAGGTTCACTGCTGCTGCTGCTGCTGGTTGCAGGTGTTTGCATTGATGGGTACAAACCGGTCATCATCATCCACGGACTGTTTGATGGACCAAAACAGTTCCAAACATTGTCTCAGTACATCAGAAAGGACAACTCTTACAATACTCTGCAGCTGTCAGCATTTAGATGTAATGCAGGTTTATAATGTGGTTAGAAAAACATTACAATGGTCTGAATTTGCCAGTGATTCTAATCTCTCTTCTTGTATTTTACCACTTGCATCAGTTATTAACTTAGAGTCAGTGCTGGAAAGTAACATAGAACATTGACTAAAATACTGTTAATCTGTAACTTTCTACAAAGTAGTTGCATTTTTCTGCAGTATTTGCATTTTATGCTACTTTTACTCTATAAACAACAGTATATTGTTCTTCGATTAATGCATGAGAAATAATAATCCAGTGATATGTAACAATCACAGGGGACTTTTTCTTTTTTTGGCATTAAGTATTTTTACTTTTAATATTTCAAGAACATTGTATAACATGCTTAAATACTTTAGCAACTTTTTCAATGCAGAATTTTTACTTGTACCATAATACTAGCTTAAGTAAGTTTGAATAAAAATTCTAGTTTTAGCAAACATTGTTTGATATTACATACTTTGAAATTCTTAAAAATTATAGGCTTATTTTTTCCCCTCACTATCAGTCTGTTCTCTACTAAAATAGCAGAATGCATTTATGTATTAAAAGGGAGCCGACAGAGCAAGACTGTAGAAGCTGTTTCATCGCAAAACTACAAATGAAATGAGACAAACTTCCCTCAACTAATCACAAAAATTTAAATGAATGTTAAAGTTCAAAAAGAGATGTCGTGATTCACAGATCAAAATCACATAAACAAGACGTAGGTTTACACAACTGGCTGTTTTAAATAAGTTGAACTGGATGCAACTACAAACAACTATGTAAATCCACAAAACTTAACACAAAATGTAATAATTAATGAAGACAACATTTAAAATGTCAATTTGAATGCATCCCTTTCAGATTAAGGGCAGATTTCAAAAAAAGTGAGAATCAAAAAGTGGTTTCAAGGTGAAGATTTCTATTTTTCTGTGAATTTTAACTTCTCAGATTGAGAGATTTTTTTGAAGAATTGTTGCATCTGAGTAAACACTCTGACAACACTCTCTCACACTCAAATCCAAAGTTTTAATTCTTTTCTGTTGTTTTTAAATTCACAGGCGCATCCAGGGACTGAAGTGACCACGATCGACATCTATGACGACAAGGCCAGTGTAGCACCACTGTGGGTGCAGATCGAAGGCTTCAGTGATAAATTAACCTCCATCATGAATAAGTCTCCCAATGGCGTCCATCTTTTGTGCTTCTCACAAGGTCCTCCCCCATCACACCCACTTTCAAAGTCACTCTGATTTACACACCTGAAGAAACATTTAAAGAGAGTATTGCAGAGCAGAGTGAAACTCACTGCTGAGGGGTCAAACATCAGAATTAAACTGTCTTAGCAGAACACAACTGAAGAGCTTTGACTGTAAAATTAAACAATTTACTGAATAAAACTATTATGGCTGTGGAATGACATTAGGAGGGCAGATAGTAAAAAGTATGCGACCATATCAAGTCAAATCTTCTCTATGTTGGGTTGACAGAGGAATACAAAAACAGTGAGGATCACCGCATTAAATCATGTACTACGTATTGGTTTCGTGAGAGCTTTCGCATCTCGTGTCCTGTCTTTTTAAAAGGTGGTGTAATTTGTCGAGCTCTTCTCTCCACTATTCCAAACCACAACGTGCACACATTCATTGCACTGTCATCCCCACTGGCTGGACAATATGGAGGTCAGACAGCTTCATGTTATCTTTAAAACATTTCTAAACAACCTGCAGGAAATTATGACATTTAAAAACTCAGTTAATTCACCAGGTTTCTTGCTGTCTTACTCCACAGAAACAGAATACCTGAGTCAGGAATTTGGTGCTAGTGTTAAGACGGAAGTGCATCCTTTGTGCTACAACAAACTTGGACAGTTATTATCTATTTGCAACTACTGGAAGGGTAAGAACAGAGAAGGGGAGCCTTCACATTGCCGTACAATTCCTACTGAAAAGATGCTAAAACATTTCTTTTCTCCACAGACCCTCACCATATGTCTGACTACCTGCAGCACAACAACTTTCTGCCACTGCTTGATGGTGAAAAACCTCACAAGGACATGGAAGGTAGTGAAATATAGACCATCAGGGCCTTTATGCAATGCATGCAAACTAACGCACTTAAACATATTTTCATTGATTTCACTTTCTCAGCATGGAGGGAAAACTTCCTGCGCATCAAGAAGCTGGTGCTGATTGGAGGACCAGACGATGGCGTCATCACACCGTGGCAGTCCAGGTTTCACTGTCGCCAAATTTTAAGACTATTCTGCTTATTGTCTCTCATCACAGAATGATAAATAAGTCTAATTAATCAGTTATAATAACCTCCTTATCATAAGTTCATTGTACTTGTTTTCTCCTGAATTTATTATAAATTATGTTGTATAAATTGTATAAATTATGTAATAAGTCTATTTTTTAAAAAACACCTAACATTTTACCCAACATCGTTCTGCTCTGGACGTGTATTATTTGTTCCCTGACTGACTCATAAATAATAGAATGAACAAAACAAACAGAGCATTTCTTTCTAAAGAATAAATCTGAACAAATATGGACACTGATTCTAAACTAAAGGTTACTTCTGCAGTAACCAAAGTCAACGTAGAGAGATTATCTCCGACAGTATCTGTAAGAAAACAGATACTATGGGTTAGTTGTGATCCAATGCATTACAACACATATATTTTGTTTCTGTCCTTTAATTATGACTATACATAATAATATGCAGCTATTGTTTTTAAGCCAGAATAACGTGCAGATGAGTTTAGTAGGAGATTTAAAAAAACCCAGGGCTGCTATACACTATAAAGACTAATTACTGTGACAGAAGATACCAACATTCAGCTTGACAGGATGTGTTGATTATGCTTACAGAAACTTTTGAGACTACGTAAATTGATTTGAAATCTTATAAGTGAGAAAAGCTGCACCCGATCTTCTATGGTTATTGTGTTTTATGTCCTGCTACTGTAACTGTACAACCTTTTGTTTCAACTCCTGTTGTGTTTAAAACCACTACCTAGGCATATACTCAGGTGTAAGTAAATTAAGCAGTTACCAGCAGAGTTTTCAAACTGTGTAGTGGGAAGAGTTTCTGGGTAAAAAAGCAGCTTCAAGATTGCTTGATCTGATTGTTTTCTCTTTTGTGCACAGCCACTTTGGATTCTATGACAGCAATGAAAATGTTGTTGAAATGAGAGACCAGGAGGTAAGTATCAAACTAATTGTTCCTGTTTTCTGTAGTTATTGCAACTCTGTCAAACTTTCATTTGTGGTATTTCTACTTCGACTACAAACCCCTCTTCATTTTTTACTTCAGGCCCTCCATCATTTTGATGTTTAAATCTAATTTTCTCCTTTTCTTCTAATGAAAGTTTTACAAGAAGGATAATTTTGGGCTGAAGACGTTGGACGATCATGGCGACGTGTCGGTTTGTGTTCGCACTGGTGTGAAGCACACAGAATGGCACTCTGACTACAAGGTGTTCAGCAGCTGCATTGAGAAGTGGCTCATATGAAAACCAGGTATTGATATGAGGTAGAATCCTACTGAGGATCAATACTGCTTACAGATGCTTTTATGCTTAATGCAAAAGAAGAAAAGAACAATCATTTTAACTGCTGCTTTTATGATGCTCATGATCCCCACCATGACGGTCACTTCACTCATTAGAGTAAAACTTTGCTAATTTTACTGATAGCTCATGCTAGTCGGCAGATGGCCATGATCATAGTACACAAACAAGATTAATTCTACTAACTTTGATGCGCACAGCATCGTCAAGTCAATATTTTAACTTATCACATAACTATTGACTTGCAAAACAAAGCAGGTCTCTTAAAATTAAGTTTTTTTCAGTGTAAATGAATCATTTTAGACATTTGTTTTTGAGTCTGACTGGAAAAAAAAACACAGGAAGAAAAATTTTCCCTGAATCTCTACACTGAGTGATTGTAAAGTTAGAATGACCCACAGACCTACAAGAAACAATAATGGCAAATACAGCAGGTTGAATTAACCAGAATTATCCTTTAACTAACAGGGTGAACAAAGCTAAACATCAGCATTTTAGCCAGGGCTCCAGATTGCAACCAAAACAGTCACACATGCTACCTTTTTTCAAAATTTAAACCTCTGGTGGTTGCATTTATGTGAGTGTATTGGCACCATTAGCCTGAATGATGGCAGCTGCCACATTAGCCATTGTGGTTGAAAACAGTCCTTTCTCGGTCCAACTGAGAAAGTTGGGAGCATCGAAAAGTTAATTTAGAAAGCAACAGCAAGAAATAAGCTCTCACAGTGTTTCTGTATTTACTCTCATTGCCAGAAGGGGGAGACAAAAATTCCACACTGCTGATTTAAATGTATCTATATTATTTATCCCTTTTTGAAATCATGAAACATGTTTAGTTTCCTGTAGCATGTCTAGTTCATTCGAAGCAGATATTAGCTTGAATACAGCCCTGTTTGTTTTTGCTTTCTTCTGAACTAATTAAGTATCTTTCAAAAACAAATGTTCGTAGAAACATCCTCAAATATTAGTGCAGTAGTCTGAGGTGACTGTGAGCCATGCATGAGGGTGATGGTCGATCTGTCGCTGCTCTCTGCTGGACGTTTGAGGTATTGTCTTTGAATTCAAACTTGCACGCTGCCACAGCAAATGCAACATGACGCACACTGTATTTTATGTGTATTAAAGGCTTTTGGCAGAATTTCAGTAAGTTGGTTGAAGTGTGTTTTTTTTTGTCGAAACTACAAGACTCAATGTTTAGTTTTTCTAAAAGGCTCTGGAAGAACCTGAAGATATTGATGTGTCTTTTGTGATGTGTTGTGCCATACTCTGAATTATGATGCCAATAGATTGGTAGCTACAGGAGCAAAAATTTGTTCATATAGGGGAATCATCATTTTAAAAATGCATTTTGTCTTTTCATTGATTATTTTTGTCTTATATTAAAATGAGTTTGATGATCTGTGTGCATTCAAGTAGGGCTGCAACTAATGATTATTTTAATAATCGATTAATCAGTCGATTATTATTTCGATTAATCAATGAATCGGATAAGAAAAACAACACATTTTTAATGTCCACCGCTTCATTCAGAAAGAGAAGATTTGGACTGACAGAGCAAAAAAGATCATTGTAGCGAAGTAGTCGTCTTCAACCATCGACAGAGTGACCATCATGTTGAGGATGCTCTCAGTCAGGACAGATGCTTGCTGTGGTGGACATGATGTCTTTCTCATCGTGACGCCTGTCATTTTTTGCTGTTCATGAAATGAGAAAGACAATTTACAACAACTCAGTAATTATCTTGTTTTATTTGCAGTATTAGGTTAAGGCAAGCAAGTAGTCCAAAGAGCAAAACACAAAGCGCACACACACACACACACATACATAGATACATATATACATATACAAGCACCATAAAAAATGCTTCATTACATAAATTGAGATGTAAGAAGTTATTTTAACCCGTTTGGTCTAAATGCAGTTCATCCTGCCTCACTCCAACACAGACCAGTGCCTTCACTCAGACTTTGTGAGAAAATTAAAACTTGAGGCTTAATATTTAGATTATCACCATTGTGTGCAAATTACGTTTATTTATAAATCATATTCAAACCCTGCTTAAGCTGATTAAAGTGAAATAAAGAGTATCTCTCTCTCTCACACAGACACACGTGTCCTATCACTGTCATTAATCAGCTAACAAACACTAGCATCAGGCGAGCTACCAGACAGACTAACGTTACGTTTCCTCACTGTAAAACAGAACAAACGTAGGATAATGTAGTGACTTACCTACTGATGAGCTCCTTCATCCTCATCGGAGACTCCAACGTGTTTCCGTTTCAGGCGCTCTATCGTCATCGTGGTGCTCCTCTGCCATCTCATATTACTTTTGTAAAGCTTGTATTTTACGCACGTTTTTTGTTTTGTGAAGCGTGAAATGCTCCCACACTTTTGAGGACTTCAAACTTTTTTCTCCATGTCGGTCATGTTTCATTTTTTGAATTTACTTTTCCTTTGAAAATACCGCCTCCGCTCTGCATCCACATCGCTCTGTTCAACTCGCTCTGCAGGTGGAGTTTTTGTTTTTTTAAACTTTATTTCAGTCAGCCAGCATTGACCAAGCTCTGCAGGTGGAGTAGACGGCTCCACGACCATAGACTGTATAAAAAGACTCTTTATATACAGTCTATGGCCATGACACGGCGAGTGACGCATGAATTGCGCGACACAACGAATCGATAGTGAAATTCGTTGCCAACGCTTTTAATAATCGATTTTTATCTATTCGTTGTTGCAGCCCTACATTCAAGTGTGACAAATATGCAAAAATAGAAGATTTATGTACGGGGGAGCAATACTTTTTCCCGGCACTGTAGAAAACTATGACAAGTGAAAGAATACAAGCAACATGTGGCTTCATCATCCCATTAAAGTGACAACTGTCATTAAGATAGAGGTCATATAAATGTTTCTCATAGCTTCATTTACACTTTCTCCCACAGTGACAAAGCGAGACAGAGTATGGGTGGGTTGTCTAAACTTAACAGAGAAAACGGATGTGGTCCTAAACACCAGCCCCAAACCAGCCGCTACAGTATAAAGAGGAAGCAAGAGTGCTCATGTTTTTCATATCTGCTTACATATAGTAGAAGGAGGTTGATAATTACCCAGCAGTGCTCTCCTTGAGACAGTCTCTCCCTGGTAACTCCTCTGGACCCTCCAGTGTGCCTCAGCTGAGCCCAGGTAGAGATGATGGAAACACTGCAGGTCCTCCGAGGTTCACTGCTGCTGCTGCTGCTGGTTGCAGGTGTTTGCATTGATGGGTACAAACCGGTCATCATCGTCCACGGACTGTTTGATGGACCAAAACAGTTCCAAACATTGTCTCAGTACATCAGAAAGGTACAACTCTTACAATACTCTGCAGCTGTCAGCATTTAGATGTAATGCGGGTTTATGGATGCAGTGCTGGAAAGTAACATAGAACATTTACTAAAACAGTGTTAATCTGTAACTTTCTACAAAGTAGTTAAATTTTTCTGCAGTATTTGCATTTTATGCTACTTTTACTCTATAATCAACAGTAATATTGTTCTTACATTAATGAATGAGTAACGATAATCTAGCGATATACAAATATTTCAGGGGACTTTTTCTTTCTTTCTTTTTACATGAAGTATTTTTACTTTTAATATTTCAAGAACATTCTATAACATGCTGAAATACTTCAGGATTTTTTCAATCCAGGATTTTTACTTGTAACATAGTACTGGCGTAAGTAAGTTTGAATTAAAATTCTAGTTTTAACAAACATTGTTTGATATTACATGCTTTGAAATTCTTAAAAATTGCAGGCTTATTTTTTCTCAATATCAGTCTGTCCTCTACTAATATAGCAGAATGTATTGCTCTATTAAAAGGGAGCCGACAGAGCAAGACTGTAGAAACTGTTTGATTGCAAAACTACTAATGAAGTCAGACAAACTTCCCTCAACTAATCACAAAGATTTAAATTGTTACTAAAATTCAGAAAGAGAGGTCGTGATTCACAGATTAAATTCGCATAAACAAGATGCAGGTTCAACAACTGTTTTAAACAAGTTGAATTAGAAGGAAATGCAAACAACGTAAATCCACAGCACTTAACACAATATGCAATAATTAATGAAGACATTTAAAATGTAAATATGAATGCATCTCTTTTACTTATATTTTTCAGTTGTTATATTTCACATTTCAAGTCGGCATGAAATCAACGTTTTTTGGACTAACATGGCAGACTAAAGGCAGTCAGAGAATCAAAAAGCGGTTTGAAGGTGATTTCTGTTCCCCTGAGATTTTCAATTCCTCAGGTTCAGGGTTCTTTTTGGAGAAGTGTTGGATCTGAGTAAACACTTTGACAACATTTAGATTTACTCAGTGATTGCTGTGCATCTCAAACTCAGATCCAAAGTTGTATTTCTTTTCTGCTGTTTTAAAATTCCCAGGCGCACCCAGGCACTGAAGTGACCACGATCGACATCTATGACGACAAGGCCAGTGTAGCACCACTGTGGGTGCAGGTGGAAGACTTCAGAAAGGAATTAGCCTCCATCATGCAGAAGGCTGATGATGGTGTCCATGTTTTGTGCTTCTCACAAGGTCCTCCCCTATTACACCCATTTCCAAAATCCCTGTTACACATCTGAAGAAACATTTAAAGAGAGTATTGAACATTTTTCTGGTAATAATTTGAGATGAGAAGCATCTGAGGGGTCAAACATCAGAATTAAATTGTCTTGGCAGAACACCACTGAAGAGCGTTTACTCTAAAATTTCATCCTTTATTTAATATAACAGGTATGTGTCCTGTCTTTTTAAAAGGTGGTGTAATTTGTCGAGCTCTTCTCTCCACTATTCCAAACCACAACGTGCACACATTCATTGCACTGTCATCCCCACTGGCTGGACAATATGGAGGTCAGACAGCTTCATGTTATCTTTAAAGCATTTCTAAACAACCTGCAGAAAATTATGATGTTTAAAAACTCAGTTAATTCACCAGATTTCTCGCTGTCCTGCTCCACAGCAACAGAATACCTGAAGCGGTTATTTCCTAACTATTTAAAGAAGACAGTGTATCGTGCTTGCTACAACCCAGTTGGACAGTTAATATCTATTTGTGACTACTGGAAGGGTAAGAACAGAGATGAGGAGCCTTCATATTGCCTTATATTTCCTACTGAAAAGATGCCAAAACATATATATATGTTTTCTCCACAGACCCTCACCATATACCTCTCTACTTGAAGCACAACAATTTCCTGCCACTGCTTGATGGTGAAAAACCTCACAAGGACATGGAAGGTCGTGAAAACAGAGACTATCAGGGCCTTTACACAATGCATACAAACTAGTGCGCTTAAACATAATTTCATTGATTTCACTTTCTCAGCATGGAGGAAAAACTTCCTGCGCATCAAGAAGCTGGTGCTGATTGGAGGACCAGACGATGGCATCATCACACCGTGGCAGTCCAGGTTTCACTGTCGCCAAATTTTAAGACTATTCTGCTTATTGTCTCTCATCTCAGAATGATAAATAAGTCTAAATGATAGAATGAATAAAACAAGCAGCGCATTTAAAATAGAATAGAACAGAATAGAACAGAATATGCTTTATTGTCATTATACAGTGTACAATGAGATTGGAGAGCTTCTTCTTTTCAGTGCAAACAAAACGATGCAATATAAAAGTCTTAGAAACTTAATAATAGTGCAAACAGTCTCTATTTACAAATACACAGTAAAAATAACAGAGTGAATACTGAGGTAGTATAGAGCAGCAGCAGCAGAGACAGTGATGTATATTGCACATTTTACATCATATTGTTGGCTGGGTTGTTACATGTGAGAGTTCAGGGTGATGATGGCTCTCGGAAAGAAGCTGTTTTTTAGTCTGTTTGTCCTCGCTAAAATGCATTGGTAACGCCTTCCAAAGGGCAACAGATCAAAAAGCATTTCTTTCTAAAGAATAACTCTGAAAAAATATGAGCACTGATTCACAACCAAGAGTTACTTCTGCAGTAACCAGAGTCCACGCAGAGAGATTAGCTCAACTGGTCTCACACATAAAAAGAGAGAAGTGAACAATTGAATGCACCAGAAAAGCAGCAGAGAGTCAAACAGAATGCATACATGATTCTAATAGATAAGTAGCAGAAAAAAAGTGAATAAATAAGATCCAGTAAAAACTGAGTTAAAATAAGTATGTCAGATTATCCTTTGGAGGATCTGAAACCCTAAAATTGAGACAAGCTGCACCCCTGATCCTCAGTGGTTATTGTGTTTTATGTCCTGCTACAGAAACTGTAAAACACTTTGGTTCAACTCCTGTTTTGTTTAAATAAATTTGACTTGACTTCACAATAAAACCATTAACTAGTCAGATACTCAGGTGTAAGTAAATGAAGTATTTAAAAGCAGAACTTTCAAACTGTGTGAAGTGGGAAGAGTTTCTGGGTAAAAAAAAGCATCTTCAAGATTTAAAACCTGTTTGCTTGATCTGATTGTTTCCTCTTTTGTGCACAGCCTCTTTGGATTCTATGACAGCAATGAAAATGTCGTCGAAATGAGGAACCAGGAGGTAAGTATCAAACTAATTGTTCCTGTTTTCTAGTCTGTTGCTATTACAACTCTGTCAAACTTTCATTTGTGATATCTCTACTTCGACTGCAAACCCATCTTCATTTTTTACTTTATGCCCTCCATCATTTTGATGTTTAAATCTAATTTTCTCCTTTTCTTCTAATGAAAGTTTTACAAGAAAGATAATTTTGGGCTGAAGACGTTGGACGATCGTGGCGACGTGTCGGTTTGTGTTTGTGCTGGTGTGAAGCACACAAACTGGCACTCCAACCACACAGTGTTCAGCAGCTGCATTGAGAAGTGGCTCACATGAAAACCAGGTGTTGATCTGAGGTAGAATCCTACTGAGGATCAATGCTGCTTACAGACGCTGTTATGCTTGTTCATGCAAAAGAAGAAAAGAACAATCATTTTAACTGCTGCTTTTGTGATGCTCATGATCCCCACCATGAAGTTCACTTCAGTCATTTGAGTAAAATTTTGCTATTTTTACTGATAATTAATGCTAGTCGGCAGACGGCCATGACCATAGTACAGAAACAGCATAAGTTCTACTAACTTTGATGCCTGTAGCATCATCAAGTCAGTATTTTAACTTATCGCGGAACGGATGATTTGCAAAACAACGCAGGTTTCTTAAAACTTAGATTTTTAGTGCAAATGAATCATTTTAGACATTTGTTTTCGAATGCGACTGAAAAAAACACAGAGAAAGAAAAACTTTCCCTGAATTTCTACAGTTCTCGCAATGTTTCTGTATTTACTCTCACAGCCAGAAGGGGGAGAGAAGTTACACACTGCAGGTTTAAATTGTTCAAGTTTATCTCTTTTTGAAATAATGACCCAGATTTAGTTTCCAGTAGCATGTCTATTTCATTAGAAGCAGATTTTAGATTGAGTGAAGCCCTGTTTGTTTTTATTTTTTTAAACTAAAGTGTTTATCAAAAGCAAATGTTCATACAAAAATCCTCAAATATTAGTGCAGTAGTTTGAGGTGACTGTGAGCCATGCATGAGGACGATGGTCGATCCATCACTGCTCTCTGCTGGACATTTGAAGTATTTTCTGTGAATTCAAACTGATGCACACAAATGCATCATGTACCAAATGCAAGATGCTGCAGAGTGTATTTTGTGTGTATTAAAGGCTTTTGACAGAATTTCAGTCTGTTTGTTGAAATGTGATTTTTTTTGCTAAAATTATACAATTTAGGTGATTATTTCTCACATGCCTATTTAAAAAGTTTTCCATAAGATGCCATGAGATGCCACACTCAGAATTATGTTAACTGTAATACTGTGAAATCTGGGTTGGCCCACAACAGAAATCATACTGCAATATAGTCCAGCATGTAATTCCTTTGTAAAACTTGGTATTTTTGCACTTCGTGTTAATGTTTAAAGCACCTTTACATATCTTACAGTCCTGTGCAGTGCTACAAAGTACAATCACAAACTGAAGTTCAAGTAAAAACAACATTTTAAACAATATTAACTTATTTTTATGACTGAATCAGACTTGGCTTAATTTGCTGTTTAGATCTGTTAGTTTAAGAGGTTTTTGCAGTTTGTCCTGCTGCTAACTGCAGCATGAACACGTTGACCCTTTGCCCTTTACACATGATTAGATTAATGCAACACAGTGGGTGTGATCAATCAACTACACCAACTGATTTCCTCAATCCACCGATTCATGAGTGCTATATTACTGATTCTGAGGGAACATAAAAAGAGGAAATGCATCTATTTGTTTTTTTTTTTAAATTAAAAAATCTTCAAAAGATCTACTGTTTCATCAACAGTAAGTGTTCATAAAAGACAAAAATATCTAATTGTGTCACATTGGCAATAATATTTCTAACAATTGAAGAATTAGAATTATAACATATGTCATAACTCTCATTCTACAATTCTACAATTTCATTTGTCAAACGCTTTTATCCAAAGTGATGTATATCTGAGAGTAGATACAACACAGTTATGTATAATTATGTGCTTGGCTTAGTGGTTCAAAATATGAAAGTGTCTCAAAATATAAGAGAATTTTAACCTCATGACCATATTTAAATTATTAAACCAAACAGCATATGTTCAAAAATAAACTAAAATTACAGTTTTTTTTAATGAAGAAAAAAACATAAGATAAAAAAAAATTCAAGCACAAATAATAAAGCTACAGCAACCAATAAAATAACATAAAGATACAATAAAGAAAACTGGAATTAAATGAGATTTTTAAAAAATTAAAATAAAAACAGAAAAGTGTCACTTGAAGGAGGTGTTAAGCTATATAGAAAAATAAAATAAAAACAGCGGACTGTCACCACCAGAGGGCATTGGGCAAAACTACATTGAAAGATGAAATATATTGTCCTGATGTTTGGTGATGTTAAGATAAAATAATTCAATTAATGATATGGTAGTCATTGGACTCATCAAACCAAACGGCACATGTTGCGAGCACAAACTAAAATGCTGATGATCCACAACAGCAGCTCTAATGTGGCCTGTTAACCCTTTGATGCATAACATGGGTCAAAAGTGACCCAAATCCAGTGGAAAATAGGTATCTCCTGGCACACACTGCGAATCAAAGGGTTAATATGTTCTGCTTCAGTCCTCCTGCCGTGTGAACAGGTATGACTACTGACGTCAGAAAGGTGACACCCACCTCTCTTCCTCCTCCTCCTCCTCCTGCTGCTGCGGATTCGGTGTGTTGAAACGCGGCTGCAGCTGAGTTCCCGGTGGAGATTTCCCCGTTTGGAAACCTTTTTTTCCCTTCCACTTGTGACTTCGCCTCATTTAAGCCGCGACGATGAAGATTTCAGCCGGACTTTAACACTTTTATCCCGCTGAACGCGTCACACCCGGAGGATTGAGAGGTAAAGTTCACTCTGCGCCTCAGATACTTCAGATAAAAGCTGCAACTGTGTGTCAGTGACGCGTCAAAACCAGATTTAACCAAACCGAGTGCGCACGGTGATCCGTCCGCTGTTGAAACACTGTGGCTCCACTTTCACAGGCTGACGCCACTTTCACACTGAATCGCCACAGCCTCAGTTGCTTAAAATAGAATTAAATAGACGAGAGTTGAATTGTTTTCCACTGGATGGGGAAGAGTTTCCATTTGGGAACATGTTGCGTGATGTTTGCTTTGGATCCGGACTCGTTTTCCAACAGTTTTTCGTGCGTCAAAGCGCCTTCTTGTTGGATTAAATGAGTTTAGGATGTGAGCGGTGAAACGTGCTGGGACGGGGACCGACTGAAAGTTTCATTCATCGACAGTCTGACTGCAGTTCACTGTCAGCGTGGCTCAAGGTCGACGTGTCCCGCCCTGTGGGAAGCCTCTGTAAACAGGCGGACAGGCAGGGAACAGAAAACTGCGAGGCAAAGTAGCAAGGAGCCAATGAATGTGTCAATCTGATGAGATTAGATGGTTCAATCAATCGAACGGCCCTGTTAAGTGGGAGGAGATCTGGAAAAAAGGAAGCATCCAGCATCAACTGTGAAGCTACAAGCCATCTGTGGCTTTTCTTTCCCCTATAATGAACATTGAGCTGTAAAATATCTGACTGTAAATTCACATTGCATGCATTATTTTCACAGCAAGTCATAGTAACATTTCAGCTGCACTGTAAAAAATTTTAAAAAAACAAATTTAATTCATTCATGATTTACTGTTTTATATGTAATGCAAAGATAGACTATTAATAACCAGCAAAAAAGAAAATCAATTTACACATTAACTGTAAAACGTATTTATACTGTATTTAAACCACCAAAAAATACTATTTTAGATATTTGCCATTATTTTAAAGAAAAAAATGTATATTTAGTATTGAAAATGGTTAAAAAATAGTAATTGAAAGTATTTTACAGATTTTTCCTGTTTTGTTAAATTAGAGCTAATAACTAGAAAAATCAAGGAAAAAAATCTGAAAATTAATTTACATGTTAGCATGTTGACGGGCCAAATCTGGAAATAATGACCACATCAAAAAGCAGTATTTTTACACATGGTAATTTGTATTTTGACATCCAAAAGTATCCAGAAGTATATAAACAGCACAGTGAAGTGAAATGTATTGTTTGTTTTAAGGGCATTAAATTTCTATAAGAAGATGTTAAGCTTTGAGTGTACTTTGGTGCGGATAGGGACAGAACAACAACAACCGAGCATTCATGGGTGTCGGTAGCTGTCCTTGTGTGCATCCTCTACAATTCCTTCCACAAATTATTTACAACAGAAATCCAAATTTCATAGTTCATAGTCTTCCAGTGGTAAAAATTAATGAGCAAATGAGTCTGGTACAGTTTGTTCAGATTCTTTGAAGCCTGTCCTGGCAATCTGCCAGTATTTGTTGCGACATTTCAGTCTTACCTAAATTAGAGTAATTCAGTTTTTTCTTGTCTTCTCAAGATTACAGCCAGGTTCAGAACCAATGTTGTGAATTGTTACATTTCACAGATAATTTGCCACATCTGTTGGAGGGTTGCATCAGCCCTTTATCCACGATGTCCTCCAGAGGTAAAAATGACCTGTGCCTAATATGTGGTGGAGCTCTCCAGGGAAACCAGCGGCGATGGCTGTTTGGGGGCCAGAATAAGAAGACCAGCCACCTTCAGACCCCAACAGAGTCCCTGAGAGGAGGAAGCAGGTCTCAGTCCTTGCAGAGCAGCCCCTGGGGTGAGTCTGAAGCGTAAAACAATACTTAACACAGTCTATCCTTGTTGCCAAGTCTGAAATAAATGTCTGTTTCCATTCACAGGCAGCACATTATCTCTGGGTTCCTCAGGATCGCTCTCCAAGTCCCAGTTATCAGTGAACTCGCCATCCAAAAGCATGGATGTGCTCGCGGTGTTGACCCACATCCTGGGGCAGTCTGTACCACGGGGCAGCAGGCAGGGGGAGTTTGTTTGCGGCAAATGCGTGAGCGCCCTCGAGCGGGTGTTCAAGTTTGACTCGGTCATAGCAAGGGTGAGGGTGCTTTCATCTGAGCGGCTTCAGAAGCTGACGCAGGAGAGGGATAAGATCAGGCAGTGGGTGCGCCACAACTACCAGCAGAGACACCTGCGGGATGTACCAAACAGGGGTAGCACCAGCGAGGAGGATGGCGAGGCAGAGAAGGAGGGCTACAGGGAGATGCTCAAAGAGAATATGGCGCTCTCCGAGTATGAATGCTGGTCTGAGAAATGGGACACATGTCCGTACTTTATAAGAACGGGTAAAAGATGCAGAAAGGGCAAAGGATGCGAAGGCTGTGATTCCTTACGGGTGTCGGACTCTGATTATGAGTCAGTTTGTGGGGTCCCTCGTCGCTTACCGTTCCAACCTTTTTCTCCACTTGCGCTGTCACGGGACAAATCCCAGAGCATGCCTCTACACTGGCAGAGAGTGCCATCCCTCAGCTCCAGCCCAGCTTCACTAGCGGGATCCAGTCTGTCTCTACGAGCACCTTCACGCACCGAGTCCGTTCAGTCTCTGGATTCTCTCGATGGGAATGACCCATTCGACACACCGAGTGATCAGTCAGTCAGTTTCGTGCTGAAGGAGCTGAGGAGTATTGAAGGGAAACCGGTTAATTCGCCATCAGGGAGTAGGATCCCAGTTCTGGGGAGGAAGGATGGGAGGTACACCGGAAAAGTTGAAGATGTAGCGTCACCCACAGTGAACAGGACACTGAACTTTGAGGAAAAGGAGAATGGAGGGCAAGAAGTGGATGAAGAGGACGGAGATGTGCTGACAGAGCTGAGAGATGAGTTCATGCCACTCCATCGAGAGGTGAGTGTTTTCTTTCCAGTCCGAGCATGCAACAGATGATTATATGCAGGAATGACAGAACTCTGACCAGATGCTGTGTGTGCTAGTGGCTGTAAATATTGACAGTGTGCTGCAATAATCCAGGAGCTGCTCAGGGCAGTACAGCCGTCCAACAAGATTAGAACACATTTCACTTGTGTATTTCTTTTTGCAGCCCATGTTTACTATGATCCCATTTGCCATTTCAGAGCACGACTGCCAGAGTTCACCATGCTATCAGGCACTTGCGAAGCCAACTCGACCAAGCTGCATCCCGCATCAGGACCCTAGAGGCTGAGCTGAAACATGGGAAGAGCAAACCAGCTGAGGTCAACGGATCAGAGAACTGGGCTCCTGTAAGCTTTTACTTTCTCGCATGATGTTTGAGATGGTTAAATGTTAAAGGAGTCGTGTAACATTTTAATTTACAGTTAGCTTAGCATGAACACAGAAAGAAAAGGAGGACCTAACTTTGGATGTGACCCACAATATCATAAAGTCTCACTCAGACTGTTAAAGAATCATATTGGCATTATTTATACTTAAGGGTGCATTTTAGAAAGGTGGACTTTATCTGCCTTTATGGAACCATAGTAGGATGGGATCTCAGCCAGTAACAACCAGAAAGCCAAACTTTGTGCAAGAAAGCAAATAAATAAATGAATTTCCCACAAGGCTAAACTGTCTTGAAACAGACTCAGGGTACCCAAATCAAATGTGCACACATTCATTTTCAAAAAGAGGAAGAAACAAGCACAGCTAGACTGGACAGGAATATTAATAATTAGCTGCTAGTAATGGTCACTGTGGCCTTTTTAAGATTTCCAGCTCAAATCTGTCTGTGGTATATCCAGACTGTAATGATTTTTCAAAGTCTGAACAACAAAAGAAAAGAAAAGAAATAGGATTTTTTTTCAAATCATGCCCAAACCACATACGAAGGTGGTAAAAGTTGTAATGATTGTAATCGTATTTCGAATGTGTCTCTGTGTCGTTTAAGTAACTTGCAACTTGACACATGTGACTCCATCAAATTCCAAATGATGGAAGTACTGAGCAGAATCAGTACAACATGCAAAACAACAGTCTGTGGACTGATGTTGAAATAAATTGTTTGTTTGAACTTTGAGGAGAAACTTTTGTACAGACAAATCCGGAATAAACCTACTGCATCACCCGCATAGCTACGTAGTGACTGACACCTAGATTATTACCACAGCAACCCATGCAGATAGGCTTGCAATGTCTGGACACACAAATCCGATCTGATCACTTGCACATAACAGACCATCCATCCTAAAGATCTGATTTGTCTGTGCTTTGTACACAAACACAGGCAGCAGCAGGATGTGCTATTAATTAATTTGATCAAATAACAAGGAGCCATGGCAGGACGGAGCAACAATGCTACAGTAGCAATCCTCTAGGAGACAAAACAGCTAAAAGAATAAGTCGATACGCTTCAAACACAAGTAAATACAAAGGATTTAAAGTTCTTTCTGTGCTTTCTGTAGCAACAAAAAAGCTATTTATTGTGAATAAAAAGATTAGATTGGGTAATGGACATACTAATACACAGAACTGCAGCAGCCAACTCTGGTACCACTTCAGGTCTCAATTCCCAAAAGCCTCTAAGTGTAACAGATAGATGGGCAGTGTAAAAATGAAACAATACTCTAAATATGCTGCAAGTGGAGATTGAAGTTGTGATTTAGGACACATTTACCCACAGGTATTTATAACCAGCTGTCATATGATGTAATTGCATTTAACTGTTTTGTTTTGTAACCAGACAAACAGGTTTATTACTCAGCAGCTCCTCCGTCATATGTCCTATCGGCTTCATGAACCACTCTGAGTGTTGACTGAGCACAAACATAGCATTATGAAAGGGAGGGAAGGTGGGTTGACCGTGCTTTGTATCTGTGGAGGGTGTGTCCATAGTTCCTCATTTACAGGTGCAAATAAAGACACAAACTTAGCCTATCTATGGAATCTACTCCGACCAGTGAAGTTTGCCCCGGGCTTAGTAGTCTTATGATCGAGGATATCATTAACAGGCCTCTCAGCTGTTTTGGAGAGTTCACATGACCTGATCTGTCAGAACGAGCACTGCTGTGTTCACAAGCTGAATATTAATAGGAATTACTGTGAAATATGCCGCAGGTTTAAACATGCAATAACAATTTTTTTCCCCAGCTGTCATATTGAACTTTATAGCAAACAGTTGCTTGTTCACCCCTACAGCGGTAACAGAACAAATATTGTCTTTCATGTGGAGTTGTATTTCCAGCCACCTGATGAACTGAAGTTCTTTTTAGCTGTTTTAGGCTCTTGTAACTCCTGAGGAAAATATCGGGCTCTTGAGCAGCTAAATGTTCAACTGTGTTCACAAGAAAAGTGGCAAAAATTTGTTAATACGGATTTTAAATGCTAAATTAAGACAGATTTATGGTTGGTGTCTGTTTATGTACGTTATCGTATGTACAGTGTGAAGGATTATGGGAATTCAACAAGCACAGATATCAAATATATTGAATTCCAGTTGTTCTACATATTTATGACACTGACACCAAGTGGCATTAGAAAACTACAACAGACAGACTTGTGTTCTGCGTAGCACCAACACACTACTAAGGCCCAAGCCTTCATTGACTGATTGACTAGTTATAGCTACAACTTTTTTTACAAGAAAGGAAAAACTAAAAAAGAAAAAGTTTCAGATTAATTTTCTACTGACTGATTGATTCATCATTTTAAGTTTGCTCCTCAAACAAGAAAATATTGTTGCCAGAAGCAAAGTCGAAGCATCAATTTTCTCCCAAAGCTGAACATTTTTCAGGATCAATAAAAGAAAATAAATCTTTTTTTAAAGCAAAAATACGGACACTTGATCGTTTCAGGTTCTCAAATGTGACAATATGCTGCTTTTAAGGTATTACTTTTTTTAAGGTATTACTGTGGAACTGCACGTTACTCAGCGCCACTCTACAGTTGTTTCAGTAACACCACAGTTGATGCTCTGACTTCAAAATAAAGCCACTTGTTTTTCTGCAGCTCATCCAGGAGGAGGGTGGCGGCTCCCTGCTGCAGAGCCTCGGCCGCTCCCTGCACAGCAGGGAACGTCTGGTCCAGGTATGTGAGGCCGGTGAGGTGATGAGGGGAGACAGGACTTGCAGCAGTGAGATATTCTGGTGCTGTGAGTCTCTGGCTAAAAGCTCAATGGAATGTTGTTTGTCTTTGAAGTCGCTGAACGCCCTTAAAGTGGCAGCACACAAACTGCGTTGGCTCTGTTTGCTCAGCAGTGACTCTAGTCAGCATTGATGAAAACTGTCCTGCTTTTAGCTGCTTGTTCTGTTGATGATTAACTGCAGGAATTTTATTGGACTCGCTGAGTCATTCAGGATTATCGACCAAAACAAACAGGACTATCCAATCAGAGAGACTTATTTATCTCAACTAAAGCCTGATTAGATTAATTGCATGCTATTAAATGTTTAATAATAAGTGACTGTGTAGCTGTAGTTTAACGTGTTGAACCACGGTGGGCAGTAATTACCTGCTTTCTGGATTGGAGTTACATGAGAAGATTGATACTCTCATATTTGTCTGTCAAAGGGGCTGCAACTACATCAGACACTAGCTGTTTATATGGAGTAAACACAGAGACTGCAAACATGAGAACAGAACTACTATCACCACTCACTTTATCTTCTGTATATCTACACCTCTGTATTTTCTGAACTCCTGCTGTACATCTTGAGGGTTTAAACAGATTTAAGCATGTCTGATGACTGCAGTCATTCTCCTTTGCATACATATCAAATCACTGCCTCTGGTTATTACTGATTTGGCTTGAAAAGGTTTCATAAAATTTGAATCCAACAGTTAAACTGTGTTCCCTGAACATGTTTGCAGACAGATATTTCCTGTTTTTCAGGAGTGCATGGGTCTGATCAGAAGACTGTGTGTGGAGGAGGGAGCAGGCACTGAGCTGGCCAGCAAGTTGACTGAGAAACTGACTGAGACTCTGAAGGAAATTCTGTCGGATAACAAGGTTAGAGCTGCTATTGTCGGCCGTTTGATCCTCATTATTGACACTACAGCAGTGTTTGGTCTGCTTATGATGACACATACTATCTGCTCACTGAGGCATGGCAGTTCTCAGCATAAGCAGACAGACTTTTGCTGATAGTCAGCAGACTGACTGCTCTCATCCCTGAAGGCTGGAGGTCTTGTGATGGGTATTTTTCTTACCTCAGCGCTGTAGGAAGTTTATCCAGTAGCACCTCAGTTAATTCCTCTGGCTCTGTGGAAAGAATATGCTGAAATTAAACATTGTTTTGAGATTTAAAAATTACTTAAATTGTTATTTTCTGTTGATCAACTAATCGTTTTACCTCTACAGATATTGTATTAAAACCAAATGTAGACATGACACAATTTCTGACTTGTAGGCTGCCCTGGAGACTCTAAAGTCTGAATGGACAGAGAAAGAAAAGGGCATGGAGAAAGAGATCGAGGCACTGAGGAAGGCTGGACGAGACCGAGAGAGAGACCTTGACACACTCAACACTGTGCTGCAGTGCAACCAGGACATTATCAATGTAAGACCACATTAAAAATCAGTGTTCAGAGGACACCCATATGCTCTCCACAAAGGATGCTCATCATTATTTTTTAATTGACTATTTCTGGTAACAAATTATAAAATGAAGCATATATAAATCAATAAGGCAGAAGATGGAGGACATGCATGTCAGAAAACGTGTTGTTGATTTGCTGCAGTACTTAGCAGTTCCACCAGGTAGAGCTTCTGACCACTGAATAAGATGGAGAGACGGGTGTGTTTGCTCACTACCCATAAGGATCCATAAAATGAGTGCACCTCCCTGCAGTCTAACTGTTAACTGTGGCAGTCATGTTGATTAACTCTGCAGTATCAAATTGTAAAAAGGTGTCTGGTGGCTGTTCCGTTTAGCTCGCTATCTGAGGCTCATGTTAATGCTCAGCTAGGATGTTCAAAATGCTAACACAGGCTGGGAGCTGAATGTACATTAGCAGAAACTCTGCTAATGTTTGGGAACAGCAGGACCTCCAACAACATTGAAGTGATGAGCTGTATCGGAGAAACTGTGCTCTGAGTATAAATACATTTAGAGGTGGTAGTAAATACTGACAGACTTAGTGAACTGATAAAAATTGCTGAGACTGCATCATGTAGGTCAGATATGAGGTTTTTTTTATTTATATATATATATATATATATATATATATATATATATATATATATATATATATATATATATATATATATCAATCCACTGTAATGAAAATAACTTTACAGTGAAAGACTGCAGCTTGTTTAGATTTAGTCAGGACAATCATTTAATAATAATTCTAAATCACAATTGTTTTGCTGTTTCATTTAGAATTTAGTAACCTGGTGTTTACCTTAGTTTTTAATGAAACTGAACTAATTTTGCAGCAAAAATTAAGTGTCAATCGGTAAAAAATATTTTATTTCAAAGATTAACTGATTACTGATTTGTTGTAAACACAATTAACGATTTGCAAAGTGTTTTAAATTTGCATCCCTACTCTTCACATTCAGTCAGTGTATGTTTGCACTGCTGCAAGTACCTGAAGTCTGGTTTAGATGCAGCATTTCATCCTTTCTCCCAGGACCTGCGAGTGGCTCTGGGGGAGAAGGAGCGCCTTGTGAAGGAGGTGGAGAAAGAGAGGGAGGTGTGTAGACAGAGGGATGAAGCCCTCGCTGCTGTCCTGCAGGAGAAGGAGGCTCTGATTCACAGCTTCAAAGAGCAGCTGGAGATCTGTCAGAAGGAGGTAATACACGTACATGAAAAACCAGCACTCACAGCAAAAGCCTGAGAAAACATGAACTTCAGTGATTTTTCTCTTGCAAGTCCAGCTAATCTATTTTCACCTCAGTGACAGCTATAAAATAACCTGAAATGTAAGAAATTATGAAGAGGACATAGTTGTGCTGAACTGATAAGCTTCAATTCACTATCTAATAAAGATAAAAGTTCACCTTTGCAAAATATTACTAGCAAAATATTAACTAATAACTGCAGTCTCGATAGAATATAGAGTGGCATAAGAGTTCATTGAACCTTCAAAGCAAAGTTGCAAAGCTTTCATGTTCTCTGTATGACTAAATGAGTCCTACAGTCCTCCGCTTCTCTTCTGTCCTCGGCTGAGGTTTGACTTCAGACTCATGTCATTTTCCACCAGGCTCCCTCCGACTCTGTGAGTGGGCAGCGTTCTGCTGAGCTGGCAGCCCTGCTGAAGGACTGGGAGGGAAACGGCGCCATCTTGTGTCAGGAGGTCACCAAACTCACCACAGCCCTGCAGGAATACCAGAACATGGTGCAGGTGAGACATCCGCACGAGCACAAGATTTCACAGAGTCTACATTAAATACAACACCTGAAAAATACAAAATAGCAAGTTTTCCCTTTTTAACCTACTACTTCCACCTTTAAACACACCTTTGTTATTTTATGATGACATAAGACATGATACGAGGTGTCACAAAATCGGAATACTTCTGACTAATCTGAGTAAAGTTTTTATTTGACCAATAATTTAAGTGACTATATTTCTTTCTAAAAGTCAAACATTCTCCAGTTCCAGTTTCTTAAATCAGTCACAATTGTATACATAGCACCTGGCTTCAAAATCAATTTGTTAAAACCAGTGATTTACAAATTGATGAGCTGACAATAAGTAAGTTTAAAGAAATAAGTGGAACAATTTGAGACAGAAATGCACAGCAAATAATACATTTTAGAATTAATATTAAAAACAAAATAATGAGAAGATAAAACTCATTAAAAAATATAATAATGAAAGAACAACAAAATTAAAAAATGGTGCACACTGAATAATAAACCCATCAATATACTAGTGCTACTAAAAATGTAACATCAATGCAAAATAAGGGGGGGAAAAAGGAAATTGGAAACAAACACAATTAAAAAGGCCATTTAAATAAAATTAAATTGTGACCACAAAGCAGGTAGCTTTTAAAATCTTTGTTAAGCTCATTTTGAAGATGTCACAACAGAGATTTTGATGTTTTTTTAAGTAATATAATTTCAAAGCGGGTATTTTTGATCAAAGAAAATAAGACATCTGAAGATCGATATAAGATATTGAGCCGTTGGAACTGATGGAACCAAATGATTAATTCAAAGCTATAACTTTAGTTAAAAGATTTATCAATTGGGGTGCCCAGATAGCTCAGTGGGTTAAGCAGTTCGATTCCCGCTCACGGCGCTTTGCTGCATGTCTTCCCCCAACTCTTCTCTCTCCTTTCCTGTCTGTCTCCACTGCACCTATCAATAAAGGCTAAAAAGGCCAAAAAAATAACTTAAAAAAAAGATTTCTAAATAATAATCAATGACTGTTAGTTGGTGCAAAAAAAATTGAAATACACTTAAAACAGAACAATGACACCCAGTAGGAATGCAGCAGCACAGCATGATTTACATAAAAGTAGAAAAATGTTCTTATACTTAGCATTTTGTGCAGCACTATCTAACAAGCTAGCTGTTGTCAATCTTTATTCTCAGCTGAGCTAACTGGCTGTAGCTTAATATCTACTGCAAAGAGCAGAGTAGTATCGGTCTGCTTATTTAAATTTAATAAGCATCTCCCTAAACATTAGGCAGTTCCTGTAACTGAAATAAATTTTGCTTGACACCAGAAAACCTACTGCCAAATGAAATAATAATTAAGCGCACGGAAAATTAGATCACCACTTTAACACAAGGTGTGAGTGGGATGAAGCCTTAAAAACTATCAGGATGGAGCAGCTCTAATGACCAGGAGACAAACACCCGCTGCATCCGGGTTGTGTTACTGAAACACAACGGGACAACAAGAAATTACAGCCCCTAACTGTTTAACTTGTTTCTTCACCAGAGTCAGCAGGAGAGTCACAACCAGACAGTGTCCTCTCTGACGGATCAACTCCGAGACACTCGGCAGGAGCTGAGGCAGAAGGAGAAGGAGAAGAAGGAGGCTGACAGATCCGGACATAATAGCAGAGAGGACCGAGAGCGGGAGGAGAGGAGACTGAGGGACAGTCTGGACAAAAGGGACAAACTCATAGAGGTACAGTGCTGCGTTAAACCCCCATCAGACAAATAAGTTCTGTTATTCTTTGTATTTACCATTATGTGACTCAGTGAATGAACTAAAAAGAGACTGAAAAGTAGAATGCATCTGTCTTTCAGCTTTAGAGTTTCACTACCATGAAGCACAGGAAAATATAAAGTTTCATTTCTCTAACAAGAAATGTTCCACCCTCGTCGTTAGGGCTGAACAGTTAATCAAATTAATAAAAACTGCAATTTTAAATTTGATTCCATCCTCATTTTCCTGTTTCTCATGTGGTAATCCTCCTGATTAAAATCAGTGAACACTCAACTGAACCTTGACTGTAAAGAAACATTATACCACAAATCCAATTGCAAAATCACAATTAAATATTTTCCTAAATCATTCAGCTCTCCTAATCGTGTACAAACACTGCAGTGCTTCCTTGTTCGTGAATGAAGCAGTACACACTTTGAAGCAGCAGCTGTCTACAGAATTCCACAATGCTTGATATCAGGAAAGCAAATTTTAAACCAATTTCTGAACTGATTACTTTTAAAAACATTAATAAAACACACTGTGTTGACAGCATGTGTAACTAGAGTCTCTGCTGTCTCACACTCAGCTTCCAGCCTGCATTAGCGAAGAATCTAAACTTTACAACATATTTTGCATTATTCAAAGTTACTTTTTTGCCGACTACATGAAACCTGTTATTTAACTGAGATCTTTAATTTTCTTTAACATAGCAAATCCTGTTGGATGCCGAGGAGCGGGACCACCTGTTCAGAGAGCTGCAGCAGAACCTGCAGAACAAACGTGAACCTGTGACGGCCATCAAACACACACTGTGACGGAGGAGGAGAGCCGGACTGACACACTGTACCGACCAGATGCAGACTCACTGCACAGACACGGAGAAATACTTTGCACTTTCTGCACCACCTGTTTGCCTCGTTAACATATTTATCGTGGTGCACATTAAGTCTATTTATATTTATTTCTCCGCATTTAGGAGGTTTGCATTTGCAGCCCTGTCCTGCTTGGGCGTGTGACAAAGGAAAGCTGATTTTTTTTTTCCACAGTTACTACTTAACTCTCTGGAGTGAATCAGGAAATTACAGCCTGATTGTTTTCGGTGTTGCGGGATGTCAGGTCCAGATTTTTATATCTGGACGTTAATTACTTGATTTAAAAGTCACTGGATTACTGTATTTAGTTAAAGTTGAATGTAATGGGTCTAATGGTTATGCAGTGATTTCATTTCATACAGAGGGAACATTTCTAAACGGACGTGAGGAACATTCATGTCCTTTAGAACAGGAGCGGGTACAATATGTTATAAATTAGAATTTACCTTAATATAATTAATGAATCTCTTTGCAGTGGTGTTTTACAGAAGTGCCATATTTTTGTGCTGTTTACAGTGCTGGCTGAGCACTTACAGAGGAGTAACCTTACAACCAAATAACATTTTGAGCTGCTTTCATTGTCTGCTTTTTTTTATATGTCTCTCTCTTTTCATTTTTTTGTGCTGGAATTATTCTTGATTATCTTTGCTGTTTACACATCTTGTATAGTTATTCTGGGACTTTCTTTTAGCTCAAGAGAATTAAACACTCTGATCCAAATTAACTACGTCTACAGATCCCGTTTTATTCAGTGATTGTCCTGAAGACTTAATTAAATATGGCTTTAAAATTACTGCACTATAGTTGCAAAGTTAGCGGTCATTTCAGCATTTGCTTTTGTCATTATCTTGAATATTTCTTGACACAATAGCACAAGACTTTCCTGGATAATGTATCAAGGCTATTATATGTGTTTTGACCACAACTTCTAAATATTTAAAATATTTCAGCTTTATGAGAATTCATAGTTTGTTCAAAAACTAACAGCAGAATGCTGTCTTCTGTGCCATCAAAAACACAAATACACAATCTAGTGACAATAGCACAGTAGCCATCTAGTGAAGACTACAGTACCTGTGACCATAATATACATGTACAAGTATTGCATTAGAAGAAGTTATGGTAAAAGCATAATAAAAAAAACAGATTTCATAAAAAATGTTTTTACACTTGCATGAGGTGGTTTCTGACTTTTTCCAAAAAGAGTTCATGTGACTAACGGTGGATGGAAACACCTTTTCCGAATAAGCAAACATCTAACTCACACGACTGATCAACTCTTTCCACTTTTTTCATATTCTTTGCCTCTTGACAGCATGCATCAGCTAACATGAAAGAAGAAATACAACTTTCTGGATTAAAAGCTCTTTCTAAAAACTTCTGTCCATATTTCTGTCAGAGATGACCAAAGTTGTTTCTTCTTCCTTTAGGATTGTTTATGGGCTTGCAAACAGATGGTTTTGGTTGCAGCTTCTTCTACTGTTTATTATAGTCATGCAGTATGTACCCGATAGCGCTGCCTTCTGGCGACACTGTGCAGCCTAGATTATTTGCTGTATATTCAGTAAATGGAAACAAGCTTATTTAATGTTTTCTTTTTAAAAAATGTTTAATGAATTTTTAAAAGTTTGCTTCAAATTCTTGACAATTATATGGAAACACAGCTAGTGACAGTAATCTGGCCCCACTGTTAGTTTTAGTGAATTCTGTTTTCATCTAAATGGGCCAATATATGGGTAATAACTATTACTACGAATCAGATGGTATAAAGACCACAGAAAGGCCAGGCTGGAGAATGCTGCAAGGTGTCAGACAATATGGTTCTCACTGAGGCTGTTGTTCATTGACTTCAAGTCAGCACTTAACACCATCACTCCTCAGAAATGTGTTGAGGAACTCAGCTCAACTGATCTACTTTGTTCTGCTGCCTTCATTAAATGAATCTCTAGGAGACAGGAGAGGAGCTACAAGTGTGTCCTTAATGTATCCTTGATGGCATACATGACAGCATAAGAGGAGCATAACATACAGTGGGAGTAATTAAACCATACTGGGAGCAGAACAGACAGGCGTTTCTCATTTTTTAAACATCTTTTGCCTTGACTCTTCTCTCCTGTCTTTATTTGGCTCCTCCTCTTACATCTCATGTGGGAGGGACTAGACGCGAGGAAAGGAGTCAAGAAAGTAACCGAGGATGGACAAACTGAAAAATAAGCAGGGTACATCCTCATTGCTACTCCAGCAGTGAGACATCCTTCAAAATGACACACTAAGGTCAGTTTCCAGGTGACAGATAGGAGGATGAAGGAGGTTACAAACGACCTTATACTTAAAAATGAAAATTTAAAAAAAAAAAAAAAAAAAAGAGTGATCAGGGTGAGACAATGGAAGACTTGAGCAGATGTGCTAAACACGATAAATACAAACTACTGGGAAAAAGACACACTTGTAAATTAAAAGCTCTCAATCCTTTATGCTAGGCTAACTTATATTTAAACACAACATGTGAAATAACCTGATTAGCCGCAAATAAGTCTCCTCAAACAGTCTGTTCAGATTTACAGACTGAATTACATACAGGAACACTGAAAACAATCACCACAGTGTCAGCAGCTTACAGGCTAACTTAGCTAATGCTAAGGTAAAAAGCCAGCACATAGCCGGCTCCATGAAACCTTTCTGGAGTTTAACTATGTAAATATACACGTTTAAATATCATTAAACCACGTTGTACAACCTTTCTGTGTGAGTTTTACGTTGTCTCTGGTGAGTTTTGTTATTTAACTAACCTGGAAAAAGTTGAGTGAACGCAGCGGCTCGTTCATTTTCAGCAGTAATTTGCTTTCTGAGCCCGAAGGGCACCCGTAGACACCAAGTCCAATCACAAGTGATCTGCGACACCTGCTGAGGTTACAGAGGTATCGCATGACAGCCTGAACACCCAGTTATTAAAGACTATTAATAAGCCTTTTAAAGACCAAAAACAAGCAAATAATTCAAAACAAAACAAACAAAAAACACGTATATGTATAAACTTTAAGCTTACAGCATGTTCTGTTAGAATCACTCCTCCTTAAACAATAAGTTAGTCTTATTACTGTAATATAGTTTTATTTTCTGCCTTTGTAAGCTCTCAGTTTACTATAAAACAATTGCTGAGACCATAACTGTAATAAATCAAGGGAATTTATTTAAGGTTTAATAGCAGTCATTCTCAGAATGTCTGGAGTAGAGTATATCTATACTTTATAGAGTTTA
Organism: Amphiprion ocellaris; assembly: GCF_022539595.1. Classification (NCBI taxonomy): domain Eukaryota; kingdom Metazoa; phylum Chordata; class Actinopteri; family Pomacentridae; genus Amphiprion; species Amphiprion ocellaris. The sequence continues at coordinate 13,084,325 of NC_072774.1, forward strand.
ATTTCTTAAATGGGACTGTACTTTTTCCTTGATTTCAGACCTGTGGGGTATAAGGAAGCACAAGGAAGTAAAATAAGTATAGAATAGATTAATAAAGTATTTCTATTCTATTTTATTCTATTCTATTCTATACTTCCTTATAGTCCATGGATCTGAAATTAAAGAAAAAATACAGTCCCGTTTAAGGAATTAAACTCCTCAAATGGTTAGATATGAATGCTGGTTACAGTAATTTTCTCTCTGAAGTGTAAATGCTAAGCTGCAAGTCATGAATGTCTTCACTGACCATCTTTTTTGCAGTTTATAACCCACCAAATGAAGCAGTGCTGTTTACACCATTTTCATAATTTCATTGCTTAAAAAAACAGCATCCTGACAGTCTGTATGCCACATTTTAAGTCTTTTTTCACTTTTGATAGTCAGTCTTCCTGGCACTGTGAGTACTGTAATGACCACCAGGCATTTATAAAATGCCATTTTAATCACCGCTGGGCATTTGATAAGCTTCAAAAGGATCTTCTCCATGTTGTTTTCACAGGGAAGATTTTGAACTGTAATCACCAAATTAGAAAAGAAATCTTAAGATTTAAATTATATATTCTCATTAATTATTTGAGTCTAATTCACACTGAATTCAACTTCACTTTATCAGCATGCATTTTAAAATTTAAATCTAAGAGATATCTATGATTTTGATCTTGTTGAGTCTGCCCTGTTGTAATGAAAATGTGGGTATTCAAATATTAATTATTTACATCTGTTTTCAAGACCCAGAATAAATTTACTTAACTTGTAAGCCAATGTGGAACGAGTAGACTGTAAAATGCTTTGAAAAACATGCTCATTTGAGATATCTGGATTTCCATCAGGGGAAAAAGATTGTTTGGTATGATTACAGCTGAACAAAATACAAAAACACTTTACTTGCCACATCAGTGGAGAAATCAAGAGTCAAACTGAGCATGTGATACATCCTACATATTTTCTGAAGCAGTGCCTACCAGACTTATCTATGCAAATGTTTCCACTGGATGTCTGTTGATGGATGGATGAAAGACAGATTTTGATCCAGTACATATCTAAATGCATCTTCCATCAAGTCAGTAAAATCATTACACAGCAACTCATTTGACTACAGATTATTTTCTGTCTCTTTAGTTATTTATTAAAACATTTTGTAAACAAGACAAATAAAAAAAAAATGCTACACATAAATGAAAACGTGATTCATAGAAAGCTGATGTGAAAATCACACACATTCACATGTCAATATATTCTGCAGTCGGTATGACCAGTGTGCCAAGATTAACATATGCAAGTCAGCCCAAGCAAAAGCCTCCCATGTGTGTTGTGTTGGTGCGGTTTGCTTCATAAAAGAATAATAGTAAGATACATTCAAATGCAGCAGAGATGTGCTGTGGAATTCAAGCACAAATCTGGAATTTCTTGATAAGAAGAGTGATTAGGAACACAGAACAGAATACAGCGAGAGTTTTTGCAGTTATCAAGTCAAATTCTTGACCCTGTTCTGTAATATAGAGCTATTGTGCTTTCAACTGACGGAGCATTTAGCTGTCACCCTTCTCCACTGAATCAGGCAAAACTTTTACACAGTTTTCTTTGGACACTAACACAGGAACAATACCCTCGGCTGTTTTATTGAGAATGCAGTAATCATTACTGTAACATGGTGGCGGATTGTCATCAATGGGACTGTTTGGCATACTGCACTCTGGGCTTTGGGTGAGACCCTCACAGTTGCAACCAGAGTCGGCAGAGCTGATCTCTAAGAAATCTTCAACTGGAGGGGAGGAAACTTCTGTTTTTGCTATGCCAAGGCCCCAGAGAGAGCAAGGGAGCTGAGTGTAAGAAGTGTCCTTTGGACAGATCATAGTTATAGGAGGAGGGGCCTTATGCATCCCAGGTAAGCTGACATAGGAGGTTTGACACTGAGTGAGTGCCAGTTGTGTTATTGAAGGGTTGTGTAATTCCTGGTTCTCCTCTGGGTCCTTGGTGATGGATTTTGGCACAACAGCCACAACATCAGTTGTTAAGATCTCCTCAGTTTTGTACGTTAGAACAACTTGTCCATGAGGCGAAAGCCATTCCTGCAAATTAAGCAGAATCAAGACACATCGGGTGAGATATAGTAGCCTGTTACACACATAAACATTAAGTGTGTTGTAGCTAATTCCAAGTACACACACATCAGCCACAATAATAAAACCACTGACAAGTGAAGTGAATAATATTGATCATCTCATTGCAATGCAGTGTTCTGCTGGGCATTAATCTATGAATCTAAACATTGCTGCTGACAGAGCACAACTACTGAAATATCTTGATAACTATTTAAGTTGCTCTCCAGTTGTTGATTAAACTCCTGAAAATTCAACTTTGTGAATCCACGTTTCATATCTGTGTCATTCCAATCTCAAATCATCACATTTTCAGCACAAATTCTGCTTGACTATCTCTGATTTCCCTGAAAACTTCGAGCCACTTTAAGCCTATTTTTTAAAATTGAAATTTGAGACTATGTTTGAACAACAATATCTCAGGAACTATTAAAGATTAAAGCCTGAAATTTTCACAGTTATTTCTCATCATGTCATTGATTCAGAATCTGCATTATTACACAAGTAGACCAAATAATGTCTGATTATGCCTGAGCTGACATATGGGGGGAAAAAGTGATGCTGTCATGAAAAGTCCCTTCTGAGCACACATTTCCAGAGGAACAGATAATGCAGAAGCCAGCTAGTGATATTTTTGGAACCATATTTAGCTGTATGTAACAATTATACAAAACAACACATACATAATACTTTCCAATATTAAATTCTTGATCACAAAAAACATCATTTAAAAAATCCATAGTTAATGATTAAAAAAAATTCAAGCACGTCAGAGATGGTTGAGCATAAGGCCCCTGATGGTTTAAGATGGAATTACCCATTTAGAAGGTTATTTCCATTAAAAATAATCCCCTCCTGCTTTAAAACAGCTTAGAAGCAACTCTACACTGTGTGTGAATATGTGGATCTCCATAACTCTGGTTCACCCCTTCATCCCTCGCTGCAGCTTGAGCACACCAGCTCCCCTACAACTCTGCACAAACACTGTAAAACTACTCTACGCTACACAAGGGTTGTTGTATTGGAGTAATCCAGCCATATGTGCTCAAACTGGTAACTGATTTTGAGTAGAATAATGCGACAGAAAGCCCCACCCTGCAAGCTGACAGGACTGATTCTTTAGGTTTTCTAATTATGAAACCCCAAAAGAGAACTGCCATGAAAATGTTTTTGAAATATCTCAACAACTCCTGGGTAGATTGCCCTAAAGTTTGGCATATATATCAGTGGTCACCAGGGGATGAATCCTGTTGACTTTGATGATCCACCAACATTTCATCTAAAGCCATGAGTAGCTTGAATTTTTTAACTTAACCTAAGAAATATGTGAAGATGAGCTGATATAGAATCTTGAATGAAACATCAAGAGGAACTGTCAGCATCGTAACTTTCCAAATGCTGCCTTTTAACACCAGTTGCCACAAAATACATGTTTAGTGCTAAGCAAAAATAGAAATAAAAAATTTAAACAGCACCGCAGAGACACAGCAGTGACTGTAAACTCATGGTGTTGCTTCATCATTTCTTCTACTAACAGTGGCAGTTAGCGCATATGTGAAAAAGCTATAAATGCTGTTTTGGAAGGTTTTGGAGGCACTTCTTAAAATTTATTTGAGAAAGACAAGTTGAGAGGAAACCAGACAAAATGAAACCATCCTTGTGGCTTTTGTACTTCATCCCTAGAGTCGCTGCTGTTCATGTCATGATTGAAAGTGAAGACAGGAAAGCAGACGACAGCAGGAAATCATATTGTCACCTCACCTGGAGGTTGCCGTGATGTTGCTTAAATAGCGGCTGAAAGAAAGGTGCCGGCGACGGTGTGTGAGACAGAGTTTTTATCTTCATCCTGTGGTGCAAATCATGAAATGTCACAAAGATCAAAGCACGTTTTACTTCTCGGGCGTTCAGATCATCTCAAAGTGCAGATAAACTACCTCACAGTGGGACTGTAGAGCACAAACAGCAGGACTCCGGCAAACGCACACACTGGGCCCAGGCATTTGACCAAAATGACAAAGATATTGTCTTGTTCTGAGAAAGTTTCTGAAATTAAAGAGAATTAGTGACTCATATGCAGAGATGACAGTAAGTCTATTACTTGACTGATATCCATGAATGATCTGTACTATTCTTTGAAAGAGAAGAGAGGGGGGTTGGCTTGAGGTATTCTAGGCTCTGACTCATGTTATTTCCTACACAGCACAGCCCTGTATCTTGATGATACTGATACACAATTCAGATACAACAAGGTCTCACACACACTGGCAGAGAGAAAGGGGCAGACTTTGCGTGTAGATCACTAATTGGATGTCAAAGTAAAATACCACAAGTAGCAAAAACCTAATTTTCACTCTGCTGTTATCATACTTCTGGAAAGCACCGTGACTGTAGATCAATAGATTTACATGCATTCTTGGCAGTCAGTGTTGTGAAGCCTTCTGTCCTCTATCACTTTACCTTCTGCTTTGGTTTTCCAGCACGTCGGTTGACTCCATTCGCTCCAGACTCCACTGTACTCTTTATTAACTGTATATCTCACTTTAATGCAATGTTGCGCATCTGCTGTGAGCTGGGATTCTTCATCAATCGACATAGACCTCTCAGGCGAGCTCAGAGTAAGAGTCTGGGGAAAAGGTTGAAGTAAACCTACAATCATTTTTAGATCTTATTACAGAAAACAAGTTGTCATAGCAGGGATATTTGTGACAGTGGGCTTTTGGTACTTACTTTGTTTGTTACCGTGTTTCTTTGAGAAGTTTGAAGCAGGAGCTCATACTTAAGGGAGTCGGCGATTAGTCGGTCAGTGTTAGTGCTGTCATACCGACTTTTAAAGGTAATGTTCAAAGTTTTGGATGTTCTTTGGACCACAAGTTCAGGCGGTGGCGTCAGCTGAACTGATCACAAACATTTACATGTATCAAAACCCTTGGAATGCATACAGAACATATTGCAAAGACAGTAAATAATCTTTAATGTCAAGTGTAGTAGCACTCTATAGTATGGATTTCACAGACACACTGCATAAATGGTGTGATCGAAAAGAGACAGTTGTTGTTGCACATCAACATTTTGCATTAACATCAGCAACTGAGTCACAGATGTTTTGATGTGAAAAGATTCCCAGCTTGAATTTTTTTTTTCAAAGTTCTATAAATGTTTTCAGAGGGAAGTTTCAATTTAGCTCCCAGAATGCTAAGAGGATAATTAAATGTTTGGTGATAGACTGTCAGGCCTAAAACTGAATGTTGGACTGAGAATGTTCTTCCTTTGTTATCATGTTACATTGTGTTCCATCAAAAGCATCCTCAAAACGTTCTCAGAACATTACAGGCAGAATGTCCCATCTTTGTTGGACCTTTGTTAATAAATCACATCAAAAGAATGTTTTATAAAAAATCCTCCAAGGTATCAGTGACATTTTTTGCATATTGGTTTCAGAATATTCCTCCTTTGTGATAGAACATTATCTGCATTCCTAAAAATGTCTTCTGATTGTTGTTATCAGACCATTATTGGAAATGAAAAATGCTGCTAAAATATTCTTTGAACATTAAACATCAGATGACAGAACTTTCCTAATAGCATATTGCTATAACATGACATGTTAACAGAGGTGGAACATTCTTCATGCAGTGTTCTGAGGAGGTTTGGGGGATGCTGTTGAGGGAACACATTATAGAACATTCTTCTATAAAACATTCTCACAAAATGTTCCATGATAACAAAGGAAGAATGTTCTCTGTTTTTTCTACAGAATGTTTTTATAATGTTCCTGTAATCTGATATGTCACTTGTGAAAAATTTTGCCTTTTTGTTGAGGCCAAAGATACTTCTATAAAATGTTCCCATGATGATACCTAAGGAACAATGTTCTCAAGACAACATTCGGAAAATGTTTCTGAAGTGCCAGTGCCAGAATGTTCTTTATAACAGTTTCTAATGTGATTTTTAAACAAAAGTATAAAATTATTTCTGTAATCTTTTAAGAATGTTTTTGAGGGAACACGGTGTAAAATCTGCAAAGTGTTCCCACAATATTCCACAGTGTTACATGATACCAAGAAGGAGGAACCTTCTCAGGGTACACAAGTTTAGAGCATAACAATCTAACACTGTTATCACCAAACAATTTTAGAACATGTTTAGTTATCCTATCTTGGAGAAAAACGATCTGGAAAATAAAAACTAAAAAAAAAACATCAGTGAAACTTTGCAGAACTTGCTTGGAATGTTTTGAGAAAATCTAACAGGGGTCACTCATGCTGGGACTTTACAAATGTTTCAGGAGGCTCTGGATTCTTTTTTTTTTTTTTTCGTTTTAAAGTCACAGGTCAGAACTTTTCAATCACACCGCTAAATGCCAAAAAGCACTAACACCAACACACATCAACATATAATCAAAATGCATTACAATGAATTCATACTTACTGTTTTCTGATGGGTCAAAATCTGTTACAAAGTGGCAGTCAGATCCAGCACAAACTTCTATCCTGTAATTATCAAAATCACCAAAATAATCTTCTTCTTCGTTCTTGAGTTTACAGTCACATCTGTAACTGTGATTCACCACCGTGAGCGGACAGGAGACAGTCCTGAAGTTTGAGAAAACACCAACACAACATGAACACGACTGAGAACAACATCCGTAGGAACGTAAGAAGAATTAAACATTTTCAGGGATTCATTTAATTCTGTAAGAAACACAGTTACCCTCCAAAGCTGGGATCGACATCGATGAAATTCAGGCTGTAGTTAGAGTTTGACTCTCTAACCGGATTGTCAGAGATGTTCAATACACAAGTAACAGTGTGCCAGTAGTCATTCACACATAAAAGTCCATCGGCTACACAAGCAGAAGACGAAAGAGGAAAAATTATTTGCACCATTTCTGGTGTTTTTTGCATGCTATAACATACATTGCATTAGGTTCATGCGTGTAACAGCAACAGAAAAACTCAAATATTGAGTCATCTAATGGTGGAACAAGTAGACAAATCCCTGAAATAAGTAGCCGTGAGAGTTTCAATGTTATAAATAACATTTTTAGATTGATACTGATGCCTCATTGTGTGAGTCTTAGGTTCAAGTGCAGCCAGTTTAAACTATTTTATATACAGTTATAGTTTAGTGCAGTTCTTCCCAACCCAGTGATCAGTCTCCCTCCGCAGGGTCACAACTAAATTCTGAGGGGTGGAAGGAAGCAGAAAGCAAGAGGAAGAACAAAGCTGTGCTGCACAAATTTGTGTTGATTCTGTTTTGCAAATCTCTGAAATATTGTTTGTTTAAAGAAAGTTATACATTTTTTCAGCTTTGAGCCTGAGAACGTGACTTCAAATGTCTTTGATGGAACAACTCATACATCTGAAGGTCAACATATTACTTTTTCTTTTTCTTTCTTTTTTTTTTTAAAGCAAAAGAGGGTTGAGAATTTGGTTTAATCTTGTACAACATTTAATGAAAGTATTACTTTTTCTTTATCTGAAATCTTAATTTGCAAAGTAAGCAGCAAAATCCATCTGTCAGATACTTAGCTGAGTAAAACAAATATAACATTTCTCTAAAAGCAATTTATCGCAGAGTAGATAAAACTCAAATTACTTTATGCCATTAACAAAATGTCAAAGTTAACTGAAGATAACAGACATATAACACTGACATTTGACATTTCTGTAGCCTTTTCCCATCAACCTCCTAATGTGGTTGATGACTGGCATGTGGGGGCACTGAATGTATCTGTGCACAATTAATCATAGTGAGCAAAGAAATGATGACCACAAGATGAGATATGCCATAGGCTGCCTTATTAAATAGCTCAGAGGAAAATTGTTTAGTACCTGTGATGCAGCTGGTCACTGCGAGGATGCTGGAGCAGCAAAGCACAAACAGGAGCTGACGACCCCTCATGCCTTCTTGGATAGGAGTGTCGCTCTGTGGATAGGAGGAAAACATTCCTTATCATAGCCGGCTCTATTGTTTTTGTAAGTCCACATGTCTCAGCAGTCACATCTTTCTCGTAAATATTGATAGTTGTCAAGCTGCCATCTTTTGAAAAAGACAGTGAAATCAACAGCTGCCAGGGGCTGTGTGATGTGTGGTGGATGGAAATGTACCATTACCTCAGAGCTGTGGTGCCGCTGATGCCTCAGACTGTGAATGAGCTGTGGAACTAAGGGTTAGCTTATCATCAGATGCATCACAGGAAGTCAAAGCTTTTTTACGTCACAGGATTTTTTTTCTCTCTTTCTACCTTTTTGGTTTGGTCTTGGGCACGTGCTTTTGTTCATAGTGTCAATGTAATAGTTTTTGCCTTATGTAAAGTAATTTCTGTTTTTTTAATCATTTTATACACACTGCACTGCCTAAGGTTGTATTGGTTTGTTTACTTTCAGTGAAAATATAATCAAGTTTAATTTAAAGCTTTTAAAATAAAATTTTGTCCAAAAAACATTTATTTTGGTGATCCAGGCTTAATCTCCTTGACCAAAGGGATGAACATCGTTCTTCCCAAAATTATATGATATTTTGATGAAGAGAGCTGGTCCCATACTGTAGGTGATCAGCTGGGTTGAGGTCTGGTGACTCTAAAGTGCAAATGACTCACAAAATTATCACTAACCTTTCAGTGACACCCTATGCTTTGTAAGGCAGCATTTGTTTTCACTACCTCACTAATTGATTCCTTTAATTTGTCACCTGGTTGCATGTACACTGATAACACAAACAGCTGGAGGGAAGTAAATGTCCCAAATACAAAACCTCAACACAAAATCCAAATCAATGTCTAAGAAAACACAACAAAAAAGAAGAGTCATGTCCCTGCATACTGTATGCACAAGTGCACATATAATATATATGTAGTATCACTGAATTGTCTGATGTTTTAAAAATTATACCACATTACAGTAATCACATTGCTTTGAACTTGTGTAGTATTTCCTATATGTAAAATAAAAATAGTTTAGATTTACCATCTATGAATGTCAAGTTTTGCACTAATGCAGCCCCATATTGTCACACTCCCACCTCTGTGCTTCACTGTCAGGATTATGCATTCACTGTTGCAGTCCTGACCAGGTTCAAGCCAAATATGCTGGACTCCATCTGAGACCAACATATTTAGCTTGGTCCTATGGGATCAAATGTGCTTCTAATACTCATCAGGCTTCTTTTTCATGTTCTTTATCAAAGTTTCCTCTCAGGATAACGCTATTTTTTATACCAACAAATCAAAGTAAAGACGGTTCTTACCTTAGCTGACATGTTTCAGCTGCAACTGCAGACTTCTTCAGAACGTCATCTGACGTGTGCTGACGTGTCCTTTTTTGTCAGGTGACCGGTCTGACAGGTCTGTTAGAATCTGTCAGATAGGCCACGCCCCCCGCTGTCCGGTGCTCTCTGGAGGATGGAGTCCCAGGTATTAGAGGGTGTAGGCCCCCTCGTCCTGGTTCATGGAGCAGCTCGCCCGCTTCCTGATCTCGATGGCCTCCTTGATCCATCGTTTATGCTTGTTGGTCTCCGATGTTACAATCCTCCCCCTGTCCCAGTCCATGATATGATTATTTCTTTTGCAGTGATCCGTGATGGCTGATTTTTTGTTTTCTTGTTCGGCTTTTTCTTATTGTGTTCTTGTGAGTCGTCCGGAGTGGCCGGTCTGACAGATTCTGACAGATTCTGACAGACCGGTCACATGATAAAAAAGGGCACGTCAGCACACGTCGGAGACGCTGTGAAGAAGACTGCAGTTGCAACATGTCAGCTAAAATAAAAACCATCTTTGATTTGTCGGTATAAAAAATAACGTTATCCTATGATAATTAACAAAATGAACATCATCCAAATATAAAGTTTCATCTTGCTGTTTTGTGCCAGAGAATAAGCAAGACCCTTTCTTTTTGTCTTTTGTCTGTAGAGATTGATGTTATGAAATGGCCTTCATGCTGTCTCAGAAATTGGATTTCCATCAGTAACACCTGTGCCAAGTCTGAAGTCTGACAGTAGCACACTGTCCATGACATCATTTGAGTAGAATGACCACCGCAGCTCTGATTAGTGGTACTATGGCTCCTTTTATACCTCCTGATTACTGCTGCCACTCTTTTTCTACTTCTTTGAGTTGTTCACAGATCTCCCTTTATCCATATCCTTTCCAATTTTTGAGTTCTTCTGGCAATTTTCTTCCACATGGAACCATGATGCAGACATGCAGATTGACAACCCATAGGTCCAAAACTGAGACAGTTCTGCTGTCCACCCATTTTAGAGCTTTATTCATGCAGTTAGGCTGGTTGGAAATTATAAGTGGACTCAGTTTAGTTTCAGTGATCGCAGGTTTTCAAACTTTGTGGCAGTTTCTACTTTGGAACCTGTATTTTCAGTGTAGTTTTTCTAAAATGTTTGATTATCAAGAAGAGAAAACACTCAATGTTTCAACTCAGAAATAATGCAACTCCTGTAAGGTAATAATTTTTTTAAATGATTATTTTAACATTTAAGTGCATCTTAAATTAAATAGAGGTCTTCAATGGCCTTAAGAACTTAAAGTTGACACTGCATTTGACCATTTATTTCATTCAGTGCATAAGTCTACTTATCACAGTCCCCCTCTGCTCATGTGCCTATTTGTTTCTTAACTGTTCCTTGACTTGGACGCTAAACAGTCATTGTGCAGTATCCATGCATGTGTATGTGTATTTGACACCATAAGGTTGTTTTCACATTCATTTGCTACATATTTACAAAATCTGAAGCCAGGACCTTGGAAAAGATTAAGCTGGCGGACACCAGATAGTGAGGCTACATTAACACTCCATCTCTTAGTCAGCCTAAAACGGTTTGCTTTGTTTGCTCTGGTTGGCTTGGAGGAAAAACATGCTGACAAACCACAAAAAATCAGAACAAAAGACAGGAATCAGTCTGAACACTCAAACTCCGCAGTTTATCATGATCGTTGTTTGATTCCAGTCCAATGTAACACAGTACAGAGGCAAAAAAAACACAAGTCACTGTACTTACAAATGGGACTCCATGCAGATATAGATTTTACTTTATGATTAAAAATATTAAGCCAGAATGTTGTAGGACTGCAATGTTGATGTTCAGCTGTTTTGTTGTACATACAGGATGCACAACACTGTGCATATTAGCTGGAACGGAAATTCTGGACTGGGCTTGGAAAGTATATATCTCAAACACTCCCCTCCCACAACAGCTGTCATTAGGAGGCATTTCAAGGGGAAAAATCCACCCTCAGACACTCTGACATTAGTTCTGACAATGTGTGTGTTTTTAGGTTCTATCTTTCCCACTAAAACAGTAAACTAAAATGACTGCACAGACAAGTTTTCTTCAGCTGTGTACGTACATCAGCAAGAGTAAAATACATGTAAAACATTTCTATCTGATGAAAAACAGACAGCGACAGCCTGTATATAACTTAAAGCCACAGCATAGGTTGTCAAAGTTGGTGGGTTTCTCAAGTTCCTTCTGATGAATCTGGTCAAGGCCAGTGAAATAATCACCTCACATTAACAGATTAGAACAGTTTGCACTTTTTACTGACACTGCACAAAAACTGGTAACAGTGGTTACTGGTGAAATGCATGTGCAAGGAAAACAGACATTATCAGACATCTTGATAAGGCAGCATGCATGCTCGTGCTACAGTTCAAACCATTAAAGCATGCAAGACCACGAGAATTTGAATGTGTACATACAGTGACAAAACGAAGCTGTAGACATTAAAGCAATATGCAACATTTTCATCTGGGGTTGCATTTCTGTGGAGTCTGTTAAGGAAAATGTATGATTTTTGTGCTGTCAGAGTCCAGTCTTCACACATGATATTCCTTTCTCTCTGTTGTCTCTTAAAAGTTCAAGTCATCATAAAAATGTGTAAAAATAGGAACTAGATTATATACAAGACTGGCCAAATACACTGGAATACACACTGCCAGGACACTTAGAATCTACTTTCATTAAAGTATCTGTTGTAAAAATGTTAACTATTATGTCCATGTTTTAAATACACCTCTCACAGCACAACAAACCAAACTGTAGCAGTAAATCAGAAACTATGATCACTGGATTTCATGGGCTTCATTCTCCAAGTTGCCGGAGTCTTCCTGAATTGTGCTACATATCATCCACTGCTTGACATAGTTTGAATTTGAATTTTTGTGCTCCTGGAATAAATCAGAGTCCTTGTGCTCTGCTGTGTTTGAGTCTGAGGCGCCGGGGCTGCTGCACTCTCCAAAACCACTGTCAATGGTGTCCAAGTCTACGTGAGGGTAGCCGTCTTCTGACTGCTCGTTCGACACAAACGAGTCCAGCGATACCCTCTCTGGTTCATTAAACTGGGCATGTTGCTCAAAGTTTATATTTTCCACCAACAGGTCACTGATTATATCATGTTGTCGAGCCATCCCGTTCATTTGAGGTTCATCCGAATCATAACCAGCATTCTCTCTGTTGTCTTCCTCAAATGAACCGAAGCTTTCTCCATCTTGGTAACTTCTGAGGGTGTTCATGGAGCTCTGTGATGAGACCTCCTCCTCAAACTCTTCTCCGGAGAGGGTGACAGTATGGATAGAGATGTGGCCCGTGGAGTGGCTGGTACCCTGCGAACTGCCGCCATCCTGGAGGTGCAGCAGCGGGTTGCTGGGAGGCTGCAGCATATTGACAAAAGAGCCTCCGACTTGTTTCGTCTCGCTGTCCTCAGTGTAGCTTTGCTTCTTGTTGTTCCACTGAAGGACGTCATGCTGGGTCTCGCTGATCACCTGAGCGTTGGAGCTGATCATTAGGTAATCGTACTCGCTGAAGACAGGCTTCACCCACTCCTACAACAAAGCAAATGGAAGACATTAACTTGAGTGCAGGTTTGAATAACTTGTAGCACAAAACTGGAGATTTCAGGAAGAATCTGTTGTGCAAAGAGTTAAGCTACATCCCCAATATGATGCACAATCAATTGAATATTAATCTCAATCATGATTGTGGCTTTAACATAACTGACTATGATAATGACAGAATGACTGATAAGATCCACATGTAAACCACGCTAAATCTGATATTAGAACATCTTATTTCTTTCTTTTTTTTCCTACAGTAATTTTTGGTCCTACAGCTGTGTGAGCTGATGCACTGCAAAAACTGAACACGGAGACTAGAGGCTTCTCTGTGCATAGTCAAATTAAATGTCATTTTGGCCATAAATACGAAGCTCCAGTGTTCACATTAACAGATTTATATTTTAAAACGCATGTCTTCTACTGTCCATATATCTCCAATCTTTTAGCACTCTGTTTTAGTTTAACACTGGGGTTGCATTTTAGTCACAGCAGGCAGAAGACACAGGCACATGTTTCCTAATTGGTTATTATCAGTTATTTTGTGTCCTTCCCTGATTCAACAGCATTTGACCCTCTTCTGGACCAAAAAAAAAATAAAGACATCAACATTGAATACCAGCAGTTATTTCAATATTGCTGACCTTGTTGTGCAGTTAAATTCAGAATTTTATTGTACCACGACTTCTGTCAGGCAGAATTAATCAGCCGAACCTCGGTTTCATGTGTATACCGGCATGTACATGCTCAGTGTCTGGTAAGTGGTCATGTGACAGTACTATGAACCAGGATGCACTGTAAGATCCTTGGACAGAAGTCTTTTGTGAGTTTGCAGTTCGCAACAATGTGCCTGACAAAATCATGTCGACTGAGTCAGTGACCTCTTCTAAATGGTTTGTTTCCTCATTTTGAGTGTTGATTTCCTTTAAATTGTCTTTTATTTCTTTAAAGAAATGCTTTTACCTTTCCCAACACTGTATTAATTTTATATAAACACAATCATAGTTTTATCTGCTATGAATTGTGGTCATGTAAAGCACTTTGTAACTTAGGCTTCATAAAGATTATTATCGCAATTTTTGTGTTAGTATGAACAGGGATTGTTTCTGAAATGGAGCTAAAACGCTTGTCTGGACAAAGACCGTTTCAGTTTTTAAACATTAACGTTACTAAAAATACATTAGTGTTGAAATAGCTTCAGCGAGAAATCACAGTCATATCCAGACAGTAAATAAAATCTAGGGGCAGCAACTTAGACAAGCACTAAGGCACGGCAGGTCTAACTAGGCAAATGCAATAATATCTTCAGGTTCTAGCTTCAAAGCTAGCATGCACGACACAAAAGTTGTCTTGATAAGAAGAAAGCAAATAATGTTTAACATAAAAGGAGGCTTTCACACTGCTTCTGCCTTTGTGTGTTTTTTTTGTGTTTGCTGAGATAAAGAGATTTCAGTTTTCTTTCATTACTCTGGACATAGACTGCAATGTTTTCACTGTTTCTATCTTTCTTTATTTTATTTTTTAAAATAGTACCTATAGATACTGTGGTATGAGGTCAATAATTACATTATTTTTGAATATTTTAAAATGTCTTTAACACATCCCTGATTCAGACTATTGTTCCCATGTCTTTAAATAAAGAGCCACCATAATTGTGTCAACAAAGTCATCTCTCTCCAGCTTCAATGTTTGGGAATCACTGACCTCTACCATCATGAAGTGCTTGAAAAGGCTAATCATGAAGCACTTCAAATCCATCCTCCCTCTAACTGAGCTAACATGTCACGGAGGATACTATCTCCTCTGCTCTCCATCCAGCCTTCACCCATCTGGACACAAACAACTCATATGTGAGCAAGCTTGGTGAGACGATGACACGTGGGCCTCAGCCTCTCTCGATGTAACCGGTTGCTTGATTTCCTGACTGAGAGACCACAAGTTGTATGGGCTGAAAATAACATTTCAATCACCATTTCACCGAGTATGAGGGCCCCCAAAGGATGCGTACTCTGTCCCCTGCTCTTCACTCTACTAACACATGACTTTAAGCCCAATTACAGCTCCAACCCACATCATTACGATTGACACAACTGTAGTGAGTCTCACCGGCAACAATAAACTATGGGAAAGAAGTGAACCAGCTGGTCATGTGGCTTAAGAATCACAATCTCTTCCTAATTGTGAAGAAAACAAATTAGATTGTTACTGACTTCAGGAGAGCTCACATCCAACAAACCCTCTTTCTGACCATCAACTTTGCTGCTGTGGAGCAGGTGAGCAGGTTTTTGGGGGCGAGTATCGCAGAGGACCTGGACAAACAGCACGTCACTGGTCAAGCAGCACCTCTACTTCCTAACTTCACTTTGGTGCCCCACTCTCAACACTCATGGACATTGTCATAGACAGCTTCTTCTACCAGACCATCAGGATGCTAAACACTCCCCTCTGCCTCCATTGGACTGTAACACATTTCCCCACCTGTACTTATTTGCACTGTATTTATATATTGCATCCTGTTCTATCTTATATGTGAGTATATGCATATACACATGTAGAGATACTGACAATCAAGTTCACTTTGACTTTGAAGTAAAAAGTGCACAAAGTCTTTCATATTAAAGCAAAGAGCCTTGTCTTTGTCGAAACTTTTTTCCCCCCACCAACTCTGCGTGTTTGAACTGTGGTTGAGACACTTGGGCAAGTACCTAAACATATTTCACAACGTTCAGCAGGATTTAAACATTTAGCTGCTATTGCAAATGACCATACATGTTAAAATGGCAAACCTGACGGAAGACAGACATTATACTGATTTGATTAATTTTCCCAATAAAGATACAAAATGGTAGCACAATGTGAAAAAAACATGCAATGACTACTTTTTTTAGATAACAGTAACTACATTTATGCTGCTAACATTGATGTACTTTTACTTACGTAGATTTTGTCATGCAGGAATTGTACTTGTAATGGATTATTTTTACATTGCTGTATTTGTAATTTTACCCAAGTAAAGGATCTGAATACTTCTTCCACTATATTACTCTCCCACAATTTTATCAGAGCTTTACAGCTACTTTTGCAGTCACCTATAGCCTCTGTGCAGCAAGCTGATGCCCAGATAAGCATGAATCAGTTCCTTGGTGCAAATGCCACCACATCCTGAAGCACAAAGCTCATCAGCACCACTGAACTATCTCTACAGTGCAAGCAGTTTGCATCACAGGGGTGAGAGACGGTGCAGTCAAAGTAGGACATTCTGAAAGCAATTCAAATCCTTAACCTGTCATACACAAATGATGAGCTCTTTTTTGAGAATTTCACACTTCAGACATGTTTTGTTTCAGTCTCACACTATGACCCAGTAGCACTGATGATGCAATATAAGGTGTTGCGATCATCATTCAAATGAGTACAGTATGGTGCTGCTCCTTCATTCATGAGATACTACTGTTTATGATGAAGGGCTGGTGGCAAATCAATACTTTAAAGTATTTAATACTAAACACCGGGAACAAAATCAGCCTGCCGCACATGGGAAGAGTTTCATAAGACAGTATAAGGGTAAATGCAACAGTCATGGTGAAAACAACTGATGAAATAATTATTAACTATCAAAGCTGCCTTCGTTCAATCAAATGTTTCCACTTCACTGAAAGTTTTAGAAAAATCTCAAGAAATGCATGTTTTCAACAGTGTTCTGTTGCTCTTACGGTTGTATTTTACATTTATTATGATCAAGACAGTGATCTTACAAGTTGATATCCTGTTTTCAGTTTTTTATTTATATTTTATTTTATTTTATTTTATTTAGCTTAACACATTGATTTTATAGGTCTTTAGTATATTTTCTGTCTTGCTTCTTTGCACATCTTTTTGTTGTTGCCTGCCTTATAACATCTGAAGCACCCTGGTCAACTCTTTTGTTTCATTTTCTCTGTAGTGGTTCCTTTCTCTTAGTGTTTTGTCTCAGATATTTGATGCAGCAGCGCACTCTGCTGAACAATATTTGTAACTGCAAACAGGTCTAAAACATGAATTGAGATTTTTGTGCTGGTTTACTGTCTAAGGTATAATTATAACTATGACAGAATCATATCACAGAAATTTTGACAGAATATCTTCACAAAATGAGAATCACGAGTAAGACACATGAAGGTGTTTGTACTGTCACTTTGCTTAAAGTGTTCAGTAAATTTAGAAAACTGTATACCTGTAAAGCATTTGGCGCACAAAAGATAAATTTTAAAAAAAGAACTGCAACATTAGAATCAGTGACACCAGACAATGTCCAGAATCTCAGTCAAATTGTAATAATACACAGCAATATATATGTCAAAATCCTCATGCCTTTCTTTGCAGTAATGTCATACTAAGCAGATGTACTTAAATGTAAATTGATTACTTTGAAGCCTACACAGACATTTAGATATACAGTCTGCATTCAATCTGCTTTGAGATTAAAAAAAAAAAAAAGCAAACATGAAGATTAAACAGATACAGAGAGAATAATTTACATATGGGGAAAATACAAAAGGTAATGGTAGATGCAGAAAGAAGATAATCGTAAAACATTAGTAAAACAGAAAAAAATGCTAACCACAAAGTTTTGCCTCTGTGTCCCCATCAGGTGAAAAACAGGCTGTTTTTAGAATGACACAATGGCAAATCAAAGGTCTGAAATACAGACACCGGGGGTATTTTCCACTGGGGTGGAACAGGTCTGACTGTCATATACAAATATCTACCCACAGCATGTCAGACAGATAAATGAAAAGCCTCTTGAAGCCCCTACACAATGACTCATTCACATCATGGAAGCCCTTAAATGTGAAGTGAAGGGAAAGTCCCAGCAGACAGGGTCCAGATGTGCTGAAAGTCCCCTCTAGGGCAGCACCTGCTGGGCTGAACTGGAAACTACACACAGTGAAATGAGCCAAATGCGTTTTGTTTTCTCTTACCTTGAAGTTTCCATCATAGTTGTGGTACAGGGGCTTGAAAAACTCATTGGGCTTGGGGACATAGGTAATCAGCTCAAGCTTTTTTTGCCAACACCTGAAACAAATGTGAAATGATTTTAGAACAACAAAAGAGACGGAGAATGAAAAGGGACATTCATATGACAGTGCAGTGTCACTTTAAGATGGAGGAGATTTCATTTTCGGTATGTGAGCTGTGCAAAGGTGACATTTTGACCAAGACGCAACAGCTTTCTAAATCATATCCAGTAATGCTGATAGCACAAAGTACAAACAGTACTAAGCTGAGCTCATGAGTCAAAGTCAGATCTATGATAATAAATGAACCCACGCTCAACCTTTCAGTGCGCTAAGATGAAGGATGCCTCATAGAGTGACAGAATGTGAACTAAAGCTGTTTTACAGAAGCCATCACACACTGTATTCTGAACATTCTCATCTAAAGTAAATGTCACTTTTAGTTCATCGTTACAACTTAACAATTTACCAGGATTCAATGTTTTACACTGCTGACGGAATCTCTAACAAGACACAGTAGTTTGGTGTGTTGGCTCATATAACAAATTGTATCATTAACATTAAAGTAACAGAATTCAAAAACAAAATACTGCCACACAACTCAGGCCAACAATATGGCAAAGGTGTGCTATTTGAGACGCTGAATAGGTCAGACAGACACACTCAGTTTCCAGTTAATTAGACACACCTAGCTAAAACTAAAGCAGTCACAAACAATGTTGATGACAAATGTAAGGATGCCAGTCAGCAGCCTTATGAAAATTTTTGAGGATTTTGAAGAAATAAAAAAAAAACTGTCAGCTACACATAGAGTATCTTTGTGTTAAAGAGCCAAAATTTTGCTTTTTTGGGTTTTCTCTTTCATTTTCTGTCTTTTGTTTTTTGAAACGGCTGCCAAATCACAAAGCTATAAGTCCAGACAGAAGAGAGATACTAGCCCTGACTTTAAACACTGCACCTTTGAAGTCCAAGCTTTTCTGTTGTTACTCATCTACCTCATCATGTAACATATTTGCATAGCGCTAGTTTGACTCTCAAAGAATAAGCAGCTTCCTCTTATTCTGCCATTATTTCCTCATCACAACTACATCTATGTACTTATTGATGTGGGGTTGCAGTATAGCATCTCTCATTGGACCAGATGATCAATCAGAGGGGCTTAAAGAGACAGGAGCTATAACAGAGTGTTTGAGACAGAAGGGTGAAAAGATGTCCTGCACCAATGTACACCAACAGTGTGTTTTTTGAACATCAAAGCATGTAAACATATTCTAGGAAACCCCCAAAATAAAATTCAACACCTATAACAATGGGCTCTTTAAAACAGCTTAGTCTGGTATGGTTGTATATATGTCTAACACTTCTAGTAACCAAAAATCTCATCAAGCAAACCCTGTGACTTTCCTATATAAGTGTGCATCAGTTGCATTCAAGCCAAACAAGTTCACACAATGCTGATGAAGTCTGCCAGTGCTAAATAAATCTGTCTGTACATCAACTCGCTTAAGAGGGGTGCAACCATAGTAACCAAAAAGACTACAGCAGCTAAGAACATAGTGGAACCTATGGAGGAGAAGCCTCGGGTGAATCCATGAAAAAAATTGAGCTGCTCCAAATAAATAAACGTCAGAGGAAGTATTACAGTAGTTAGTTGCGCACATCCACCCTGGATGTTTAAATACTGTTAAAAAAAAAAAAACAATTTCTGCCATTGTTTGATAGGCATAGAGAGAAACAGGAAATGTGAATTAAGAGAGCAGCAGAATGAATAAAAGCAGCAATGCACCAGGTTACCCTTTACAAAAACATACTATAGGATGCTCTTAACCATGTAAAACAAATATGCTGAACAAAAAGCACCAACATCTGCATATTTATTGCTGTATTGCCAATAATTGTGTTGTTTTTACTATATTCACTGGGAAGACATAAATAAATATCTTGAGCTACTGGGAAAATAAAAAATCAATTTTATTGTATTCAACTGAGCTGCAATAAATCCATCCTCATGAAGGTTAAACTGTTCAGTTTTGTTGAAACTGTTTTGGAGAGGTGTTGAACTGAGAGGTGCTTTTTATATTTCACCTCTGTCTGGGTTTTTCCGGGCTCAAGATGCGCGTTTAGGGGGTGACTACACACAACTGTAAGCATGACAACTCCATGTATAGTAAAGGCAATGAGTCTGTGTTATATTATTTGAAAGAAATCTATATGTTTCCCTGTTATTTCTTACCATTTGATCAACAAACTGTCTACTATGCCTCTGGTAATAAACCCCCATTTAACAAAACTGGTTCAAAAATTGATTTGCTGTTTCTCCTTAATTGTTGTCATTTGGTATTTGTTATTTTTCTTTGGTGCTTGCTTAAACCTTGCTTAACACAAAAACACTTTTCTGCATAACACAATACAGTTCAACAGCTCCACAGACTGTAGACTCCAAAATGACCATAAAGGTGAATCAATGCCTCTCTCAACCAGTTTCATCTAAAATTTAACCTTCATGAATGTTACTTTTAGCTATGTGAACCTATTCAGCTTACAACACAAATGTATGTAATGCATATGCACACGCTGTTAGTAATACAATAATTCAATGCAAGGAGCTTATGTGCACTGTGCATAGAACCAAACCCGGATGCAAATATCATATACCACAGAAGAATCATTATATCAGCATCTGAACTGGATGCAAACTAAAACAGAAAAAATGAAAATACTGAGTACAAGTACTTGTGTGTGTTTCTTGTAACTGTGTGCCCTTAATAGGCGAGGTGTTCTCAGTTCTGTAGCACTGATGCTCTGCATGACTTCCTATGTCTGCTAGCCATTTCAGTGCAATGAGTTGCTGCACATACAGCGCTGCAGTGGTTTCTCTATATGTGGGAGGTGATGCCAGGAAAGTGTAGATTGAAGCAGTGAGATGCTTTGTTAATCATTTACTGGAAGGCAAAGTGTTGCTGACCTTAAGTGTTAATATGCTTCCTCTCTAAGTGATTCTCTTGTACAATTAATGAAGGTTGAGTTGTGTGTAAACTCAAAAAGAAACGTGTCCTCAGGCTCGATTTGAGTTTATTTTATTTCAAACCCCAAAAAAATCCAGTGTTTCAAAGTACTTACGGTTTTTGGAAATAACCCAGCAATAGGAGGCAAAGGAGAAGAGTGATGGGAAGCGACACAAACCACCAAGAGCGAGCAATTCCTGAAAAGGGAACACATCAAATATGTACAGAGAGATTATGATGAACAAACTTATATTTTAAGTTTGTATGTGTGAGAAAACAATGCAGAAGAACACATGTATGATGTGACGTGTAGAGACACATAAAGATAACCACGACTGTGATTATATCAAGGTTCCAGCATGGAAGGTAAAATGCTCTTCTACCTTCAACTTCTGCAGCAGTTCCTGTTGTTCTCCATTCGGCAGAAGGACTAAATTCACTCCATGGACCCCGATAGACCGTAGAATACACTCTGGCCTGAACATCCACGGTATAGCTGACATGTGGTTCCAGTCGCTTGTGTTGTAATGGTAAGTACATCTCATTCACTGGAAGGGTAAGAACTGGATCCTGTTAGGAAGGAATAAAAAACACAACAGCTCTGAATGGGAGTTACGAGCAGAAAATGTTGACAATAATGTAATGTTCTGCAACAGAATCGTAAGTCAACTTTTTGCCCATTTATTACCTTTAACAAGTCTCTACTTTCTCTTATGCGCACCGTGTATGCAAGATCATACAAGTTTTTTTTGTGGCTGTCCCAAGTGATGTTGTAGAAATCATCCATGTTTGCCACTTGAACATTGAAAGGAGGTGAAGGTTTCACTGTGAAAACAGAGTCCCAGGGGGATATTATGAAAATGAAAATGTGTGCATGCCAGCAACGCTCTATACCACAAATGGCAGCTGAATATTATTTTTAGCATTCAGAGGCTGAAGCAGGTGGGTGGAAGTTTTCAAACCAATGACAATTCAGGTGAGTTGGGGAAGTTTTTAGTATGATTCTTGTCATCACTGGATTTTCTGAACTTTCCAACAAAATAGTAAATGACCGAACCCTCTGAACCCCAAGCAGTTTCTGGGTGTTTGTTTTTTTGCTCCTGTTACATTTTCACTCACTGTGGGCTTATTTTTGGATGCAATATCACGCTACGCAAAGTTTTAATGTCATTAATCATAAAAAAATACATAAAATGAAAGTAGAATTTATTTAATTCATCAAAGATAAAAAAAGTGGAATCAATAAGTTCAAATTGCTCACAGCTGTTACTGATCTATTTATTTTCATTTTGAATTTTTACCGATTCTTGCCTCCTCTCTGGTCTTTGTAAATAAAGCCTGCAGTTCACCCGAATAGTCAAATGTTTGCCACATACAAACATGGACAAACAGTACATTTTTAGGAAATTCCTTATACAAATCACATGCATCACAATTCTAAGCTTTGATTTGACTCATTTTCTTAACAGAAGTGCACAATACACCTGATTAGTTAAAACAGAATGTTCGATGTCTGTTTTTGCAGTTCCTGGCTCTTATAAATGGTGACACTTTAGTAATTTTTGAATGGTTTTTGATGGTTTGGGCATCCAGAGGGTTAATGTTCTGTCATGTATGACAACGATTAGTTTGGTTATGATCAACAAGGGAGAAAATATGTGAAGTGTCTGAAATGCTTCCTCTTAAAAATGCCACTAAACATCACTGAACATCATGGGCGACCTATTAACTGTCTGAGATCGTGGTTTTTAAGGTTAGTGTTATGTGTTCAGCAGCAATGACAAATACTGAAATGTCAAATTGAGTAGTTACCATCAGTTGAACCTACCCACATCACTCAGTGCCCAGGTGGATGACTCACTGTTCGTCATTACTTGGTTATTTTGTTCACCGACTGTCGTAGTGCACATTGAACCAATGGATGTAACGTCATCAAGTGTATCCAGTATCATTTCACACCAGGAGGAAGGCGGATTGATAACACAGCTGCCATTAACCTCAAGTACTGCATCCCTTTAACAGAAAAATTGTGGGATAAAATCAGTAATGACCTGTCAGACAGCAACAATTCGAGAATAGCCCTGAAGCAGCAATGTATGTAACTGAAACAACACAGACCAAACAAAGACTTGTGTTGTTTACCTGTCTGGAAAGAACAGACATCTCATAGTAATGCTTCTTGTTAGTACTTTTCAAAAATTATAATTTCCCAAAGCCCACTAGAGGTGCAACAATGAATCAATTAATTGCCAATTATGAAATTAATCTCCAAGTATTTTCATAATCAATTCATCCATTTGAGCAGCCCTTTTTAAGAAAAAAAAATGAAGTCTCTAATTCCAGCTTCTTAAATGCGAACATTTCTTTGTTTCTTTCCTTCTCTATTACAGTAAGCCAAATAGCTTTGGGTTTTGGACAAAACAAGATATTTTCAAGTATCATCTTGGGCATTGTGAGTAAACAATGCTTAGTTTTTGTGAGAGTTTTGATAAAGTGCAGCCACCAGGGAGCACTTACGAGTAAAAATGTCACCCACAAGTACATATAGTACCTTGGTGTTGGTTGGTGTCTAATATTAAGATTGAAAGCATTCTTTTATTGTTAGCCCTTTAGAGTGAAACAAAAACAGCTAATCCCCGGGCTACCGTCTAAATTCAAGCATGCGGTGTAATTCTAATTGTGTATTATACATTTTCATAAAGCATCTTTCTTAAGTGTCACTTACATCAACTTGCGCTTGCAACTAATTTCAAGGAGGACAGGATACGTCGGCATCAAGCCTGAACAGGAACAGTTCACTGACGTATCGTAGTCTGTTGAGCAGGTGACATTGCACAAAGACGCAACTGCAGAAGCAAAAAAGAAAAATGCCGTCAGATGTAGAAGCTGTATTTACTAAATTTAACATTTGTTCTCTACAAATCTCTACTCCTTTAAATGATTTACTAAATACAGCAATGTCCGCCAATTCAGGAAGCTAATTTTCTAGGAAAATGTAGCCGAAAATCCAACATCAAGACAAATACACAATAATGTACAGTAGGCTCATGTTAATGGAGACAATAAACTTGGGACAGGTTCTTAGAAATCACTAGAAGAAAAAAAAAGAGAAAAAAACACTGATAGGGTAAGCCAACTTACCGCTGTGAAAAAAACAAGTGAGGCCCCACAGCAACAATAGGAACAGAGGTTTGAAAGCCATGGGGACGACCCACTGTTATCAGCCGCTGGGCAGACAGGCGGAAACAGCAGCTGAAACTAAATATAGAGATAGCCGTTAGACCTTTGTTTTGGCTAAAAGTAACAAAAAAAAAAGTTTAAAATAGCAAAAATAAATTCTGTTGCTGAAATTTGTTGCTAAATCGCGCCACAGGCTGGTCACAAAAATAAGACAATGGATTAAAAAAAAAAAATCCTAAACATCGGTAAACATCATTATTAGCATCAACTAGCAGTTACACATTTATGTTACATATAATTATAAATACATTCATATTCACAGAACACAAACATTTATTTTCTAGAATTAAAAAGCGATTAAATGAATTATAGAATATATATGAAACCAGAAAACATTTTAAAAAGCAGCACTTCATTAATATTTTCTGTTCTTGTTAATTAAAAGTCAACAATCTTACCTTTTTATTTTAAAATACTCCAACTTAATCAGTGAACAAGCAAACCGAGTCACTAAACTACTGATGTCTGTGTGAGAAAAGTGAGTGGAACAGCGCTGAGGCTGTCACAGTGAAGGCGTCATCACCAGTTGCGTGACTAAGGATGTGGTTTTCAGACTATTTGAGTGGTGTTGGTGTGGTGCCTTCCCACCACATCCACATTACAGTTATGAATATGCAACAGATACTCGGAGTGAAAAAAAGTCAACAGGAAATTATCAGGGGCAAAATAATTGTCATGTTTGTGTCACCTAATTCTAACAAAAAGGAAGACAAAAGTAGATTTTTTTAAAAGAACCTAATCAATTTGAAGTTTGGGAGAGGAACAGCGATGATGTATGTCAAGCAGCAGAAACCAAATCCTTTGCAAACGGTTTGTGTTTTACTGACGGTCAGAAAATGCATTAAGGCAAAGCACCTATAAGCTTATATCACTAGAACATTTAATCAAAACACAACCAATAAATGTTTCAGTACTGAAACAGCTCTCAATTCTGCATCACAGATGTCCTTTTAAGACCCCCATCACACATGTATAATAATAGTTAATCAGGGGCTTTGAGTGTTATGTGTCTAAAGTAATACGAGTTGTAATTCTAATGCAAATCCTGTCAGTGCTCACTAATTAACTCTCTCAACCCCAAAACCTCCCAGCAGGTTTGCTTGGCACGTTTTCCTTAAAATAAATAAATAAATAAATAAATAAATAAATAAATAATCATCAAAATCATACAAATTATCTTGACCAGAAACTGTTAAAACAGAAAGCATGGTTGAATTTTTTACTTTGTGACTGGAATATTAATCAGTTTTGAGCTTAAAATTGTGATGCTTCATTTATAAATTTGGCCAAAATAAACCGCCTGCACCACATACTGTTAAAAAAACAAAAAACAAAATAACTAACAATCCTACACTTCATGCTGCAACTGGTGAGTCATGACCAACTCAGCTGCCACCAACAGTCACGTGACAAAAATTCTGTGAATATTCAGCTGAACTGGAGTCTGTGTTTACACAGAGCAGAGAGGAGATATGGATGCAAACAAATTAGGGACTGAATAACAAAATAATTGCATCATAACTCAAGAAAATAGTTTGAAGGTAGCAAAAATGTGAATAGTTAAATATGTACAGCAGGTGGAGCCCTCATTTTTTCCAGTATTGATCACACTTTTGGGAATTGGAAATTTGTCAATAGTAGGTTATTTGATGAATGTTGAAAATTAGACATTCATAGTGCATTTTTAACAATTTATGGCATTATGACTTTGTTGTACTGCACAGAAGACATGTTTGAGCCCTCTTTACATATAGCCATGGTGGTGCGGTTTCTGCAAAGATGTAGGACTTTGTATCGCAGTGAAAAAATAGTTGACAGTGAGCAAAATTTTGACAGGTGCAAAAAACACCCAGAAAACTGCTTGGGGTTCTGAAGGCTACACATTAAAAATAAAATCTTCCCCAAGTAGTTTGTGTGTTACTAACGGTCACAAAATACATTAACTGCTGCACAGCACCTCTTTTCTCATATCATTTCTAACATTTACTAATAACACAACCGATACATGTTTCAGTACTGAAACGATTCTAAATTATGCACCAGAGATGTTTTTTTCACACCTTTCAAAAGACCCTTATTATACATTAGCAATAACACTTTATCAGGGGTTTCCAGTGGATTCCAGCAGGGTGCAACGTGACTGAAGCTTTATGAGTCACAAACCTGCTGCAGAGCCCCTCAGTACTCACTTATTAAAGTAGCTCTGAATGTCATTATGCATGATTTTGTGTTGGATTACATTCTCCACTAGGAGTTGAACCATACGGATCACAATCCAGGTGTAAATAATTTCTCATCTAAACTATATTATTGCAAAAAAAACATGTTTTTTTTGTGTAATGGATGGGCCTGTGTGGGAGTGACACCACTATGTAGGTGTGAAGACAACTCTAGTTCATTGTCACTGTATCAGTATTAGTCAAAGCCAAATGTCAGCAGCTTAGCACCTGCTGTGCTCTGGACCACGTAAGCAGGTGATATTCAATATAACAATATAAGCTCATGGTCACCATTATAGCCTATGAATAATGTTGACTACAAAAGAAACAAAATCATTTATAGATAGAGGCATCAAAACATTTAAAATAAAAGAAAGGAGAAGGTGTCAAGCCAGGCATGGAGTAAACAGTGGACTGATTCACCCTTCAGTAACTGTTTAACACCCAAGGGCCATATAGGCCGCCTGGATTTTTTTTTATTTGGGCTGTGAAAGAGTCAGAAATCATACTATGAGAGATTGCTTTTACCCTTTCTTCAGAACAACCTAAACTTTCAATATATGGCAATATCTGACATAAACTAAGTGTTTAGACAATGTAACAATAAAGTGGAGAAAAACAAAAAACTGACTTGGCTTTTTCAGGATTTTACTAAATTTGGAACTGGAGTTGAATATAAACAAAATATTAGACAACAAAAATGTAAAATATGAACCATAATAAATATTTGCAAAAACTGTAATTTTATAATACTTGTAAAATGGGAGCAGCGCCGCCAACATGGGATTTAAAGGGTTAAAGAAAAGCAGTACAACAGATCTGACTATGACTTGTATCAAAGTCTGAAAAGCACCATGAGTAAAATATACATGCATAAAGCTGGTAATCCATAAATTCAATTTAAGATTTGGTGTAGAGCTCCAGAACTAATTCAAATATTGCAAAAATTGCAGTATGCCAAGTACAACATCCAAATAACAGGATTTGCAATTTTTTGATTCAGGTAAAATGCATCACAACAAACTATTATAAAAGCACGGCGGTGCAACAGAGATCATATTCTCCAGAGATCGCATCAAAAAAATACATCATTTTCAGAATAGTTTTACTTGTGTTTTACTCACATTCCCTCTATAATGTCAGTAATGTTACTTTTTTCTTCTGTCAGTTCTATTTCGCAGATCAAGTAGCAACAATTATGATCTCAGTTTAACACAAAACCCTTGTCCTCCTGGTATTTCTTCACCTGTAATATATATGTTTAGTAGATGTTGTCTTAATATTATTATAATTAGATTTGCAAAAACAGTATCAACATATTTTGTGACATTTGAAAGAAAGAGTATGAAATGCATCTTCTGACCAGCAGGCAGCAACAGCACCTGCATTATAAGGGCCAGAGGGCGGAGGTCTGAGCTGCTGCAGTTGGAACCTCTTCAAGCAAACAGCCTAAACACAGTTGCTGTGTCTTGTACAAACACATCACAACCACTGGATGTCACTGTGTATGAGGTTTTACCTGCTGAGCTTTCATTTTTTCTCATTTTACAAGTAGAAATGACTGAAAAAGTCTGTTTCTGTTTACTCAACATGTCTGTGAGAATTTGCAGTAAAACTTTTGGTCATAATCAGTATGAAGTCATGCAAAGGCAGATATGTAAAGGGATACACAAGCTTGTTTAACCAATGAAAGATTAGTAATAGAGAAGGAGAGAAAATGAGGTGAGAAATGGAGGCAGTCATTTTTCCATGTTGGATAATGTCATATTTTCTGCATGGCTATGGTACTTGAAGTTAAAAACCCAAAGCTCACATTCAGGTCACTGCAGAAATGACCAAGTTATGCTGCCAAAAGTCCTTCCATCTAGCTGTGAAAGTCTGAATTGCTGTGAAGAATAGAGAAGATACGACGAAATAACAGACTGCCTAAGATGTTTTGTCATTTAAATTCTCAGTTTTGTTGGACTCTGCTAAATGATAAAACTGATTGCTGCCTTTTTGTTGTCTTCATTGACGAGGTCTTTGTTATTGCATTCTCTTTTGTAATTCTGTGAATTTAACATTTTTGAAGCATTCATTACTGGGCTACCGCTTTGTTTGGTTTCACTTATTCTCCAAACTCAGTTCTCCAGTTTTAAAATGCATCAAATCACCCTTGGAAAACAGTACCTGAGTTTTAAGACCATTTGTGTAGTATATTTTAAAAGGTGCAACAGTATTTCTCAGGTCATTTTGAAGCTTAATGCTAATCATTCTGGTAATTTAATACACTCTTCTGCTTATTTTCACAGCAAGAGCAAATGTATAATATTAAAATGTACACTGCTGAGTTAAATCATTATGATCACCCCTGTCTAACATGTTGCTGGTCCTTTCAGTGCAGCCAAAAACTACTTGACATTCCCTCTGCAAGACTTCTGAATGTCCTTGCAGGTAAAAAAGAAAACATCGAAATTACATCTTTTTAGCAGAGCAAGAAACTGTGAAAACAGAAAGAACTGAGATTTTCAACTTTCAAATGTTCCATGTGTGACAAAAAAACTTTGTGATATTTTATCAAAATCCCTTTATTCTACACATTCCCTCATCAAAAATAAAACATTTGCACCAGAAAAAGCAAAAAAAAAAGTCTGCGCTTCACAGCACAAACCAATTGTGAAGTGACTGTTGCCTGCGACCAACAGTCACTTCACAAAAATATCAGGGACTTTTTAGGAGAGCTGTGCTACCAAAAGGCCAAGTTGAGAGGACTAGAGCGGCTAGTTAAACATAATTGATGAATAAAAGAAATGCGGCATAATTCAAAAATGAGACACAGTGTAGCAATTATTGACAACTTGAATCCAGTTGAATCAAAGACTTCTTTAGTTTTTCTGTTTTTATGGCATATGTTATAACTTCCATGCTACTACTACTTATGGTTGTGCTGCACAACTTTCTATTGCAGTGAGAAATGAGCCCACACTGAGTGAACATATGCCAGGAGCAAAATGTACTAGAGGTTCAGTTGTGAGTTGTGAATTGGAGTCACTGCAAAACAGACTTATTCCAGCACATCCCACAATACCCTGCTGTCAGTGATTTCTACCCTCTAAAAACTACTGGTAGGAAATCACCACTACTGCCTGGAAGTAACCACCTTTTATCCTGTTTTAGAAATGCTTTGACCTGGTGGGCCACATCACTTGGGCCCTGTCAGAGTGGCTCAGGACTTCACACCTGATATTTTCTGTTGCTGTTTTGTAGTGAACTGACATACACTAACCGTTTAATATATCCCAGACGTAGTCATCAGCTGTTGTTGCAAGATAATCTACATTATTCCATTTATCGATTAAAAGATCAGAATATATTCTTTGATAAGAGATACAGTTTTACTTGTTCAAGTTATTTTATTGCTGACGATATGCCCCACTGTTCTGCCATTCTTAACTCTGGTATTTTTTGGTAAAAAACAGGTAGAGTTACCTGAGTGTCATGTAATGCAATCATGCAACACAATTGAACATTTTTCAACATTTGATCCCTTTGTGGTCAAGTGCAGATTAAAAATGAGAAAAACCTATATTGAAGCACAACAATATGAAATTGTGATACCAAGAAATTAAGAAATGTTGAATTAAAATCAATTGGAATATTAGACACAGAGTTAAAATAACCTACCTCTGTTCAGGAGATTCAGTCCATGACATCCTCCAATACTCATAAATATTTCCACTTGATGAGGATGATTGCAGGCTGTTGCTGTTTTAACACTGGACTGATGGCATTTCCGATATAGGAGTCTGTAGTGTTCATGGAGGATGGGAGATCTGTTAGGCTGAAGTGCCACACAAATGGATGATGCTGCAGAAATGCCATCATTGAAGTCTGTAGAGACTGGTGAAGGTGGCGCTGTTTCATGACAGAAAGAGAAAATGATGGACAAACAACAGAGAACCACGTCTTTATGTGAGGTGAGTGGGTTCAGACTGATACCAGGGAATCAGCCTTTCTTTTCAGTTGAAGGTACCTAACTACATTTACCCAAGCGCAGTGCTTAAATACAAATTTATGGTACTTCTACTTGACATTTTATTTCGCCAATTCACATACTGTACTTTTTACTTAGCAATATTTATCTGACACCTCTGATCTTTCACAATTTTTTTAAAAAATGCACACAAAACATATGAAGAGCTTATGAAATATGATTTTATTTTAAATTATAAACTAACAGATTATACAAGTCCTGACGAAACGTTGTCAGTTTATCAGTCAACTGACAGAAAGTTAGAACACATTGTGACAGCTGTTTAGAGAACCTGATATCACATTTCTCACTATTTTCACAATTGTAGTAAAACGAACAATCAGTTGATTAATGGAGAAAATAATCAGCAGATTTACAATGAATGAAAACAATCTTTAGCTGCTGCTTGGCACCAAATATTTTAAAATGAGCTCCACTTCAGCCAACTACAACAGTAAAATCTTATTTTTACATAAATGCATGAGAAATAATATATAACCCAATAACAGTCACAGGGGACATTTTCTGTACGGAGTAATTTTTCTACATTGTCATGATCATGCTTGCTAGGGTTGAACATATCGTTGATTTTAAATTGCAGTTTGAAGTAGTGTAATTAACAAATCACAAAAGCTACAATTTAGGATACAGACTTTGCAGCATTTCTGACTCAGGGTTTAAACGGTTGCATTTGTAGTTTCAGGAATTAATGCTGTCCTCCTTATGTTACAATCACGCTTTTGACCATGTCTCATGTGGCAATGCTCCACAACATGTTTTAAATCTGCTACACGGTGAATATCTGCTACACGGTGAATACTGAACTTAAGCTTCACTTGAAACCATTATATTGTAAATCAAATGGTCATATCTGCCACTGCACCTACAAATATTTTATCCAAATTGTTCGGCCCTCATACTTGCATATTTTGTCGTAGAGTGACATTTATAACGTAGGTATTTTACTTGGAACTGAGCTTTTACGGTGTGATATTTGGTACTTTCACATAAAGTAAGGGATGTGATCATTTCCTCCACCTGTGCAAGCAGTGGAATTAAAATGGTGAGACTACAAACCTGCAGAGAGACCTTGAGCTATATGAGCGATGCTATAAAAGATCTGGTAACCATGTAGGAATAAAAACAATGAATGAAAACTTTAAATAAGTGTTTTTGTGAAAAATACCTCCCTTTTCAGGTCTGACATGATTGACAGTGAGGGGAAAAACATTCCTCTGAGGGATTATCAGCATTCACAATAACTACTGACACACACGGACCTACTTTTAGTAACGGGAACAGAAGCATCCTCCCAGCTCGTACTTACTGGGGAAATCCGCTGTGAGGTTCGGCTTGTTTCGTTTTCACATCGTGGACAAAGTGTTGACTCCTTCATACAGCAAAACCACCAACGCAGTTTGAGTTTGTCTCAACCAGTCTTGGTCTGTTAAAGCCACCAACCGCTGACACTCGTGAAAATTAACCTCACCCATTGAGTGGATTTTAACAGTATTTTGGATTTTCAACTAATAGCCTCACCGCTAGCTCTTGTAACTAACTGGCAGCTAGTTTTTAAAAGACCGTTAGCGAGCTCAAAAACCCGTTAGCGTCTAGATTCCGTCGTTAGCTGTAGCTGTTAGCGCCTTTTTCACAACAAACGAGATATCTGTACAGGAAGAATATACATGTCTAGTTCGACAATTTGGTAAATTTTTTTATCAAGCGTTCAAAAAAAGTGAATTTCAGCAGCTACAGTTATCAGTGCGGACTTCTTCGTGTGTGTTTAGTCCGTGTTTATATTTACAGACGACATAAAACCACAGTGCCGACTTGTGGTGTAACTGTGTCACTGCAGGCACTGAAAAAAATGCTGTAGAAAAGAACTACATACTGCAATAATTTAAGTCATTTGATCTGTTGAAGACTACAGAACAAAAATATAAACACAACATGTGTTACTTTATTAAATTCTATCCATTATTAAGACAGGGGAGTAAGTATTTTAAAGTATTTAGTTGGAGGCCTTTGCAACTCTGCTGCAGTAAGGTCTGCTGCAGAAAGTTTATCTTGCCACTTGCAATAATGCTGTGCACTGGCTCCCCTCTGACCAATGAAGTTCAAAGTTTATATCTTATTTAATTCTATTTCTTATCATTTTTTATTTAGATTTTTTAAAATCTAGATAGATTTTTTATGCATGCTGCTGCAACACTGCAAATTTTTTTAGAGGATTAGAAAATACTGTATTTATTTTCCAACACAAGGCATCTCTACAATGCTATGAATCAACTGAGGCTCGGTAAAACTGGCAGACATTTTGGAAGATAGGATCATGCTGTCAGACACATTTTCTGAAATGTCTCTTCATAATTGTGAGGCCAACAAGTTTGCATCTATGTATCAGACACACATGGGAGAATCTTAGAAGACATTAAGTGCCCTTGTCACATCAACAAGCCTGAGTAAGAGCTGAAAAAGCAGCAACGTGATATTTGTATTGTTTTCACAGGCTGAAAAGGTGTTTTGATCTTGCAGTTAAGTAAAAATACAAATACCAAAGTGTAGAAATACTCTGTTAAAATTAAAAGTCATACATTTAGATGTACACTTATGTAAAATTAGACAGGAATTTACATTAAAATAAACTTCCACAAGTATTTAAAGCATTCACACAGAGTGGCATATTTCAATATAATGTGTATTGTTGGATTGTATGGGTTCATCCCTTAGATGTTGCAGCCAGTTAAAGTGTTAGCTACAATATATAGTTTATATGCTGCTTGTGAATTTCCCTTCTGGGATCAATGAAGTTGTGTCCTAATTTCTACGGATTATGCTTTGTATTATTAAATTAAACCTAAATCCTCAGTATAATGTAATTGAGTAAAAAGTATAATATTTGCCTCTGAATTTCAGACCAGTACTGGTGTAAATACTTACTGCCAACTTATCAAAACTAAATAATAAGCAACAGTTGTAAAACAGTGACTCAGGGACAACTGTTTTATTGAACCTGCTCTAAAAATTCTTCACTGCAACTCTACCCAATCTGATGAAGCAGGAATGAAGCACAACAATTCTGCATACATTTTAATCACTGCAGTAACAGCGGCTACTTAAGTGAATGTGCAACCTTTGAAAAATGAGGACAAACTGAATTTTCATAACAGATACAGCATGGTCCCTGTACATCATGCAAAGAGTTGACATCACTTCACATTGCACTTACTCTCAAGTACAGTGAAGTTAGTATCTCAAATATACAGTGAAATTTGATAGACTGGGGCTACATCCAGCACTTAGACGTGTCTCAGCATTTAAAAACTTGAAAATACTTAGAGTTTAAGGGTGTCAACACACAGTGAACTGCAGCACATGAAGAAGAACAATTAACCTCAGTGGTTAAAACAAATTAACCTAAAGAAGAAGCAGCCCAAAATGCAATGCAAATAAACACACGCGATTTTACTTTTGATTCATTGCATTTTGGTATAAATTCTTCTTTTTTGTACATTTAATTTTAAATACAGGATGTTAACATTTTAGGACGCAATGCTTCTTGTAATTCTAAGCAAAAGTCAGGCCACATGCACATGTATTGCTTTTTCTTTTGTAATGGAAACACAAAGTGGTCAAGGTGCTCTTTGTTCAAACTCGGCCTGTTCCGGTCAAGTTGCCAGAGGGACCACCATTAGAAGAATCTATGAGTGAATTAAAAAGAATAAAAGAAAGTGCGGTTTGTGAATTTCCCTTTGTAGATGAAGAATGACGTGCAGTCATAAGGGGTCACTCATGGGATGTTCTTTGTTACATGTTATCCCTCCTCCTCTTCCTCTTGTTTTGGGTTCCCAACAGAGAAGAAAATAATAATAAGAAGGAGGATGATAGCCATTAATATCTCTTACACCCATCATTGCTCTTTTGATTAAAGTTAATCTACTGTTTATGTCTAGGCCAGATAACCAATTTTATCCATGTTAATCATCTAATATGCTCAAACGTTCCCCTTTAATCTAACAAATTAAAAATCATGGTTTTTAATATAGAAGCTGCACTTCTTGTTTTATCTTTTTTGATGGATTTCTGTGACACTAAATACAGAACAGAGCTCAATAAAATAAGAAACTTTGAATTGGAACTTGAATTGAAAGAGTGGAGCAAAATAAATATCTGCACCATGGAAAACTCCCTAAAAGTCTTTGACTTGAAATTCTAAAACCTGGACCCTAAAGATCCTAAAGATGTGAAATATACGGCTCCTAGTCGAAATCTGGATTAAGAGTGGATTTCAGGGACAAAATGTTACATAACAATTGTAGTGTGATAGTCTATTTATTTTTAAACATAATTTATCAAAATAGTATAACATTGGTGACAATCATTAGAGCCTCCTAAAATCAGAGCTTCAAAAAGCTGGACTTTCTATGTTCTTTCTTTATTTTATCCTCACAGCCAGCCTTTTTTCTGATACATTTTTCACTGCAGAGGTTCTCACTGTGGTGAAGATGTCTTGCTCCACTGGAGGGCAGCATAGGTAGTTTTGTTTCATGTAAGGCAAAAATCACAGATGTAGTTGGACAGCTTTGTCTTTTTGTACTTCCATAGAGCCTCTGCTCTATTTTTGTTCTGCAGAGCATCTTTGCTCCACGCATCAGTCCTTTTGCTGCTGTTCCAGTGACTCAGTATTTACTTATGTGGGTGAATAAGTGTCACGAAGATCCACTCGCTGTGCTGTTCTTGGCACATAAGGTGAACTGGGGCATACAATGCAGAACAAAAAAATATCCTTTCAGTAACAGGATACCAAACACATGACTTATCTGTGGTGAGTAAGAAGAAAAGTTCTCAGAGCAGAACTTTAGGCTTCATGTTCACTGTAATCCAGCAGATTTCAGGAACTGAAGTAAAATCTCCCAGCTGTCGTTTCCTCAATTTGTCTTTTAACTGTAATAATTTCTCATGACTCTCTGAACATGCCCAGAAGAACAAAGACTACACTTGAAAAAATAAAGCTTGGGCTCAACAGCAAACAGTTTATATTAATGTTGTTAAGACAATTTCTAATGCAATTATGTTCAACCAGCAAACTACATTGAGTTGAGTAGAATTAGCTTTTCCTCCACAATCGAGTCATATGTTCTTATTATTTAATGATTAGTAGCATAAACATGAGTCATCATGTTAAGCGTAATTCAGAAAAATGTTGTTTCAACTAGTTTGTCCACTGTATTTATTACGTTTTTAATTATTAGCATAAGTTTTTAGATTGGCAAACATTTTTTAAAATTAGGTTGCTGAAATTAGATTTTCTTAAGGAGCTTTTGACTTTTTCACATTTTTATTCATGTAATTACTTCTGAGAAATCATTTGTTTTGAGCTGAAATTGTATAAGATAGTTAAATTTTGGAAGCAAAAACAACACTAATTTAAATTTCCTCACAATTTCTAAATGTGTATAAAAAAGTTCTCTCTAGCTAAGCAAATTTGTAAAATAAAACTTTTTCATCTGCTAAATCTGACCAGCATTAGCTACCTGCATTAGTACAGCATATACCATAAACTGTATTAGTGGGTTTAGCCTGTCCACTATTGGTCATATCACAGTTATAAACATTTCTAAATTCATCGCTTTAGTAGAATTTATTTGTAAAAGACATCTTGAGATGTCCTTAATATCATATTTGCTCAGCATACAGGCCCACGAACACACAATCTGAACCATGTAAATTTGCTCAGGAATGTTTCATAGATGCAAATTTTGAACTCAAACAAAGATTAAGTTATCAAGTCATTTTTATGAAGTTACCTCAACTTCAATTTAGCTTTAAATGAACTAATGCAGAAAACTTAACTTACCATATGGTCATTTAACTCATGTTCTAAAATTGTCCAGCAATGTTTTGTAGGTAGGAGAGGGGCCTTCAAACTGTAAACTCAAGAAAACAAGCCAATTTTATTTACCTACTACAACTTGAATTTAGTTTTAAATCAACTAACACAGAAATTTGAATTTAAATTACAGTTTTAAGTTGATGCAATTACCAATATTATTATGTCAACCCAACCCATCAACATGATATTTGCATCTATAAATCCATCCATCCATCCTTCCATTATCTATACACCGCTTTTTTTTTTTTTATCTATACACCGCTTAATCCTCACTAGGGTCGCGGGGGGGGGGGGGGGGGGGGGGGGGGGGCTGGAGCCTATCCCAGCTGACTCAGGTGAAGGCAGGGGACACCCTAGACAGGTCGCCAGTCTGTCACAGGGCCACGTACAAAGACAAACAAGCACTCTCACATTCACACCTACGGGCAATTTAGAATAATCAATTAACCTCAGCATATTTTTGGACTGTGGGAGGAAGCTGGAGTACCCGGAGAGAACCCACGCATGCACAGGGAGAACATGCAACTCCATGCAGAAAGATCCCGAACCAGGGATCCTCTCGCTGCAAGGTGAAAGTGCTAACCACTACACCACTGTGCAGCCCCTTGCATCTATAAATCAGTTATCTAAATCAGTAAATTTGAATTTTTATCTTGTAATTGTACAGTTAGTGGTGGGAATTGGCTCACAACTGGAAGAATTTTAGACAGATTTTATGCATGTCCACATCATCTGGCAGCTTCTTGCGTGCAGGAACAAGAGAAAAGGACAAATATAAATCATAAGGACTTCAAAAACAGTTACAACAAGTCTGCCTGACCTTTGCCAGTTTTTGACATATCTGAGAGGGTGTTCCTGGGGGCACAGTGTGTGTGTGCGTGTGTGTGTGTCTGTGTGTGTGTGTGTGTTCAGTGAGGGTGGCGGTGGTTGTGGTGGGGGGCTTTGCTCTTTTTAGCCGAGGTGGCTGAAACGGCTCTCCTCAGGTTGAGAAGGGGTTTTATCCCTCTCGAGGGCTGCAGGCTCTCGTCGAGTTGTTCTGTGAAGTGACCCGCACACTGAAGCAAAGTGGTGGAGGTGTCTTTACGGTGAGGGGTGGCGAAGGCGGTGGCGGCGCTGCTACATGCTCAGAGGTGGTGGTGATGATGATGGTGGTGGGGGTGAGGAAGTTGACGGCGCGTACGTGTCGGGGGAAGGTGTTTGGCTTGTAGTGGGTGGATACGTGGCGGCCTCGCAGCTGTGCGTGTGCTTGTCCATGTCTGAGTGAATAAGAGGGAGGACGGGGCGGCGAGGGAGAGGAGTGGAGGGGCGATTCAGGTTCAGAAGTGTTGAAGCATAAAATCTCTCTCTGTGTCTATCTCCCCCCTCTGTTGCCGGGCCAGATGCAAAGCAACAGCAATTTGTGCGATTTCACAGCTCACCGGATCCCTAAAACTCTGACAGCCTCGCGCTGAGGTGGGGGGTAATGAGGGACGGGAGGAAGAGGTGGAGGGAATGAGGAAGAGAGATGGACGGATGAGAGGCAATGAATGTGCCAGTGACAGTGGAAATTGAAGATGGACAGATTGGAGGTTGAGCAGGAGAGACGAGGAGCTGATGGCTGATCAGACGGAGAGGAGGTTTCAAAGAGCAGACAGGCGCTCAAAACATGCATCTGTATCTCTGTTCTGATGGCTCCATCTGCTCGCTCTTGAAGGGAAATCTAGTGACACCAACGTCCATCTCTGACCAAAGAAATCCAGCATTAAGCCAAAAAGCATGCTTCTTATTTGCTGGTCATTTGAGAAAAATCCCAACCTAAACTACATTTGTATTTGAGAATAGAGTTTCTATTTAAACTTACTGATAAATTTTGTCTTTTTGGGAACAGTCTCAGCCCACCAAAGAAGCCACTACTACAGAAAATACGTATCTAAACACCTAATCTCACATTTGGATTATTCTCAGAAGATCTGTGAGAGTCTTTACCGACTGAAAGTAATCTTGGACTGTGCCTCCTAGAGGGATTTAATCCATTCATTGTTCATCGTGTCCTTCTTAGCCTTAAATGAGGCTCAGATTGGGTGGCCATTATTTTGGCCAAGACGTGACTTATCGCCCTGAAAAAGGGTCATAACCTTTAAGGACCACCGCTGATCTTATATGGCCAATCAGAAATCTCCTTATATTTCCTATTTTGACTGAGATGTGTTCTTCAAAATCACTCTGCCAGCGACTCTTGACCTTTGTGTCCTATTTGAAAACACACTCCAAGTGAAGGAGCGCAGAGTATTATAAACGGCAGACTTATTTCCATGCTGAAAAATCTGCCCACGCTCGGTGTCAAAGGACAGGCGACACTGTTAGGGAGCCCTCTCAGGACCACAGGGAAGAAGGCGAAAGAAAGATGTACGGCAGAGCAGATGAGATACCAATTTAAAGAGCGTGTAAGCGCTCTCGTGATAAGAGATGTCACCTGAGTGCTTTGTTATGGTTGTGAGGTTGAGGAGAGGGCTTTTTTTTTGAGAGTGTGTGCTGGTGAGGGGTGGGTGTGTGGAGGCGGGGGGGGATCAGGACATCTGCACAGGCTTTGAAGAGGTCAGCCACGGGACAGGAACCAGTCTTAATCCCCCCAGCTGGGTCTGCAAGAGAGGATTTGGACCTCTGCTCACTCTCCGCCCCCACCCACAACAGTAGCTAATTGAGCTCCAGTGCTCTGATCACAGCATTTCCATGTAAAGCCCTGCATGCTTTCACAAGGCTTTGGAGTCTGACCGGGAAATCCGTTTTACCGTCTACCTGCTATTATCAATGATACCTGGGGTGGGATTAGCCACAAATGGACGGCATGCACGTGTATGCTTTCTGTTAGCAGCCAGATTGAGGGCAAGTGGGTAAATTACAGTGTTTTTGGATAAAATAAGTCACTAATGCATTTAACAGCTGCTGATATACAACTGATTTTCTGGACTTTCTGATATGATGCTGTAAAATGGGTATAAATACAGTGTACAACAGTAGGGAATACACCACGGTGCACTTAAATGCAAAATTATTCAAAATTTATCATCTCTCAGTAATTGTCTTATTTCTAAGTACAAAAGTAGAGGATTTCCTTTTATGACCAATCAGAAACAATTACTTTTCAGCAAAGATGTGGAAAATACAGGCCCCAAACAAGATACTCAATGCAACAAAACTGAACATGCCTGTGAACACTTAGACACTAGTAAGGAAACCTGTGATCACTGCAACTAAACTGAGTTCACCTGTGATTTCCAGTCAGCCTAACTGCACCAACAGGATTCTAAAATGAACTGTGAACAGCAGCACTTTCTCAGTTTTGGGTCTACGGGCTGTTTCAATCTGCATGTCTGTACTATGGCTCCATAAGGAACAGAATTGACAGAGAAGCTAAAAAAACAAATCTGATTATAAGAATATTAGTGACCAACTAAAAATCAACTGAAACACATTTGCAGCAGTGACTAAGAGGCATAGAATGAGCCATAGTACCACTAATCAGTGCCGCAGCGATCGTCTTACAATGACTCCAGACAGTGCACTGCTTTTATGATCTAGCTGTGAAAAACAGACGGGCTGCTGCTTTAGACGTGGTACAGGGGGTATTAATGGAAAACAGAGTTTCCGTGACAGTTCAGACAGTGTGAAAGACAATTGATTACACCAACCGCTAGGACAATGGCCCGGAAAAACATCTTCACTTGTTGTTCGGTACAAAACCGCAAGATCAAACTTTGCTAAAGAAGTCAAAAAGAAGCCTGATAAGTGCTTGCTGGGAGCACATTCTTTGGTCAGGTGAGACCAAGATAAATTTGTTGGGCCGAGATGGAGTCCGCCATGTTTGACATGAACCAAACGTGGACTACCACAGTGAATGCATAGTCCTGACAGCGAAGCACAGAGGTGGGAGTGTGATGATGCAGGGTTGTATAAGTGCAAAAGGTTTTGGGGAGATGACCTTTATAGATGTCATGAATGTCTGTGGATAAACCAAAATGCTAGTTGGCAAGATGACTCCCAGTCTCCTAGCTCCTACCATGAACTAAATTCTTAAATCTACCTGCCAAAAAACAACATAACAGTGATCGAAGAAGGTGCTATTAGATCCTGTAGTAAGGTAAATTGGTAACAGTAGCAGTAATTAGCAGCTGTGTAAGCATGTTAGCATCTCCTAATTACTTCATGTAGTGTTTGCAGCAGGTTGCATGGCATTTCATTAAAAACTACAAATGGAGCAGCACCGTGGCAGCAAATAAATTTAAAAAATTAAATTTTGTGCCAATCCATCCATAGATCGTATTTCAAATTTTTTGAGCAAGAACTTTGACCTGGCTCTAAATCGAAGTCAAGAGATCACCAGGGTCATTAGGATTCATCCTTTGGGGTTTCCAAATGTTTGTGCAGTTTCTTGGCTGTAGTTATTGAGAAATTTTCGTCTGAACCAAAGTGGTGAACCACATCGTACTGCTTACATCTTGAAAAGTGCAGACTCAAGCATCACTGAGACCGTGGACTGAATCCAAGCACACACAAAGTGGAAATAAACAAAAAATGTGTCATATTTTTAGTTCTTTTTTTTTTTTTGCCTTGAACATCATTTCATTTTCACATTACAGATGCAGTGT
Source organism: Amphiprion ocellaris (assembly GCF_022539595.1). Classification (NCBI taxonomy): domain Eukaryota; kingdom Metazoa; phylum Chordata; class Actinopteri; family Pomacentridae; genus Amphiprion; species Amphiprion ocellaris. The sequence goes on from NC_072774.1 coordinate 13,125,298, forward strand.
GGCTCCTGGCCTTGAGGTCACGCTGCATGTCTGACCAGCACCCCCCCCCCTACAATATGACATTACCATACAGACTGAGGAGGGTCAAGTGAAGGCTCTCGCCCTGATCAGTCAGCCAACTGGAAAGCTCACAGGTTCAGAGGTCATGGATAAGCCACCCTGTTGGATGCTTGGTCAGACAAATCAAATTAGCAATTGTGGGTGATCCCCCTCTTAAACCGCCACCCATGAAGAATCAGATGAGGCGGATTCATCTTTGTAGAATTTGATCTGCATATTTGTAGAGAGGGTAACAATTAAACATGCCCCATCGCTCACATATCACACAGGTGTTTGTACTGTTTATACTCTAGGGTATCCACCTGGGCAGTGTGTTGGAAAATCATTTATTTCCACCAATATCAGAATAAGCTTAGAGCAGCCACACCACACCACAGTGATTATAGGGGAACAAAACACAGATTGCATAATAATTACACAACCAGTAACTATCATGGGCAGTGTTCATGTCCTACTAAAATAGCATCAGCAAGAGTATTGTCAAACAAGCATCTATGCCTATTAATTATTAATTCACAGTTGCATCTTTTTCTCAAAAAAAAAAAACAAGACATGCTTCAAAGGTCTCTAGCTGCACACAAGCCTTTCTGCCACCACAAATTAAGTCCATGTTTAATGATTATGCACCTTGTGATTTTCTTCCATTGCCAATATAAGATGCTGTGTGCCCTTTATGTGGTGATTCAGACAGTAATGGTCTGGAGAGGACAAGCATGTTTGACTCACAGTGATCTCATCCTAACTACAACATAACATGATTCAGCCAGGGCGACCGTGTCTCCCAAAAATTACATCCCTATATAACTAAGCTGCACTTTCATTTACATTTTGAAAGAAACATATTCTCTCTCCAAATGTTAAGACTGTTTAAACGGGCTTCCTGTTGGAAGGCAGGTTGGAGGCATAAAGTCAGCAACAGGACTTTCACCCAGGAGCCCAGGCTTTTAGTTTGGTTTTCACTCACTGTGCCGTTAAGTTTACGCAGCAAAACTATACAGCTAGGTTTTACAACAATCACTACTTCACTTCGGTGTGATACGTTGATTTGAAATATATTTGTGATACATGACAAACAAATCTAAACCAGCAGAAAATAGGTTTTCCTAGTAAAAGTAATATATAATGCAGTATAGTTGAACAGAAATTAAACTTTCACTTTCCTTGACTATGGTAGAAACGTTATGATGCAGCCTGAACAGTCCTCATTCATTATGTCTTCAGATTAACCACAGGATAAGCCGATGATACTGCCACAGCCGATACTAATCAGTCAAAGGTATAGACTTTGTTAGATCCGAGAATTTTTGGACAAAAGAAAAGCTGGAAAGACTTTTTGGACCACAATATGCCAGTCCTGCCGTTGTTTTCGACAGAAATAAATGCTTTGAGAGACTCTGCACACATTTAATTACTACAGCTGGATGGTAAACATGTTAGTTCCATGCTGCTACATTGTAACTGTTCCTCTAATTAGCTGGAGACTGGAACAAACTGATCAAACTCGAACAAAGCAATGAGAGGATTATTCCACTGACCGGCATCTGTTGAGTCCAGATATTTTCCTGTAGATGAAGACAGATAATGTGGTTCTTTACTGTATTTAGCCTAAGTCTATAAGAGAACAATGACCATGACCTGCTCATTGTGCCTTCATTTAGTTAAACGCATGCAAAGAATGGGTGGGTCAAATCTCTATTTAAACTCTATATAAGCACCAAGTCAAAGGACATTGGTGTTGGCACTCAGCCTGACCCACTGTCTCTATAATTTCATTTTTATCCCCTTCCACAACTGTGACCTTGCACACCACCAGCATTTGGTAAGTAATGATTTATCTGCCAAATAAATTTGTTGGCTCCGTTGGAATGTGTTTAAGGTGTGGGGTCACTCACTAGGTCAAAAATGGCAGCTCATAAATTGAAGCTAAGCATGACTTTAAAAGGAAGCGAGGAGATGAGGATTTTGAGGGGGGAAAGGGATTTCAAAATGAAAAATTGGACAACTTTTTAATAATAAAAAAGTAAAACAGTCTGGAGTGGAATATGGTGCAGTTTTGAGATGCATAAAAGCAAGACACATAAGGCGCCATCATTGGACACCTTACCTTGAGTGAGATCCAGAGCTGAGATGGTACATCAGTCATGTTGACAGTGTGAGGTGAGAGGGCTCATTTCAGGAGTGAAGGCCGGTGTCCCTCTCAGTGATGTGAGATCATGAAGCTTTAGTTGCAGCTCACCTGCCTGGAAAATGTACTTACCTGCTTCTCATTCAAACTTAAAAGTCTTGCTGGGGCAAATGTGTGCTGTCTGTTGTGACATTGGGTGTCAGCGAGCAGAATGATGAGTGACTGCCTCTTCTGAAACGAGGTGTTTGTGAAACTTCGTTTGGAACGTGGAAGATGTATTCAGATTCTTTACCCAAGACAAAAAGGAGAAAGGAGGCAAATGGTGCCTTGTGTTTGAAAATTTCTTGAAACCAGCTGTCATTTCAGGCATTGACATTAACATTTAATAAGAAGTAGCCGCTGTGCCTTTACAACACCACATCTCGGTGGTCTGCTGAGCTCCTGGGAAAAAAAAAAGATTGCTACTTTTACAATTAAGAAGTTCAGTTGGATCAATACATTATTTGGTGATTCTCCTAGCTTGCATTTCACTCATTTTCAATTTTGCATGCGTTGCAGATAACAATTACTTTCACACTACTCCCTTGCAGCACCAAGGAGCTGCTTTGCCAAGGTAAGCACAACAGCTGCATAAAGTATGAGCATGCACATGAAGACAGCACGGATGTTACAAATTTTACATGCCCCTATATGTAAATTTCTTCACACATTCTTACAACTCATAGTTTATCCACATTTGTGTGAAAATAACTCATGTAAAGATTGCTATGAAATTTGATACAAACAATTAATGTTCCCAACAAGATTAAATGCCAGTATCATTGGCAATCCATCGTATCCAAATCTTCCAATACTTTAGTTTTTGATTGGCACATATGGGAAAAACTAATGCTGTTTTCTAGTCCTTATAAGCAGCTGTCACTACTCAGCATCAGACAGTTATTTTATCATCTAAATTAATGGATACTCACCAACTGAATCTGATATATTATTTAAAAAGTTGAGTGACTTTGCCCTAAAATAAGGTTTTCAAAATCCCTTTCCCTCATAGGTTACACTTCTACTACAGTTTCATGATATCATACTTGAGACAGTGCAAGAACACGATTGGTTGAGGGAGAATATCACACATCTACATATGAAAAGCTTAATTAAGGCTAGGAGCCAAAATTATGACCTTTTCACAACACATATGAAGCCTCTCTACCATTTTTTGGGTTACCAAGTTGATAAGTCCTGCCTCCTCTAATATATGATTGGTTGGTTGAAAAGGAGTGAAACAGCAAAACACATGGCAAAGACACATTGGATAGAAAGGAATTTGTGATACATCAAACACACACAATTCGGCAGAGCATAATGCTTCCTTTAAAATGTAATTGAGAATAAAGTTTAGCTCAGTAGGCTACTATCATGATATTTAAAAGAGCTCTGTTATCATTTCATTTGACAGCTGTGTAGTTGCGATTTGACACAAAGAGAAATCAAAGTCCACATTTGGATTTTGTCCCAAGACACTTGAGTTCAAGTTCAATCTTAAAATTGAAATTATTGTTGTACTTTTCTTGGGGGTTTATTTTTTTTCTCAATTTGACTTGGTGTTTTTCAAGCAGTGTTTATTTAAACCAAGCTACTCGACTGGGCTTAGTAAAGTATATCACTGCATGTTACAAAGGTCCATTTTCTCCAGGTGACATTTTACACTCGCTGTACTTGAGATTTTATTCACACAACCTCCAGAGGTAGCCAGTGTTTTAGGGGATACTTTCTGTTTATCAGTGATTAGAGCAGTTGAGCCTACTAGAAGTTGGAGAAGTTCCCCACTGGCACATATATATGGGAATGAAGTGCATTGATAATGTGCCATTTAATGCAGTTTTAACATTGTGACAGTAGTAATTCCTCTAAGAAGACAGCACTATCTGATTGGTTACACATCACAACTAACAACTCATCAACACAGAGGAATAAATGTGGAAAAAATACTTAATTAAACATACGGAAAATATTAAAAACTTATGTTACTCTAAATTTTGATACCCAGTTTTTCACTTTTACTGCAAAGGTCTATCAGTTCTAAATGCTGGTTCTTTGATTGCCAGAAACTGATATAAAACAGATCAATTGACCCCCATATAAAACCATGAACAACAGATTACAAGTCCAGCTTAAATATATGTGTCATTTTTTTAGCTCCACCACCAACATAAGTCTGTTTTGGCTCAAGACAAAAAAACATTTTACTATGACACTTAAAGCAACATTGAAGCTGTTTAAACTTTGGATGCCACATAAAAGCCAAAGCATTTACAAATGCATCAGGCTTTTTGATGCCAGCACAGCCTCAGCCTTCCTGCAGTTGGAGCTTTGTTTGGTCTAATTTGCCACCTGCAGTCTGAGGTGGTTTATTCCGGTGCTGGGGTTGGTTCACACAGCTCGGGCCAGACCACGCTGTTGTGGGGGGGGAGATCTGACAGAGTGGTCCGTCCTCGGAGCAGATGTTGGGAGCCCAACTTTAACAACACATAATCACTATTCAGGGCTGGATTCTAATGAGGCCCCACTAACAAGAGCCTCAGCAAAGGTTCGACTCGAAAAACAACTGTAATCAAGCAAATAATTAGTTGTACATGAATACATTCACGCAGTCACGTTTCCCATATGTGATAATCTAACAAAACAATATACTGTATTCTGACGCTTTAAGAAATGGAGGGAAACCCAAGGAAAGAAAACAAAGCTAATGCTCTGCATTGTTGTCTTTGGGTTGAGTCATGGGTGCAGTGACTGGTGGGATGTGAACTGTACCCGACCCGCAGGTCAGTCCCAGTGTTTGTTTGTATTGGAATATGACTGAGTTTGGTCTGATGATGCATTTGCCCTGTGGACCATTCGCAATGAGGAAATCAAAAGCGGGAGAGAGCGAGAGAAAGAGGACCAGATGGGAGACTGAGATGGATTGGCTGGACTAACAGGCAGATGTTTATGGGCCATTATTTACAAGCTCTTTAATCTGGGCTATTTCCTTGCCCTTGGCAATGGATAGGTCTGTGGGTCATACTGCCTGAACCCTTCCACCAGTGGTCATCCATCTCCCTTTCTAAAAGACAGGGAGTGGGAGGGGAGGGGAGACGGACGGGTATGCAGTTAATAAAAATGAAAAGACGTCTCTTTCTGTTTTTTTTTGCTGCTGTTGTTTTACTTGTGAACAACCAAAGACATTTAAAACTGTGGACTGGTAATTGCAACCGAATGGACTGAATTTTGCACTGCAATACCTAAATTATTTCAGTCATGGATACATCAGGCTCACAAAGACTTAAAGTCCTGTCCCAGCTAGCAAGGAAACATTCCCACAACATCAGCTAACATTACCTAGATGTTTAAGGGATATTTCTTATACAATGTTTTAACATAAACATTCAGAGGATGTTTGGAGGATGTTGTCAGGACCAAAGACTGTGTCACATAATGACAAAGGAAGAATATTCTGAAAAGCAAATATTCTCTCTCAAATATTCGTTATAAAATGTTCCAGTAATGGGATATATTAACAAAGGCAGAACATTTTGTCTGCAATATTGTCAGGATGTTTGGGGATGCTGTTGAGGCAGCATGTTACAGAACATTCCTGCAGCATCAGGGCATAAGGGTTTAACAGTGTTATCACAAACATTCTTAGAAAATCATCAGAAAAGGTTTTCGCTCATGAAAACATTCAAGGAACTAAAAAAAAACCTATGCTGAAAACATCACTAGAACTTTTCAGTACTATCTCACAACACAAGGACAAAAAATTCTAGCTGGGATAATAGTACAAGCAGTTGTTGCATCTGATCCGAAAACAGTATATTTAACCGGATAAAAAGAACCATTTGGATGTCTCACAACAAAGAGGAACGATAGAAGGCAATAAAGGCAAGAAGGAGGAAGGAAAAGAACAGGCGAAGTGATGAAGGAAAGTCATATGCATGATGAAAAGAAGACAGAAAGTGCCAGAGCCTGATGTGTTATTTCCCTGCCATCCTTTCAGAGGTTTTCGCTGGCTGTGCATACATTCAATTAGAGTCGTCTGAGTGATGCTATGACCATTACCCAACAGCGTCTCCCTCCATCTCCTGCAGGCAGACTTACGCCTAATTTTCCCATCTGCTCAATGAATATTAGCCCAATTGCTGTCCATATCGATTTGCGCTAAGGTTAAAAGCTTGCAAGACCTTGGCTTGAATATGAGTTGCCTGGCAACTGCTCCACTCGCCCCCCTAAACCCCACCTTGTCTTAGCCAACTCCTACAGCTCTGTGTGGGATGTGGGTGAATGAGGGTGAGGCTGGAGGTGATGGGGGACGGGTGGATCCGGCCTCGCCAGATAGCAGAAGCCCGGGTCTTGATTTGGAGCCTCATCAGTGATTAAAAGCTCCCCCTTCTGCCTGACACTGTGACCTTAACCCCCGGACCTCCATGCTCCAGGGTCGCTTAACCTTGAACCCAATTACAAGATAAGGTTACTTAAGTGTGACCCTCACTGTGCTGCTCACTCAGTTAATAGGACAGGCTCTAGGAGAAAAGGGCCAGCGCAGCTGATACGCCTCTAGGTTAATTCGCTGGGTTGACAAAGGTCGCGGGCAGCGGCCATAAAGAACGGGACGGCACTTCGATTTCTCATGCAAAGTGAGACTCAGCAATACGATATCGCGGTGGGAGCCAAAGAGCAGAGGCAGCAGAGCTCGTGTTCTGATAAGATGGTTTCAACGCCATCACCAGGTGCCATTGCTGAGCCTAGAGTTTGGTCCAACTCTGCAAAAAAGCTGCCGGTGTCACTTTTTCCTCAGAACTCTCCCTGTGGATGCTGATGTTTTGTAAGAGTGTGCTGTTTGAGAAGTTCATCCAGAAATATTCCATTCTGACATTTTCTTAAATTTAACCTACTCACAACCTTTTAACCTCCATCATACACTCATTTGTGTGTAATTTTAAAAAGTTATTTCTGATCAAGCAGATTCCACGTGATGAGAGCACAAATAAAAATACAGTTAAAATTTGTATGAGACCAAACTTAGCTGGGAATGATTATGTAAATTAATATATTGGGTAGTGTGGCAGATGGGCTACATCAGGCTAGTCAGACAGTGTAACATGCTGAGGGTTAAGATGCCTGTCTCATCTTAACTAAGCCAATAATGCGTGACTGGTTTGTTTTGTCCTGGCTGTATCATGTGGTAAACTCTTACCCTGCCTCTCACCCCTTCAAACTGGCATTATCCCTCTCGGATCAAAGCCAGTGGGCTGGCTTAACAAGCTGGGTCACTTCAGAGCAGACAGGCAGGGGGTGAGGAGGTGAGGGGTGAGCACACTGTAGGATATGTTATGGCAAAGCCTGCTGTGATACCGGCTGTGATTGGTGAAGCCGAAACAGCAGTTCCCTTTAGTGGGTTTCCTAACAGTTGCTTATTAAGCTGTTAACTCTTCAGCCACAGAGTTTCAAATAAAATTCACCCAAGAGCAATATAATGGAGGTCAGATAAGACCAGCGAACACATTAAACAACAGGAAATTAAGAGCAAAAGAGTTTGCATCCAAATGGAGTTAATTCATTTGTCTCCAATTAAACATCTGGTCAATTATTGTGATAAAAATGCATCCTGTGCTGTAAAATTCTGTATTTTTTAAAAAAGATGTTTCAGAGCAAGATCTTTCAGAAGAATAAAAAAAACCCTTACCTTCATTCTGTATTCTATTCTTAGATAACAGATCTGACAGAACATTTCAGGGCAGCCAGGAAACAGCTACTGGGAAATAATGAAGCTGGTTATTGTTCATATAGCAATTTTTCATAGCATTTTCCAGACATCACATTAAACATTTCTTACCTACACTGGATATGTACATCAGATAGCCTTAATTCAATTCTTCCTAGTCAAAAAGAGGCTGTCGGATATCCACAATGTCATTCCTACAGGACAAATGACATCATTTTGACCATTCATGTGTTTCTCATTACTGATATCTACAACTGAGCTCACATATCTGCAGCTGAATTATGAACAGCTGTATTCCAGTTTCAGTCAATTCCAGTTTCAACCCCAGATATCTTGAATTTCATTCAGTTCAACATGTACACATTGTCCTCTTTAGACAAATTAAATTTGAGATAGTCAGAATGATGTTGCAGATAATTCATACTGGAATTCTGGTCAGTCAAGGTGTAATTACAGATACCTTGATTTAGAGTTTTGACTCTGCAAGATGATGCTGCAGTATTTTGTAATTATGTCAGAAGCTACGGCAAGCGGGAGGCGGCTTGCTTCACAAACATACTTCCGTAACTGCATATGACGAATTGTTTTGCCACGATGTCAGAGCAGCCTGAGGCCCAAGTTCTAATAAATGGTGAACAGAAGTCAGAAGAAAGTTCTTGTTCTCCACAAACTCTTTTCTGAAGATTTCTTTGCATTTCATGGTAATTTGCAATGATCTTATCCTCTACAGCAGCCACCATAACTTCTGCTAACACTGTTAAAATGCTTTGCTGGACTAATATCCAATGGAAAGCCTCACATAAGTAGTGTCATGTACAACAATCCAGACTAGTCATAATGACATTTGACATTTGCACCTATTCTGACTGGCCAAAATCTCAATTACAGGTGTCTAATTCTTATTTCGAATTATCAAAAAAGTAATTGACCTAGCCAAAATAATGTTGATATTGCCAATTTCAAAGCTTGACAGTCAAACTCGGCACATTAAATGTTAATTTTTAAGACCATCGGACGTTGTGGTAACAATATTTGCCCACTGGAAGAATGATAATTTTGTTTCAAAATTAATCCAGATAAAGCCACCCATTAGTAACAAGAACAAATCTACCTCTGCCATTTGCTATTTGTCAGCTTTTTCAATGTGATTTGTTGCATTTTGTTTTAATGTCGTCAGCCAGCTCAGGTCAGCCACTTTACGTGGCTCTACCACAAATAGGCTCTCAAACACTTTCGGCAGCACTTTGTTTGAGGTCAGCTGCTGAAATAGGTCATCGTTTTTGCTGTAATGAGAGACAAAGGGGTTTCTGATGAAATTTCACAGACATAACGGTCATCAGGCTCACGGCACACGCTAGTGAAGCAGAAAAGGACTGTATGTCCTCATCAAAATTCCAATCGTAAAACCAAAACAAAAGCTTTCAGGTTCATTTATACGACGTGGATAAATGACCTGAAAAAAGGATTAATGTTGAGTCAATTCAAGCCAACAAATCAAAACTGCTGACTTTCAGTCTTTCAGTGATAAGCACTTCGCTTTATGCTGATGTGTTATGTACTGAAAAGGGCAAATCAGAGGAAAGACTTCAGGCACAAACTAATACACTTAATTTTGCAAATAATATAACAGTGAAGGACTATGTGCTCCAACACCTGCACAGATTTGACACATGAAGATGTTTTTATCTATTCTTTTACTTTTCTGCGAGCTACATTGAGACAAATCTCCATCATCTTATGATGGAAAATGAGCTTTTATCTCTGAGGATGGTCACATACAGAACATCTTGTTTTTTTTTTAGCTTGCCACCTGATTTCTTCACAGCCTGGGTCAAATGGAAGCCAAAAGATCAGCTGAGGGAAACAGAGAGTGAAAGAATTTGAATAAAATGAGGAGGGAGAGTGTGGTGGTTGTGTGTGGTTATCTATGAGTGTGTGTGTGTGTGTGTGTGTGTGTGTGTGTGTGTGTGTGTGTGTGTGTGTGTGTGTGTGTGGGGGGGGGGGGGGGGGGGGGGGTGGGGGGAGAGAGCCAGAGAGAGAGAATGAGGCTGCTCTAACAGTGGCCCGCTGACCGCCAGTTGAACCTCCCTCTGAACTGAGGATGAACTCTAAACTTGAGGATCTTCGGTCACGGATCTCCCTGGGAGCTACAAAATGCGGCAGCTAGCCCACAGAGCGACGCACACTCAAGCGCACGCATACACAACACAGCCTCAATCTGCACACACAGTTTACCAATGTTGCACAGAGATAATTCCATCATCATCGTTGTAGCGTAAACAAATCCACTTAAAACAGTTCCACTGGTGTGAAATCTGCACACAGAAAGACGCCACCACACACACACACACACACACACACACACACACACACACACACACACACACACACACACACACACACACACACACACACACACACACACACACACACACACTGATCCTCCGTGCATGCATGTTAACCTTGCCCTTCCCCCTCCTCGCCTTTTTTTAGCTGGCACATGCTAATCCACAGGGCTTTGCAATCATGTAGAAATGTAACACACTAAAACTAAAGGTGTGCCATGCAAACACACCGACACACGTGCAAAAACCCCCCAAAAAACACACACACACACATTCACATATACGCTTTTGTGCCTATAACATAACACTCCAACACACATGTCAGGGGTTGCGATGGCTCTTTAACCAACCCCCCGTGGCAAACCCAGGAGGGCACAGCAGAATGCACTGTGGGGTCACGGACAGGTCACAACAACATATAATGATCCTGGTTCTGCCGAGTGCTCAGCTGACAGACAGACAGAGAGCAGAGGGGGGTGATGAAGGCTGAGGTTAGAGCAGGAATAAAAACATACGCACACAGCCCTTTTTTGCTGCATAAAACCTGTTGGTCATATTTAAATTGCTCTGAAAGCTGCAGTAGAAGATGTTGCCCCAGGGTGTAAACTGAGATCTTTCAAACCTGCACCCTTGCCCTCTCCTAGACCGCTCCTACAATGTCAGATCTGGTTTAGGATTTGTTCAAGATCTCAAAATGACACAACAAAGCAGCTACACATCAGATCTACACTGTCCGAACCCTGACTTCTATTTTTCTCACCCGAAAATTAGAATAGAGCTCTGCAGCCCTCCCAAATCTGGCAATGCGCTGATGATATGAAGGATGGGGAAGTTTATAATCCGATTAAAACTGATGATTCAGTTAATCGCTAGCAATGTGGAATTTCAGAAAACATGGCAAAAGTGTACTGACCCTCGAGAAAAACTGCATTGGTTTCATCACAATTTTCAAAAGAAAGATGCGTGTTTGCAACTTCGTTCTTTGAAGCCAAAGTTTCCAAGAGTTAAGGTGCAACGTTCCTGAGCATTGTTTGCTCTTGTCATATTTCACTGCAAAATAAAGTCCTGCACCTCTACAGGAACAACACAACCATGGATAGAAGTAGAGAACTCAAAACTATCTTTTGTGCAGTATGACATAATTATAATGACATGAATCATAAAAACAGCAACAATGGAAAATTGAATTTCTTTTATCACTTTTTTTTTTTTTTTTTTTTACAAAAATTGAAAAACCCTGAAGACAATCTGTAGAATATTTTTTCCTTTTTCCAAGTGCCAACGTGTGTTATCAATACTTTGGAGAGAGGGGGCTATATATGGTTAACAATTTACATTTTTACAACGTTGACAAGCTGTGTTTTTCACACAAATCTGCACATTCACTGCTGTTGTTCCACCATATTGAATGTCTCTTCCAACAACTTACTGACAACTCTATGCTTTTTTTTCAACCATGCAGCATTTGTTTTATTTGTCACATGTTTAATTTTCCTCTCAGTCATTTTTATTTGTATCCATACTTGTCTCCTCGCTGCTCTGTTTAAACACTGCCTGCAGCTCAGCTAAAATGTTCCTGAATTATTGTCACATGACTGATCATCACGGCTGAGTCACTTATGGCGTAGGTAAGCTTAAATTTGGTTTTGGCCAAAGTAAGGGCTCCTCATACTATAGAAATTTTACATTTTTGCAACTTCTACAAGCTCAAGTTCTATACGTTTTTCACAGTCTGCACATCAACTGCAGACACGTCACTGTACTGGATGTATCTGGCAACAACTTGCTCCTCTTTAAACTATTTCAGAGCCATGCTGCATTCATTTTATTGGTATAACAATGTTTTATTTTGCACTCAATCTCTAGAGTTTGTTTCCGTATATTTTCCTATTGGCAAACAGCCTGCAGTTCAGCCGGTCAGTCACTGAATTATAGCCATGCGACTGTTGCAGCCGAGTTAGTCATGGCTTCTCAGTTTTCCTGAGAGGTACAGAATTTTTTTTGCTTTTACAGGATCTGGTGCAAATAGTTTTATTTTTGCCACTTTTTCCAATGTCTCATGTAGAATTAGCTGATTTAAATAAAATATTACAATTTTAAGCCTAGATTTTTTTGTTAATTTTTCTGATGGAACTGCTGATTACATATGATTAGTTCAAGGGTTGCTGGCTCTGATAAATGATGTAATTCTTTGTTAAGGATAACATGCTCAGAGAGTTAATGATGTGCAATACTTCTGCTATATACTGTAAATACAGTAGAAATACATAAATAAATTAATGAGCTATAAACATCAATATTTTATATAAAAGAAATCCTGTAATACAGCCTCTGAGGTTCTTTCCTATTTTGTTTGACAGACGTCACACTTCAAGCAGAAGAAACATTTTGCGGCAACAGAAATGCATTAAACGGCTCCTCTTATGGGACAAAACTCCTTTTACCTTCCTCTTTGAAATAGGAAACAACCTGAGTTTTACATTCAGCTTCCTGGCGAAATCTGCCTTTCCTCTGATGACTTATTTATATCCCACAGGTTCAATGCGAGGAAGAAAGTGATGGTCTGTAGTTCAACAAATGGACCTTAAAAGGAAATGGTAAGTCAGTGTTTAAGAATTTTTTAACCTTTACCCAGAGAGCAGCTTTCTCCAACATGCATCCTCATTTTCAGCACCACCACACCTCACAGTTGCACATTTACACACATTCACTCGAGGGAGTTGCTCAGTACAGCCACAGTCTACGACTGCAGGCTGCTGAGCAGCTCCAGCGAAACAGCTGGGGGTCAAGGGCATCTCGACAGTAGCTGTTGAGGGGGAGATCAGCATCTTAGTTATACAAACATTTCTCAGAGCCAGAGATGTTCTGCAGAAATAATGTCCTTGGTTAAGCTAAAGTGCAGAGGCAAGGCAAGTGTGTCCATGTAACAACAATTCAAAGTGCTTTACAGATGACACAAAAAGGTATAAAGAGAGATTTAGGAGAATAGTGACAACTTTAATTTAGGCTAAAAAAAAAAAGAAGCAAGGAACTGATAAATCACAGTTAATTTGTAGTAGGATCACAATCATGTGATCGTCAGCAGGTAACAGACACAGTGTTCACATCATGGTTACAGCGACGCCGTGCCGGCTGCTCTATCTCCCAAAGGGAAATCCTTAACAAAGCCGTGGATCCAGATTATAAGCCGCATCACTGCCAACATCTAATCAGTTGGTCCTTGTGTTATTTCTGACCTTCCCTGAAAATTTCATCCAAATCTGTTGGTCCGTTTTTGAGTAATGTTTCATACGGACAGACAGATTCACAGACAAACGTATGTCGATCGTCACATAACTCCGCCGTTACCTGGCAGAGTAATGATTCCTTCTCTTTTTGTCCTGACAAGCCATCAGAATCTGGATGTCAAACAACTTGTACTGGAAATAAAACTGATTTTCTCCTCATAGGCCCAAAGACCGCACTTTATGAAAAATATCCATTCACTATATTCATGGATGAATGTCCAGTTCATATTTACCTCTAAATCAAAAGTTTTGTTGTCATACTGGATTGCATACTTCCTTTAATCCCCCAGATGATGCCCGTTTTCACCCTCATAATATTTCCAGTTTGTCTTTCAACAAAGCACTCAATCGCTCTTTCACATCTTGGTCACACCTCACATTGATTATTAGAGCACAGTTTTCTCCCAATGAACTTCTCCATCAGTGACAGATAATTCAGTCCACCTTCCTTATTTCACTCCTCATCCAATTCACTGTTCAACAACAGATATATTAGAAAATTCTACTACTCACCTTCAAAGGCCTCCATAACCTGGCTTCCTGATACCTCTCAGACCTTCTCCATCCCAACACCACCTCCCAGGCGTTAAAGTCTTCCTTTCTTCCTTCCTGCTCTGCTGTCCATCCCAACTCTCTTCAGCTGCTTTCTGTACCTTAACTCTGTCCATAACTCATTAATGCTACATGTGATCAGTCAGTTAGGCGCTTATGCATTTCAAATCTCACCTCAAAATAAAGTTTTTTAGAACAGAATACTCATAACTCAGTTGTAACATCTACTCGGATTGTATTCTTGTCGCTTCATTATTATGTGTTTTGTAAGGTGGTGTGGTTATTTTGGAATTTCAAAAAGGCACCAACAAATTAAATGTATAATTAATCATATCCAGTTGTCTGGTGTTATGTGAAATCTCAAAAAGGTGCTCTTTGTCCTGGTTTTAGTATATAAGCATCTGAGTTAACCGATACACTCTCCTCTCGCCCCTTTTAACCTGTTTATCCAGTAGAAAAGGTGTCTCAACAATACAAGCTGTAGTCAGATTTATTAGCATACTTACAAATCCAGATAAGGGACTGGATTTTGGTTGCATAAATATAAACCCGTTTCTTTTCCTATATAAACACTAATACAGGATGATTTAGGAAATAAGATATGTTAATTTCTTCTGACTTTCTTTTGCAAACATGACTGTTTACCACTCTGACACTGTTAAGCCAGGCATCTCAGGGTTATATTTGCTTTGTAGTGTATTAATGATGCTATATGTAAGGTCAAGGTACTTGTCTAAGAGCACAATAAAAAATGTAAGAAACTGATATTTCAAAAAATTAGAAGATTAAATATGACAAACATAAATGAGGATGATGGAGTGCAGTAAGAAATGAAATAGTGGAAGTGTGTGAAACTGAGTTATAGCAAAAGAGCTAAGTTTTTTTTTTTCTCAAAAACTACTCTGGGGGCAAAAAACGAAAATTCACTGTGGCTGTGTTCTTTAAAGACAGAAGCTTAACACATATTAGTCAACAAAATGTCTAAGTTAATTACAGAAGTCACTGAGAGGTCAGTGTTGTGGTGTAGTTGTGTACGGTGCTGGATCCATACAATGCTAAATCCGCTGCTCACAATAATAAACATAAGGATATTTGGATTTCAGACACATGCTGGTGGTTACTAAGACAGCCGTGCTGGATGAAAAGAGGATTTCCCATTGATCCCTTGTTATTTAATAGCTCTGCATTAACACTGTTCTCCTCTAAGGTCACAGGGTGTGTCAGATGCAGACAGAGTGTGTGTGTGTGTGTGTGTGTGTGTGTGTGTGTGTGTGTGTGTGTCAGTCACATGCTGGTGTCCAGCCTAGAGGGCATCACAGAGTTCTGCCAGAACAAGTTGTGTTACTTGTGTTACTACACACATTGTATGTGAAAAGGTCACAGAGCTATCCCTGGAGGAATGACCGGGAGACCCTGTGCTGTTTGTAGACGGACTGACCGTGTGTCCCAGATCCATAGGCTGCAATACTAACAGGGCTGGACAATATAACTCAAAAAAGTGACCACAATAACACGCTTCATATCAGTCAATATAAATACTTATTGATCATTACAAATGGCCTATGCAGGTACTCCAAAAAGTCTTCAGACTCATCAGAAAACACCACAGAAGAAAGATTGTTCATGCATTATTTTTCAACATACTCTCCTTTAACTTCAGTGCAATTGCTCCATCTACATTCAAGCTACACTGTCCCTTTGTGGAAGAAGGTCATATCTCGAGCCTGTAGGTACTCTTCAACAGCATGCGTGACATCGTCATCATCATCATCCTGAAGATGGCAACCACGCAGTAAGGATTTCAGTCTAGAAACAGAAGTCAGACGGTGCAGTTCGGGTGGGTAAGGTGTACGGGGGCAACGGTCAGAATTCCCATTTGGCTGCTTATGTCTCCTGTGCTGTGTGGATGGACGTAGTGTCCTGGAGCAACAGCAGCCAGCTCCAAGCTTCAGTCCCCTTTGTTCTTTCATTGCTCCAAACATTTAAGTTTCTGTGAATACTGATATAACGCTTCACAGCTATGCTCCATGATGGGAGTTACACACCTAGTTTCCAGCTGGGACAAAGAACTTTTTAAAAGAACCCTCGTAGTTTCAATAAAGACAAGGAGAAAAGCGTTTATTCTGAAATGCAATAATTACTTATATTTTTGTTACATTACAGTTTGTTGCTTACTGTATATATTTTTATTTTAACATAGTAGGTTTTATACATTTTGCACGCTGCCCATTTTCAACAGAGTTTGTTTTTAACATTATTTATTAAAAGCATTTCTACTACCTCACTCTAAGTCTTTAGGGCATTTTAGTCCTCCATGAATAATTTTTGTACTGGAAATATTTTATGCTCAGTGCTAAACATGGGTTCTTGATTGTGACTTTAGCTGCTGTAACAAGTTAATTTCCTGCAAAGGATCAATAAAACATCTATTTCCAAACATTAGAGAAACTCCTGATCTTAATAGCTAAATAAAATACTGTATAAAGTATGCAGTGGAACCAGGGTGATATTGCTGCTCAACGCTGAGCTTAAGGTTCCAAGTTGAAGACCTGGACTGGGTGTCACTGGACGAGGACCTAGACATCAAGTCACCAGTGATTACTCTTTATTTTACTGTATTTACCAATTCTAATTATGATCTCACACTGATAGCCTTTTAGTTTTCTGAAGTGTATTTATCGCTCTCAGGTTGTTTTTTGTGTCCCTGCTCAGGTACCACAGATGCAATTGAGCTGCTAGCTAACTCTGGTGCAGTTACTTTTAATTGTGTGCTATCTCTGCAAAAAATGTACAATAAAGAATTGTCTTAAGTCATTTTGCCTTTTAGAGCATCGTGTAGGTAGAAGTGGTGGGAGTTCACTGGGTCACTGGTGTTTTTGGACAGCAAAGTCAGTCTTACTGTAGCAACCACCGGGGTCCAACGGGACACCAAGACTGCAATCATGATTATCAGAAATATGCATTTTTGGAGTTTGAATGTATAATGAGCTTCAATACTATATTGCCAGAATCAGTGCCAGATGTAATTAAAAAAAACAATAAATACATAAAAACTAATGTAGAAGCTTTTTTCCTTTCGTTCATGTATTTTATTGACAAACAATATTGCTTTTTTTTTAACTCCTTCTCATTTACAGGGTGTCATTTCACTGTCACAATCTTGTTACCATGAAGAGCACTCCTTGCACGGATTAAATCTGGTTAACCTAATAAAAAGCATTGTGAAAGTGTACCACCGTGGACTGGGAATTTCAAGAAATACATTTTGCAGATATTTGAAGAGTGTAGAGATCGTCGTTCATCTTGGCATGACATGACAAGTTGGGCACTTTTTTCCCCCCCAATCACTCTTTAGAGCACCCAGACTGTCGGTCAGTGGCATTGACCTGTGTCTGAACTCTGTTGACAGCTCTGAGTAAATTGGCCTAGACACGGATCAAACCACTGTCAATATCCCCTGTTAAACCCTGGTCCCGTAATGTAAAGAGGATTACTTTACGTCTGGTAAATCATGTGTCTATCTCTCAATGAAGGATTTTAGACAGATCTTGCTGAACCACTAAAGTACATGAGGAAAACATTACTGGATTTGTATTGTTAAATCCTCCCACAGTGATGCATCACTACTGCACTGCTGGTGACAATTCAGTTCAACAGCAAAATGTGGAACTGGAAAAGAAAAAAAGAAAAAGTTCCAGTTAGTATTCCCTGAGGTCATGACAGTTGGTGGCGTCCCAGAGCCGCAACAGTGAAAACAACTGTGGTAGAGAGCAGGCAGTGGACATCAAGGGTCCATGTGGACTGACAGGTGGCCATCTGAAGGGGGAGGCTGGTGTCAGCACCATCTATCAGAACCTGGGTGGGGTTTCACCTCTAGGGCCAAACAGAGGTCACTGCTTCCAGGTCCAAGGAGTTTCCATTGTCAAGCAGCATATTTTTACTTACAGATGGTTTCCTTGAATATACATATCCTTTGTTGGCAGCCCTTTGGTTTGCTGGATTCTCTGCCACTAGATCTGGAGACCTGTGACAATATTAGGCTCCACTTTAGCTTTGTTTTGGCTGTGTGTAATTATGAATAATCCATAATTTAACATCAATTAATGCAAATATGAATTCTGTTCTTTGTTTTAAACTAGAAATGGAAAAACTCTTTCAGAGTCTCTTTTTTTTATATAGGAAAACCAAATCAGGTATATTCCATTTTTGTTTTTTAATATTTAATAAATTTTTTGCTTGAAAACCAAAAATGAAGTTATATGGCTTTTTATACTTTTATTTTCACCCAAATCATGTGGTCTAATCTAATCATCAGCCTGACAAATAACTAATTACCTAGTTTATTTGTGATTTCCTAAATACTGAAAATTCTGTCCATGCGTGATGATAATCTAACTACAACAGACTAACGTGTTTTCATTGTTACCTGTTGTCATATTTAATAGCTACCTTAATTGTTATGTCGTGTTAGTTTAACGATTTGTTTACATTCTTAATGAAGTTATGGGATACAGTCATGCACACAACAATCCTACTACTGAAAATATCCTCTGAGACTGAAATGGAAAAATTCAATCAAAAAAAAAAAGTAAAAAAATATTTGACTTTTGTCAGCAGTCTTAATAAAAATATCTTGTGATAAAGCTAAAGAATCAATGTGAGGACAACTGCTATGCAACAAATAATTAAACTGCAGCTAATAAACTGTGACTATGTATTACAGTTTACCTTTCTGAAGTGAAGAGAAGTTCACTCTGTGACTTACTGTCCTGATCCATCCTGTTTCCATGTCGGGAATAATTTATAATTAAAATAACTAATGAAGTTCCTGCTGTTGCTCTACATGCTGTGAAATGTGTGAAGCTCTCTGTCTTTATAGATGCTCATATGGAATCATGCTGCTATCTGATGCTGCAGGTATTTGCTAAACTCAGAGGAAAGATTCCTATGACCTGCTGGAAGCAACAAACTCAAATTTAGCATGTTGCATGTGTTAATGTGACGACATATTATAATGTCCAACAAGTTGATTGCTTGGTGCTCATTCAGACATGAAGCAAACATCCAGATGCTGTTATTAACAGAAAGAAGTCTGTGTCTGACAGGACCTCTTTTGTGAAGAGTTTTGAGTACGCCCCGTCGTTTACCTGTTTATTTATACCCTTAACCTTAATCCAGAGTTTTTTCTTCACTGCTGCGAATGTCACCTCATGCAGAGTGATGCTCTGTAGAGCAGGTGGAGAAGATGCAGTTTAGGAAAAAGGTAGGCTGAGTTTGATTCTTCCAATACTAAAAGAGAATAACTTCTCACAATCTGGACACTTATTCTTGACACTGTTGAAGAGATAGAGAAGTCTTTGTGTGCCTTCTGTGGTGGAACAAATTAATTTCATTGCTGGTTCTTTCATTTAAAATCAAATATGCACAACAAAGAGGCTCAGTTTGTGAAGCTCATGTCTTTGTAGCTCAAAGTCTGAAGAGGCAGTGCTGGGAGAGACTCATTCGCCAGCACTTTAAAATAAAAGAAGCCTACAATGAGAGCACACACACACACACACACACACACACACACACACACACACTGCTAATTCTGTCCATACACAACCTCTTTAATGTAGAACAATGTCGCACAGATTGTACTGTACACACACATGCAGAAACAGATACACACAGCTGCATCACCCAGCACCAATTACCACAGCTGTGACCTCACACGTCCGGGTCAGTGATTCCCACAAAATGGACAAAAAGAAACTTGTCCTGGAATCTCGGCTCCCAATTACTCTGCACTGAGCTCCCCGGGCAGACAATGCTGCAGGTGAGAAGTTGGACGGGACTCTGTCACAGCTTGGCAGAGGCACAATGAGGCCCTGTGGCATCGCCTGGAATGGCTGCAAGACCATTCACCCAAACGGGGAGCGGGTTCCACAGAAGAGGGGCCTGACAGCTGAAGGCTCTGCCTCCTATTCTGCTTTTGGAAACTCTAATAACCACAAGTAAGCCTGCAGTCTCAGAGCAAAGTGCTGTACTGGGTCCTATGAGGTCTTCAAAGATTAAACAGAGCCTGGTCATTAAGGGCTTTGCATAAATGTTGTATTTTCAGTCAGGTCTGGCATAACAGCCAATTCTACGTACGGGCAAGTGATGAATCAACCAGCGACTGGAGTTTACATCCTGTGATGGACAGCAGACTGCTATTCTAAGAATTCAGTATTGTTTGCGTTCAGTTTTCCTTCACTATCTGGTTTGGTTTAGGCACAAAAATTTTGTGGACTGGTTTAGGAAACTATTACGACATTTTAAGGCAGTTTTACATGTTAGAAGCTTAGATAGGTTTAAGCACTGAAATTACTTGAAGATTGTTTGGCTGTAAAGGAACAACAGTAAAGCTATAAAATAAATAGGAAAATATGTTGATTAGTAAAAAAAAATGCATTTCCTTAAAAACATTATTGAGAATGCAGTTTGGTAGGAATGTAACTTTGTGGAGACAGAGTGTCTTGGAGGGAAGGTTTACCCCGGATCAATACAAAGTTGTTTTGACTGATCACCTTCACTCTGCGATGAGCATTTCTGTCCTGATGGGAGTGGTCTCATCCAGGATGACGGTAAACCATCACTGAATGGTTTGATGAAAATGATGGCTGTGTTTCAAATTGCCAGATTGCACACTTTCAACGTTGAGTATGTGCTCACAAAGCATGTACTGTCTCATGCAGTATACATACAATTAGAACATACTTTTCCCTCATAATACTGCAGCTTAAACTTTGACCGTCACAGTTGGTAATGTTGAAGGAACTGGTTTATATTTGCACGAGACGCCACAACGTGGCTGTGCAGAGGATTGTGGGTTAGAATGGCCATCAAAGCATGCTTGCATCCTGCAAAGTCTGATAGGAAGTAGTAGGACATCCAGGTGTATTTTCAAAATACTATGCTTTGGTGCATACTAAATAAGTTTCAGACATACCATATAGCAGTAGTATGAATACTGGAACGCACTCACTGTGAATCCTATGTTTACGGTCTTTACAGTCACCAGATCTTAACCTAACTGAACACCTATGGGGTATTTTGGACCACCGCTATCATCCCAACACCAAATCAGGGAATACCTCTTGGAAGAATAGTGTTCATCCCTTAAGAAGAATTCCAAATATTTCAGGAATCAATGCCAAGGAGCACTGAAGCTGTTCTGGTGCTACGTTGTAGTCCAACACCCTACTAAGACAATCAATGTTCGATTTCTTTTATCCCTTAAAACCCAGGTTAAAACAAGTGGGTTTGTTCTCTTGTAAACTTAATAAATATTAAAAACATTTACAAGTGTTACTGCTTATCAAAGCCAAAAACAAAGAGAATGATGGGATTTTCTACCTTCAGTTGATCCTTGAAGTAATTCATGTGGGGCGTGCTGTTCTGTCAGTAAAATTAACCAAATCTAAGCTTAAAAACCTGATAGCTCATAAAAATCACATCATTCTACAGGTCATATTCGTAACATTTCCAAAAACAGAATGTTCACACTAAATTCTGTAAAAAAAAAACAACAACAACAACAAAAACTAAAGATTCTGCACTTCAACACAACGAGGAAGCCATGGCTGAGCCAGCTGTGACTAATGGTGAGGTAACGTTTTGGCTGAACTTCAGACTATGTTTACACAGAGCAGAAAGTATGCAACTATGGAACAAATCAGTGTGATTGGGAGGAAAATAAAACATTTACGAGCAATAAAATAAATAAAGCATGGCTCAGAAACAATATACAAAGGAGCAAGTTGTTGGAAGATACATTCAGCATGGTGAAATATCTTTGCAGAGTTGATGTGCATATTAGTGTGAAAAAGGCAAGGCTGTAAAAATGTAACTGTTAAGTATAATATGTGGACCCTCCATTTTTCCCCAATGTTGGCAACACCTGTGGGCACTTGGAAAATGTTATTGTTACATATTGATTGCAGCTTTTATCTGCCATTTTTCTAAAATAAATAACAGAAATTCAACATTTGTCTCTTCTTTTCTTTTTATGACATTATAATGTAGTTATACTGAGTTCTCTATACTTGCACAGCCATGGTTGTGCCGTTTCCTTAGAGGTGCAGGATTTTGTATTGAAGAAAGAAAAAAAGAAAGAAAGAAAGAAAGATCAACCCACAGTGAGTAAAAATGTGAAGGAGTACAAAAATGCCCATAAACTGCTTGAGGTTTAGGGGGTTAATTCATCTGTATGCCGTTATGTAGGCAACACCGCTTTGTTTGTTGTTAGTTCCAGGTTTTATTGCAGCAATATTTTCTCCTTTGGTGAACCTAAAAGCAAAAGAAAGGAGAAAATCAGAACATGACAGGCTGACCCATGTTCAAATCCAGCAAGAGCTACAAAACATCCAAAACAGATGGCTGCATGCATGATTTGTGTGTGTGTCTGCTCATCTGCCATCTGTGTGGCTAAATTTTATTTCTAAATTTAAAGCTACACAAACTGGTAGATCATTTTCCTTTACCTGGATATCAGGCAATGCAACAGCCTGCATACAGATAAAGAATAACAAAACATTTACTGCAGAGACATATTAATCCTTATATCTTGACACCCCCAAGTTTCCAGTGAGGAAGATCATCAAAGCAACTAGAAAACCCCAAAGAAAGTCAGGGAGAGGTGAACCGAGGGAGAGTGAAGCGAGGGATGAGTAGAGATATTGTGGGAGTGCTGTCTCTAGGAAACAGAACAGCCGTATGTGTTGCAGAGAACAGCTAAGGTCAACAACAGAGCCCCGCATTGATTCCACATATGTGGTAAGGTCAGAAACTATCATGGGAGCTTTGCCCCTGGGCAGTTTCCAATCATTCTGTTTCTCATAATCTGTGGAAAACTTGTCTGCTTTTTACAGTTCAATGACCGCTCATCTCTGCAGCAATTACAATGCCCTCTTTGCGCCCTGATAGTTCAATGCCATGTACAAATGATCTAATGTGATTTAGTTTTTCCACTGCTCTGAGCACACTGGACGTTTTAAACTGTGGTGGATTCTATTCATGTGTTAAATTATTTAGGTGGAAGCAACTTAATAGAGAGTTGTAAAAGAAGACAGGTAATTAATATGTATTTGATATCCAAGCAGCTCTCTGTAGATCTGTATGATGTTTTTAAAGAGCTCCATAACTTGTAAACAGAATCGGCTCAAACAGGCGACACAGGTCCTGTATGTTGCTGGAATTAAAAGACAGTTGGCAGCCAAATATGATGACCTCCTTCTGCACACAACTCTCAATTGATAAATCCCATGGGCTGTGTGAAGATGACTTAGTGGGTCAAATGCAGCCTGCAGACAGCGCGAGAGATGCACTAATGTGTACATGCACAGACACACACACTCGCACACAAACGTGCAGGGCATGCACAAAGTGGAAACAGACGGTGCTAAAAATAAACCATCTGAAATATTTAACTTACTGACCCAGAAAACAACTTCAGCATAATCTAATGTTTGCACAAGCAGAGGGCACCATGATGACAGAGCCATGATATCATTAGGGCTGATGGGTTATTGTTGTTACTGATAGAATGTGAGCGTGACGCTGTTCTGTGTCGCAGGTTAGAGCCTCAAAGTCACATGCAAATGAAGATGATTTGTCGAATCAATCAGAAAAGGCTGATAAAATCATGCAAAGGGTGATTAAAGCAGGTCATTCGGCATCAGATGTTCTTAAAGGGGCACTCTGGTGATTTAGTATTCTTTAGAGACAGATAAAAAACTAATGGATGGTCAAAATGAAAGCAGCAGAGGTGTCCTGACTTTACAATAAAAAAAATTAAAAAGATTTGTCCTGTAATTAAAAAATTACATTTTTTGTTGCTTTATGGTTCACCTACAATAAATAGGACAGCTGTTGTCAATGCTATACCTACAGCAATAACAATTCAACTGTCTTTTTCTGTTACCTACAGTGATAACTTT
Source organism: Amphiprion ocellaris (assembly GCF_022539595.1). Classification (NCBI taxonomy): domain Eukaryota; kingdom Metazoa; phylum Chordata; class Actinopteri; family Pomacentridae; genus Amphiprion; species Amphiprion ocellaris. Next base: position 13,149,387 of record NC_072774.1, read on the forward strand.
AATATATTTTTCACAATACTGTAAAAACACTGAATAGAAAAACTTTTTTTATCCTTATATTGTTGTATGTTATGTAAGAAATACATGCATTCTAGAAAGTTACAGTTAAAATACAGTCCTACAACTATAAATACACAGACATTTCTTAGTGTGTATTTCCCATAATGCAAACCTTAAATGTTACAAGACATCTTGATTCAGAAATATACTGGTTTATGTTGTTTTGGTTTTTTTTTTTAAGAAAATGCAGATATACAGTATATATAGCAACCAAGGCTGTACAATTTATCGTTTCAGAAGGAATTGCAATTTATGCAATAGTCACATCATGAAATAAGTTAGATCAAACATGTCATGCTACAGCTTTTCTGCTGCTTCATACACAAAGAAAATTAATTTTTCATGACTAATCTACCAAGAGAAATCTTTCTGAGAGAACATCATTCACTCCGATTTAAGTTGGATATGCTGTTTTGTTTTAGCGTTTTTTACTTTGTTTAAAAGACTGTTTGTTTACATGCAGGCTCCACATGTGCTCAGCAAAATGAGTGAAAAACAGAAGAAAAATACTGGAAAGGAAGATTTGGTTGCAAAAAGGAAATGCAACAGTTAGATCTGAACAAAATTTAAAGCAAAAAACTATTTGATGCCTTGCTGGTGTTACACCACATGAGAAAGACTCCAAAGGGCTTTTAAAAAACCAATCATTTTAAATTTCCTCTGCAGATGCACTTGCCTAAAAGATCCCTCCAACCATTAAAGGATGATTATTTCTTTGGTCTAATAGTTTTTTTCCCCTCATATCTTGCAGCCCTAATAGTAACATTTGTACCTTGTCTTCTACCAGTTGTGCACATTTTTTTGAAAATCAAATGACATTAAGCATTGAACACACTATGAAATGATCTTGCAGCATCTTGTTTGGGTCTCTCTTGAAGCACCTTTGCTTCTGTCCTGGGAGTGAAAGTGCACTGGAAGAATAAAATCAAATGAAGTAAGAGTCAAAGTTGCTCAGTGACCTCAGACATGCCCTTCCTGATTTTGTCAGGTTGACGAGGAGGACATGATTGGCGTGGGCCCCTGTCCGGCATGCAGCTAAACAGCTATGTCCATATTCAGCGATGATATTGGCCTCTAACCCCCAGTCCAGATGCCATTACCATTTTTGAGTCACACCAAGCGTCCAGGCTGGTGCACAACACTATCAATATTAATGTTCTGTGACTGAGGCGGCTTTGGAAGAACTTTCTCCCACATCAATATTGATGGTGTTGCCATACATTGGAGTCAGGGTCCTTTTTAAGGATTTATAAGAGGAACGCTGCGTGGGGGTTGGTGTCTGTACGCAAAAGGGAGCCGATGCCATTTTTGGTCGGCACCTCAATGATGTACATTTTCCTGCCGTTCAGAGCAATTTCCGTGGGAGAGGGACGACTCCAGCCCACGCTTGATGAGATCCGAGTGGAGAAGGGTTGTGTCGAGACAGATCCAATTCCCCTGCAATGCTTTGCTGGAGATGATAGTCAAGGAAAAAATGAACGTTTCATTTCAGGGGATCTGGGAATGCTAAATGGGGGTCTGTTGATTCTGGAAATGGGGGTATTGCTTTTGGGACATCTTCACAAACAGTCCACTGTCGGGCCACACACGTAGACACAGATCCAATTCATTATAATATTAGTTTTGGAGATGCATTGCTCTGTATATCAAGTGTCCGGAGGGTGTGCTCGGTAAAGGGTCTCTGGCGGGGCTCTTGTCATGCATTCAACTATAAATCACAGAAAGTTTAAAAAAAAAAAAAAAAAAAAAAACAAGAGGAAATTAATGAAACTCAAAATGAACTTTGGCCTTTTCTTGTTCTCATTTGCAAAACCTCCGCTGGTGGTTGAGATTTTCAGCTGCATTTGTCACGCTACATGATTCATTATGGCTTATAATAACCATGAAAAGCTTCGTTAGACTTTGGTAACACAGTGATAAAAGAACAGACAATTATATAATGTGTTTAACATTATATAATCTATACAATGTTCCTTCGAGGTTGCACGATAACAATGTAAGAACATTTTTGGCGCAATATTCAGTTCAAACTTTAGGGCACAACAACATTAATGAACATGTTTAGTTAATCTAACTTCAAGAAGAAAATTCTGGGAACTTAAAAGGAAAACATGTCACTGAAAATATTAGTAGAACTTTAAAGATTTTTTTCTTTTGGACCAAAAACCTTCTAGCTAGGTTAGACCCCTCTGGTTTTCCTTTTCAAGGACACTAAAAGTGCAACTTATTAGCTCAATTGTATCTCCATGACGTAGAATAGACTTGGATAAAAACCTATACTCTGACAGAACAACAGTTTAAGGTATCTTTATTTTTAAAAATGGCTTAGCCAATTATCGGAAATGGCTGCTAACAAACAAACGATTGATTCATTGACTAATCATTAAAGCTCCAGACTGCACCAACTCCATTCGCTTCACACCACCAACCCACAGCCACATTCACTCACACGTGCATATTTTCCCGTCTGAGCTGAAAGCCTCCGCATTTTACCATTTTGATAGAAGTGAGCAACAGCAGCCTCACCACATCTCATCAGCGTATTGATCCCGCAGAACAGACTGTCAGCGTCAAACACACACCTTCTCGAACATGTCGTAGAACAGAAAGCCCCGCTGCTCCGACAAGACAAAGGTCACACACACAAGTCAACCCCTCCCAGCCTTCACTTAATACCCCGCTTTATTTTGATGGCGAGCCAGTAAGTGGGACCTCTTTGGGGAGACAAAGAGTGACCTCAATTCAATCTGACATCCCACCTATCGATCTGAGCTGCCGTATCCCCCAGAGATGGACGTCTCGCTTGCCCTTGCGCTGCTAACATTCACATTTAGCAACAAGACAAAACGGGCCTTTTTATTAAACAAAAATCGCTCCACATGTCTCGCCTCTTCTGCCCAGGACTAAATTACCCGACCTGCTTTCACAGGCCTCTCTCCTCCCACGTAGGGCACTGTTCATCTTCGCTGGGGCCCTTTTGCGAAATTGAAAGTGTGTCATAACAAATAGTGGAGGTGTCTGGCTTAAATGCATGTGACTGGCGCCGATGTCATCTCTGTCATAGGAGCATCCCTTATATTTTTAACAGGGGGGGGACTGTGACATGGACCCTGGACAATTACTGTCAGAGCGCACAGGGTGATGAATCTGCTGCCTTATTGTGTTTGTCATCTCGACCTCTGGCTGGAACCTGATTGCTATGACCGCCTACCTGCAGACGCTTTGCACAGATGCATTGTTTCTGTCCTGTATGTGTGAATGTAAAGGCGTCCTGCATCCTAACTGACTAGTTTAAAGTCTGGAACACTTGTGTTGTGAGATGAAATGTCAAAATGACTAATGAGATGCTATACTTGAGAAACAATCTGCAGGAAAAAAATGTATCTTTGAATGTAAATCTTGGTGAATTTCACATGCACATGTAAGTAGCTTTAATTCAGATGGAGCATGTTCAACTGGAGTAATTTGTTAAACTTAGAAAACATTTTTCACACATTTTTTCTGTCCTTATTCAGCTGTTGATTTTTGTATCTTATCAGTAGAAGACACCGGTTACAGTAAGAGATAAATAGACAAAAACTAAAGTAAGGTGTAAGGCTTTTAAATGTCTCAGTTAGGCAGGAGCACAGAGTGTACTACCATGCAGGTTTTACATATAGCCACACTTTCTTTGCGTTAGCTGGCTTGATAAAACCTAAAAGAGAAAAGTGAAAATGGATATTAAACGGTGGTTATCAACTTTCTTTTTTAACCCGTCAGACAATTTCAGTCAAGAGGAACAGGTTGTTATCATAGAGAACTATGAAGAACATCAACATCCATTACAGAAAAATGCAACACAAAGCGAGAGAGGAAATCTGACAGAAAATTATTAACAATTAGAGAGACATGGAAATCACTTTGGGCAATTTCTAGTAAAATTATTTTCATTGATTGAAGATTCTCTGTAGTAAATCCCAATAGATTCTATTTTCCAGTCTGTGTTCTAATTGTGCTCTAATTCAGTGGGATAACTAACATACAACACAACAGGTTTCTAGGCACAGCAAATCCTCAGCGTTACCAAGAAGGAACACAATCAGAAAAACAGCTGGTGAAAGTGTGGCGCCTGTTGGAGCTGATTTAAAGCCCAAAATCTAAACAGGAACAACCAGGCTCAGCATACCTCGCTAACCCACTGATGCACATCTCAGGTTTCTATTATCAATTGAACAAAAGCTGCAGCAACAAGACTAGACCCAACTTTCAAAAGAATCCCATTGGCCAGATGGTCTAATCAGCTGATGGTGCATACACACCCTCTCAAAAACACACCAAAAAAAGGGGAAAAAAAGCACATGCAACCTTACGAGATTCCACATTCGGCATGGTCATCTTGGTTGATGTGACAAAAAGAAAATATAGAGAAACAAATCACTGCTGATTGACCAGAGTCCCTCAAAAAAAGTTTCAAAAGAAAAAAAACAGGTTGAAGTGCAGTGTTGCTGTAATTGCATTGCAAATGGTGCTTTTGAAATCTTTTTTTCTCTCTCTTTATATATTCTCCTTACAAGATGCACCAAATTAGCCTACAATGCAGGCCAACTGTAACAGCCACAAATTTGTGACATGCCAAGTAAATTACCTTCAAATAAAAAAAAGCTGTAATTGCTGCACCTGGTTCTGTTGCCTGTGATATTTACTGGCTCTGATTTGTATCTTGAAGCGACGTATTTTGCTTTTATGGTTTATGCTGAGCCGAGTGTTTGCCATAAACGGCAGGTGTGCAAAATTGAAGTGCAAAAGTAATTCAGCTCCTGCCATTCAAAGGAGCTATGTCAGTTTGATTTACCTGTACACATAAACATACACACGCTCACACACAACACACACACACCTACCTACCTTTGGGCCACATGTGTTTTTTATATTCATATGGTGAGAGGAAAGAAAAAAAAAATGTGCAGCTCCAAAATGGAGGTTGAAGGGTCATGGTGTTTGGCCAGGAGTGACAGCTCTGAAATGAAGGCATAAGTCAATCGGCTACTCTTCATACGCACACACACACACACGCGCGCACGCACACACGCGCACACACACACACACACACACACACACACGTGGGCTGGGCGGGAGGCGAGGTGGCGGTGGGAGGTTAGAATAGAGGGAGGGGATTGAGGGATTGGGGGAGGTGGTTGGAGGAGGGGAGGCTGGGTGTAAAGGGCATGAGGTTACCATGTGGGGGAGTGTGTGTTTTTTTGTGTTCGCGAGTGTTGAGGAGAAACTCAACATCATGTCTGAGAGCTTCAAGGTAGGAACCTTTACTCGTCTGTTTGTCTGTCTTTGTCCGACGGTGAACACTGAGAGCTACCAGCAGCCATATTTACTAAAACACACACATTGTGACACACCTTGAACCCAAAGGTCAAACACCAAGTGAGTTCTTTCTATGTTTCCACACACAAACACACACCAAGCTGTGATGTTTACTTTCTGTCTTGCACCAACATTGGAGCTGCATCCCAGTGTGAGCGAGAAGAAAGCCCCCCGTTTGGTTTAAAGTCACCGATTGATCCGCAGTATTGATTAGCACGTGTGCCTCTTTCCCCTCATCAAATCAAGACGTTTTATATCTGTAAGCGAACAGTAGAAGGATTTATCCTTCCTCATCCGAGGCCTCGGGGCTCTACTATGAAGCAAACTCAACATAGACACACTATCTTTCCAAGCATGCTCACGTGAAAGGGGCAGCGTTACACCAGGAGATCAAACATGGACAGGTGTAGAGCCGTATATTCTTTACAAGAAAAATAAACTATAATCCTACACCAATATGAGGATTTCAAAAATATGATACATGCTAAAAGCAGCACAGCGGCTGCAGTCAAAACCAGCAAGAAAAAATGCAAAAAACTGCCAACTGTGTTAATAGGTTTATCAATATCACAGCCTCATAAAAGGCACAATCTGAGTAACATATTTATTATGTACAAGTTACTTAGATGTAGTTTTCTCATTCAGTATTCGGTTAAATTGCAATTATGCAACTCAAGATTGTATAACAATGTAGTTCTTTATGCTGCTCACAAAAAAGAAACTATTGAAAAATAAATAATGAAGTCATAAGCACAAAGTCAGTTTCCTGGTGAGGTTGAATTCAGTAATTTAATATTCACTGTGATATTCTTATAGTGTTATAGTATATATAGTAATGATTTTGTTAAACAACTAAAGAATAAACATAAAATCATTCAAACTGATTCGTTTGCTAACTGCAAATCTCATGAAGTCAAAAAATTCAACACTTTAGAGCTTTACCAGTACCTTTTTTTAGAATTATATCGAGCTGAAAAAACTCTAAGCAAACCTTTTCATTATCTGCACACTGAGTGCAATCATATCTCCAGGCATAATGATTTTAAATACACGATCTGTTATGTCTAACATAACCTGGAGCAGGTTTGGAGTTCAGCATTAGTTACCATGATGATATATAGCAGTAAGAAGTGAACCACTGCAGTAAACCTTGAAGACCCCGAGTGAGTTAAACCTCAATTACCTAACTATCCTCAAATTCTTGCTTTGTAAGCCAGAGGCCTCTACTAGACAAGAATATCTGTTTGTTATCTGGCTTTTGGGCTGAACAATTATTCAAAGTACAATACCATTCAAACGTTTGGGTCACTTAGAAATGTCCTTTTTTTTTGAAAGAAAATCTTTTTTTTTCCCAATGAAGATAACATTAAATTAAATCAGAAATAGAGTCTAGACATTGTTAATGTGGTAAATGACTATTCTAGCTGGAAACAGCTGATTTTTAATGGAATATCTCCATAGGGGTACAGAGGAACATTTCCAGCAAACATCAATCCTGTGTTCTAATGCTACATTGTGTTAGCTAATGGTGTTGAAAGGCTAATTGATGATTAGAAAACCCTTTGCAATTATGTTAGCACATGAATAAAAGTGTGAGTTTTTCTGGAAAACGTGACATTGTCCAGGTGACCGCAAACTTTTGAACAGTAGTGTTTATCAGAATCCCAGTATGGCCAAGTGTAATACCCAAACTACAGGAGCTGAAATCTTTAGATAAAAACATACCATCATTTTCAAATTTGTTTCAGTGGAAAAGACATGCAAAAACCCCACAAAAATCTGGACTGTAAATCGGTCATAAGTAAAAATATTTATCAATAATTCTAGCTGTGTACTTCATTGAAATAATAGAGGTTAGACGTAAACCTATTCTTATGACTTGGAAGACAATTGTAGTTTTATTCTTTCAACAGTAAACATTTTCATAAAATAAATTCTTCATACATGCAGCGCACACATCAATCCAAGTCAAGTCACTGGCAACTTTGCCATAATCAAAGATAAACTTTGATGTTCAAACAAATCAACTAGTTCAGTTTGGACTGTGTGTTGGACAGAAGAGGCATGGTCAAGCTGTCAGGGTACACTTTGTTTGCTTCCAGATTATATTTAGATATGTATACTTGATCTTAAAAAGCTGACTTCAAAAACGAAATTAAACTTTGAAGGTTTTTTTTTTATTAGTTAATGTTTATTATGTGAAATGCAGGCGAGGGCAAATGTGCAGTAGTCTAATGACTTCGGCTTTGTTATTATCTGCTGATGTTACTTTTCAACCCTGTTTTTTTCACTTTTACAAAATCCCATCCTTACATAACTCAATTGAATTCTCAATTAGGTTGTGAGTCATAAGACAATGGCTAGACTTTCAGCCAAAAGACCAACCAGAGTTTGCATTCTGAGTTGGACAAGAGACCATCAGTCTCACAAGATGTTTTCTGTTATTTTTTCCTTTCTGGTTTTGTTTAGGAAAGCACCTTGCTGTGTTACATACTTTTACACATTGGAAGCTTGGTTAAGAGAAGCATCAAAATTGCTTGGTTATGTTTATTAAAATAAAAGGTCACGGTCTGAATAAAAATAGGAGTCTTTCATTACATGTTTGAAGCTTTCCATTTTCTGGGTTACTATGGTGAGAAGTCCCACCCTATCTAATATCTGATTGGTTGGCTGGAAAGAAGTGACAACAAAGCAGTAAAATACATGGAAAAGACTTGCATCTGAGATACTTTACAAAGAAACTTAATTCAGCAGAAAATACTGCTGAAAATCCTTCAATCCTTCAAGACATTTATACCTAAAAACATGTTCAGAAATTTTGATGCACTCAGTACTTTTTAAGGATTAATTTGTCATTTTTACATTTGCTTGTCTTTGTGTTTTAAGTTCAGCAGCAGTAGGACAGTGACAGTAGTAGATAGGCAAGCAAGGATATGTCACAAAAACACATTTTACTCAGGCAAGATGTGTTAAAGAAGAAAAAAATATTAAAAGGCTGTTTGGCAGTGTGTTGTGGGGTCTTACCTTCATTTAGCAAACAGGAGCAATGTCTGACTGAGATCTCCACACAGGTGACCTGAACAGCTGAACTCAGCAGACAGGTATTATTCCATTTTGTTTGTTTTGCTGGTGTTGGTTTGTCCAAAATTAAACAATATCAGGGCAAGGAGACAATCAGTCCACAAGGCCAAAGGCAGAAGTTACTCCAGGGTCAGATTTCACACTCACACAGGGGTTCAGCCTTGAAATCCCTGTTACTCTGAAGCCTTGTGATGAGGTTCAGGTGTGAACAGACCTTCATCACACCTGAGCCACTGGTTTAATGCACTAGCCCCGCCCACTGCCAATCAGCCTGTAAAGGAGGGAGCTTCTAGCACAGAGGCAGCACAGCAACAAAAAGCAGCCCAGGAAGTTGGTGCAACAAATTCAAGCTCACATGTCTGTTGATTAACAAAAAATATTTAAAAAAACATAACACACACACACACACACACACACACACACACACACACACACACACACACACACACACACACACACACACACACACACATATACGCACTGCTCAATTTTATTGTTTGTGATAAACTGTAAAGCAATAATATTTACTTTCCATGGTTTTCTTCATGATATTTGTATTTACAGAAAGCAAAACTTCCAAGCTGAATTAATGTAGTGATCATCTGACACCTAATTTGATGTTGATAGTTGCTTTTGTCATCAGAATTGTTGAAAATATTGCAAAATACTTGCTATTATTTGTGTTTAATTTTGAATTGAACTTTTAAAGCCATTTTAAGTGGTAAAAACAACTGGACTGGTTATAATTTAGGGCACAGAGCAGGTAAAATAATGCAGAGACATAAGCATAATTGCTTATTATTTGCAGATTTTATTTTTCTATCCATGTTGCGGCAATGACTGCTGATACTTTTGACTCTTGATACTTTTAGTTGTGATAGCAGCTGCTACCTGCTATTATGGATTTAGGAGCCATGTTGCTGCAGCTACAGCTACCTGTTTAATATCTGTGTATAGGGTATATTAGGATGGGTTCAGGGAGAAAAAGAAAAAAGCCCTCATAAGACTGGCTCACTATGAAACTCTGGCATCAAGGGTGCCAGAAAAAGTATGTTTAAACAAGAAAAGCACTCAGAGAGCGCAGCACCATAGAAAGCAGCCATATAATATAGATTTACCCACAAACAAAATGACCTTGCGCTGAGCACAGGCGTGTGTTATGCATGCGTACGTTATGTACGGATACCGAATTGCGTGACCTAAATATGTAAGGGATGGTGGGAATTGATGGGACTCGAAAACACCCCCACAATTTAGTCACTTGTTCCTTGCATCATTTCTGACGAACAAGTCCTGATAAGTCTGCAACGGTCGATTTGTAGGATTGCAATCATGTGATCGTCAGCAGGCAGCTGATGTAGTGTTCACTTGTTGTCATAGCTACAGTGATGCCGTGCAGTTTTACAGTTTTAATTGCAGTTAACTTGTAAGTTAATACTTTTTTTCTATGATTTTACTAGTTATCTGCAATTTAATGAAACTGGGAAATAATTTGTAAAATAACATACAATTGTTCCAAAAATATCATTTTAAAAATATTCAATTTTTTACAGTGAACTAGGAAATTTCCTCAAATTCCCAGTGATCAGTATGTGCCTGCAGCTCAACATGTTTATTCAAAAGACAGTAAAAGACAGCAGAAGACTTAGTGTGAACAAAAGAATTTTATTTTAATTCTTGGATAATCCATATTTCCAAACAAAAAGTAGAGGGGATAAAAACAAACTCATAGAAACTTTCTGTGAATTTATTTACCAACAGACAGCTTTCTAAGGTCCCAGGTGGCTTTTCCAATACCAATACTTGATACTTGATGCCATGTTGGAAATGTGAGACAAACAAACTCGCTTCCACAGAGGGGAAGAAAAAAAAAAAAACAACTTAAAATAGTCCTAAGCTAAGTCACAGTCATAAGTCCAACGGGGATAATATTGTAACATAGACTGAGGTTTTCAGAGGTTAGTGATACATTATTCTATGGTACCGGTACGATAAGCTCAAATGACATGAGTTGAGGGGGTTTTCCCTACACGACAATATCACCAGGAATTGGAAAAGAGCTCGCGTGAGGTTTCAAAACTGGAAGTGCTGATGATGTTAGAGCAGAAATGTCTCTTCTTGCAAGTCGTCTATTGATTGCATTAAAATGTCTGCAATTTGCATCACTTTTCAGTGACTTACATCACGTGAGCTCAGTTCCACTCCTGACAGGACATAATACCTGTTATAACAGGTAACGAGAGATTATGGCACAGTCATAAGATAAATGCTCAGTGACAAAATCTTTGTTCTAAGGCAAGTACAGCTATTTTTGTAAAATGCCCCTCCCTCCCTTCCCTCCCTCCCCAAGTCTAAAAGGTTCAATATTGACAATCATTAGAAAAAAAACAAACAAACAAAAAAAAAAAAACAATAACGAGGATGACCTGTGTCACTCTGGTGATAAGATCATGGAGGGAGTTATAATGAGCTTTTTGAATCAGTAAAAATGCAGGTCCATCCATTGGGGGGAAGAGTAGAGCAAATCTACCAGTGCTGTGATTTTACACGTGTGAGTAAGTGTAGGTTCTGACTATTTTACAATGCAAGTGCCTAAGCTTTTATTTGTATTTTTCTCCCCCTGAGACCCCAAAACAACTACAGACAAACCAAGCGTTGATTTTTTTTCATCACCAACACTACCACAAAAATATTCCAAACAATATGCGTCTTTCAGCTTTGGCACAGAATGCTGATAAGTGTAAAATCTGCTGAGCCTTTCATTTTGTTCTAGTATTGGCATGTCTGTCTGTCTGTCTGTCTGTCTGTCAGTCTGTCCCACCCTCTGAACCTGAGCTTTTTCCCCAATAAACCCTAATATGCCTTAGATGCCTATGAATCCATGATATACTGTACATATGGACACAATCATGAGTTTTCTCTCCATATAAACAGTGCTAATACAAACACACACAATAAAACATGTCCTCTGCAAAAGTTCAAGACATTTTGGCATTTGTCTTTTTTTTTTAATGGCTTCTGGTTTGCTTCTCAAAAACTGGTAAATATACAAAGGGCCTTGTGCTCTCGGCTGTAGAGTCCCACAACAAAGCCCTTGCTCAGTATTCGCCATTGCTTGTACGCAGCCTGTGTGAGTGTCGGCGTAGCACCAAGAAGTAATTTTGTTTGCTGCGACTGTTTGCATTGGGTTTTTTTGAGATTGACATCTGAAGTGAGTCCAACAGACCTGCTGGTGAACTGCGCAATCACCCATTCTACCAACCTGCCCATCTCATTCCACATCTCAAACGCAGACCGTGCCGTTAGCTGATGGGCCGCCAACTTTCTGCATCGGCAATGGTGTGCGACTGGCTGCCGTGTTTAACCGGGACTTATCGTGCTGTCAGTCTTTAGGGCGGAATGGTGAGGGAGACGCCTCCACTGGGAAAGCTGAGAACAATAAAGGGAAGGAAGGATGGATGGATGAGTACTCAGGTCAACCTGAACTGTTCCCCCGCCCCCCTCCACAGCTTCTCCTTCATCAGTGTCTCCAGCTCAGGGTCCGTTCTCGTTGTAGTGGAGGGAGAGGGGCCGCTCGCGCTGCACGGTGGGCATGTAGGGCCAGTTGTAGCTGGAGCCTGAGAGCAGCATGTCGCGGAGCAGCGTCTCGATGGGCGTCTTGCCCACCAGGCGCACGAAAAACAGCTGCTCGATGACCGGGGAGGAGACGATGCGCAGCGAGGGCAGGCGGAGGAGGAGGCGTCCGAAGCGGTTCGGCTGGCTGGGATACTGGTTCCTGACGTACTCCTCCAGGGCGCACTGGGACTTCTCCTGGATGCTCTCCACATGGGCAACATCTGACAAACCCATAGCATCTGGAGGAGACGAAGAAAATATTAGGATGAGTTATTTATAAAAGGATCCATCTTCAAAATATTAGCACACAAGCTAGAATCTAATACATAATGTTCTCAATGTCAGGTTAGAACCTCTGAACCCAGTGGCAGATTTGAGAGGCATGTTATCTTTAAAAAATTGCCTGTAAAAATAGAAGGGATCACTGGGTTTTTGATTTCCCAGTTAACTAAATTTAAGCTCAAAGTCACAATTTTATCACTTTATCTTGCATGTTTCATTGAAAAACTTGAAAAAGTTAACTATTTGCACCAACCATGATGCCATTACTGCATCAGATGACAAAAATGCCAGTACTTTTCAGCTGAACTGCAGGCAGTGTTCACAGAGAATAGAGAGGAGAGCATGGAGACTAATTTAAGAAGTATGTTGTAAATTATCAATAGTATGTTGAGTCACCATGTTTTTTCTCAGGAACACCTGTGAGCGCTTGGAAAAATGTTATATATGCTAATTTCAATTTTTCCTAAAATATATAATCAAAGAAATAAAGGTTTGTTTTTTTTCTCTTCAATAATTTCTGACACAAAAGCTGCATCATACAGCACAAAGGATATTTTTTAGTTCTCTCTCCTTCTAGCAATGGTCGTGTTGTTTCCATAGAGGTTCAATGAGCTCATAGTGAGGAAAAATGTGGCAGGAGCAAAGAAATGCACAGAAGCTACTTGGAGTTCAGAGGGTTAAATTCCAATGACTTGTACAAGATAAATTTTACAAACATAATTGTAATAAAGTGACAGGATAAAAATTCTTTCCATCAAGGCAATGTGAAGCTTCCTAGAGGCGGATAACACAGTACAGGGGAAAAATAACTATTCCTCGTGCCTTTTTTGTTTCAGATGTCTCGCGTTAATTGCGTCATGATGTCAAAAATCTTTCTAATGTGCATTTAAAAAAACAACAAGATTTGTACAAGTGCTGTACAAGACAAATAATAAGAATAAAATGTTACAACACAAAAAAAACCAAAACATAAAGTCAGACCTCTACTTTGATGTAATGCAGATGAGAAGAGTCTGAAGTCTGAGTAGTTCTTAGATGACAGGACCAACCAAGTCCAACTAATAAAGGCCTTAATAACTCCTTCAAAGTCTTAACTGAATAATACTAACACACTTTTGACCACTGATCTGATTCATCCGTCAAAATTACAGGACTTATCAGACTGATAACTTACAATCTGATTGGCATAGAATTTTTAACCAGTCAAGTAATCAAAGAAACCCCTTTTTTTTTTTGCAAGACGCACAATACAGAGGAGCAATGAAATGTAACGGAGAGCTTTTTCTTCCTTTCAAATTCCTCAAGTCACAGATTTGTTGCTCAAACTTGAAAAAATCGAAGCTGTCACTGCAGAGATACTTATCTGCTTCACCCCTGTGGTCTGTGTTCACAGCACACTACAGCGTTCGCTTCCCCCTCAGCTGGAGGTCGTGTTCTGGCTCCCACCTCCTCATATCTACCCTTCTGCCGGCCCCCGCCTTGGCAGGAGTCTCGCACGACCGACAGAGTGTGTAACACTGTGCGCGATACTTTTCGCACCCGGTGTGTGGAGGGGAGAGCGCGAGGGATTTAGCAAAGGAGGTCAGAGATGTGTGAACTCAAAACAAAGACCCATTTTACTGTACGCCGCCACATACTGTACGTCCAGTGGGAGTGCTCTTTGGCTCTGCCCCCTCAGTGAACCCACGTTTGGAAGACAGGTATTCGATGAGGGCAATTTATTCTCAAGCTTTTCGTTTGAAAGCGTTGGCCCGTGTTTTAACCCGTCACCTTGCATCATAAGTCCCCTTTGTCATCTCACACTTTGATCTGTCCCCTGTGTAAACCCTGCCCTACTGGGCCCCGGCTCCACGCTACAAAAAATTTCATTTACCTCATATTTTAATCAAGCATGTCAATCCCTCTCCACCTCCAGTGGCCGCTATTCTCAACATTGTGGGCGAATAACTGCTCCCACTTTGGCTGTATTTCCATCCACTTGGAGGGCAGCTGGACTTTTTTTTGTTTTTTGTCAGGCCGCCATTTTGGGTCCTGCGTGACAAGGCAGTCACTGGCTGGTTGGGATTAGTGAAGCTGTCTGTGCGACTGAAACCACTTCGCGTGCCGAAGCGACAGCTCTGTGGGCGCTCTACCACGCCAAGCACCGTGTTCTTTTGTCTGATCCCTGGGCACACACCAGGTCAGCGGGGGTGAGGGATCGGGGTGGCAGCGCTGAGATGCCTGCTCTCTGATGTGGCTTGATGGGACTGGGCTTCACAGGGGGAGCGCAGGGAGGGGACTCAGAGGGAGGTGAGAGACAATTGGTGTTTGTCCGAGATTGTTAGGTCATCCTCCCAGGTCTGCAGGAGTCAGGTTTATTAACAGGTCTGTCTCGTGTGCACGTGTCTGCCTCCATTACATTCACATCTCAAGTCTGCGTGTTTCACAAAATGCATTGTCTTCAGGAGTCTTTTGGCAAGACGTGCAGTTTTTTTTATTTTTTTTCAATGTGTGCACATGTGCATCTGCCCATACAGAGGAGTCACATGGGATGCTCAGGGCTACAGGGGTTATGTAGGTCATGGCGAATCCTCCTTCTCACTGAAACACACCATACATAATTCAACTCCTATGGTGGGGGCAGGGGTCCTGGGGCCTGGGCTCGGCTTGGAGTTTGGGGTTTGGGGAGCGCAGGGAGGAGGGGTGGATAACTGGTTTCAATAATAGATGGGATCATGAAGGAGAGATGGCTGATGAAAGCAGGGAAGAGAAGGGAGAGGTGGATCCACAGCCACCCACATTCACAGAGGAGAACACGGCGGAGACGTTAGGCGCATGCAGAGCGAACCTGACAAGCCGTGCAAGAGAGAAAAAGATGGGAAAATGCAATGAAGAAATACGGAAGTGAGACGTCTCGGTGTTGGCGTCTTCACCATCCGTTTCCCCCTGGGTCACAAAGCATGATCTCTTGGTGAAGGATCCCAGATGTGACAGTATTTTGGCTGGCACTGGAGCCCGGTGACTGTTGAGATAAACCTCAACAGGGTTTGTGTATAAACTGGATCAAAACAATGCACATCTCAGGGGTTTTGTCAAGACATAAGGTCATTATATACTGATTTAGTCGAGTCTGAAGCTCCGTGGGGAGGACATATTGCCACATAATGTGAGGTTGGGAGGCTCAAGACCCTTGAAGAATGTAGTTGAATCTATTCTTGCAAGGCATTGTCTTTGTTATTGAGTACTGACGAGAATAAGAATTGTTTAATTTCTTTGAGTATGAAATTAAATTTAAAACTAAACTCTGCAGACTTGTCTCTGCTTAAACCATATATATTTTTGGTCTAATGTAAAAGTAGGAATAATTTACGTCTGTCCCACAAAACCTTGTGAGCCGTTTGCTACATGGGCAGAAATTAAAACAAAGATAAAGTTAAAAGTTGCATGTTAACTGCATAAAAAAAGGTTTAAAATAGGGTCAATAGCTGCCTTGTACAGTATGACAGAGAGATCAAATTACAGTGAAATTCATGGAGGGCAGAGACCGTGACTGACTAGCGGGAGGACTGTAGCAGCAGCAGCATTTACATATGGAGCCAATGAGACGATATCTGCTGCAGCATTAGAGGTCAGCTCTCGGTCAGGCTCAGCAGAGGTGAAAAGGTTGTGGGTTAAGCGCAGGCTCTTTGCGATTCAAACACAGGTGTCTGTTTTGTAAATGTGCTTCACCTTTTCTTGTCACAGTCAGTCCTGGTGTGCATTTGCTGTCCAGCAGATTTTCAAAAGTTCATGTATGCAATTGGCATGAATTAAAGTACCTTACTTGTCCTGCAGTGCTAGGCGGAAAAAATGCTTCTATGCACCGAAAAGACATGAAACGATGACTTAAAATGCATGAATTCATAGTAATCTGCGTATGTAAGTTTGAACATTGTTATGTCAATATGGTGTTTTTCTTACAAGCAGCTGACACCATGGCTGAGAAGTTCCACGTTAAATCTCAAATGTACCGATGACTTCTGGGCTTTCATACATAGCAAGTTTAAAGAACCAATCCTGTCAACTTGCAGGGTGAGAATTTCTGTCATTCTCTTCTTCAAAATCGGTTTTCAGTTCCAACCAATATGGCTAAATCACTCGAATTTTACACCTTGCCATTGTGTAGTGTAGAGTAGTTTTACAGTGTTTGCTGGTGTGCTTGAGCTGCAGCGAGCAGCAGAGATGTGAGTAGAGTGAGAGCTGGCAACGTCACAGACAGAAGGGATTAGTTTTTATGCCTAAATATGCAACTTTCATTCAGGGGCTTAATCGATGATTAGAGAAAGACATCAAAAGGATCTTAATTTTTGTGAACAAGAGATGATTATTGATCAGTCAGGTGGATCAATACTTCCAATCAATCTGTCACTGTACATGTATTACCTGGTGCTGCTGTGGCCTTTATGTTAATCTGATTCATTCCTCAAAAAACAAGTGAAAATTGCTTATTTTGCAACAAACTGAAGCGAGTTATTCTTTGAATCAATTAACTCTGACCCTGAATCTATCTTAAAACTCATATTACCAACTGTCTGATTGGGTTTGAATAGTTTGAGCAACAGCAACACAGTATTCAGTTACAGTTTAAATTAATCTATATCAGCAATATGTTGTTAATATAAAATTATATTTTAGCACCGTTGCCTGACAGCAAAAAAGCTCTGGAACTGAACCTACTGCTGGTATAAGTAATGGATAAACAGAGATATTGTTTATGATAAATAATTAACAAACAACTGACATCTGTTCACATGTATTATTTATTATAGAGGTAACTGGTTGTATCTTTCTGTGTGGCTAAATAACAATTTTTATTATTATCAGGTGCCTTTACTATGTTTAAATGTACAGAATAACCTACTGACCACTCCTCTGATTCAGGTTAAGTTGTTTACACGATACCTTGTGATTAAGTGTTCCTGTTGACATGGCTAAACCAATTTACAGAATGTTCTTTTGCCAGTAGTAGTCAGCTTAGCCGCCTGGTAATTCCTGCCATTCAGCCCAAGCAATAGTAAAGTTACTCACAGGAGAGAGGTGGTGTTTTGGTTGACATCAGAATCTGCCCGTAATCCTCACTAAGCAGGTGTAGGGAACAAAACTAATGAAAGGCCTGACATAGTTCCTGTTTACTACTCTCAGCAGTGACGAATTAACACCTGAGTCTCCTCATGGACTTCTCTAAAAGTGCATTGCTTATTTCTGATATAGAATCTGTGATTTTGATTTGTCACACTTCATTTTGCCGAGCTGCCTGTCCTGCGACGCAAGATCTGTCTTTGCATATCTTCTCAGTAACCCAGTTTTTTCTTGTTATGACGAGTTTGTCCTAATACATTATAGACCCGTGAACTCATCAAACATACAGTCTCTGAATGTGGATGGATCCGTCTGTTCTGCCTTGAAACAATACAAATGGTATTTGAACAGGTTACATCAAAATTTAAAACAATAATGATCAGATTTTACATATCTGGGTGATGAATTTCTCATTTCCTTCATCAGAATCCTGCTCCAATGTCAGATTCCAGAAACAAGACAACATTTCATAGTCTTTCCTCCGTTTGTTACATTCAAACTCACCTGATGTGAAGAGCACGATGGACTTGAGGCAGGAATATTCAGCCGTGTCTACCTGCAGGGCCTTCAGCTTCTCCACCTGCTCTTGGAAGACCCGGATGTGGTCCATGAAGGCTACCACACGCTCTGCTGACATGGGTGAGGCGTGCAGGCCGGCCGCCGCCAACAGAGGGGCCACGTGAAGCGGCATGGAGCACTGGGCAGCGTTGAGGACGAACAGCTCGCTCCATGACATGCGGAGCAGCGCCACCTACAACACAGGAAGTCGAGAGTGATTATTACAGAACCTCCTCCATGATGGTTTGCATGTCTTTTTTCTGGCAGAGCATCTCAAAAAATTAAAATCACACTTAAAGAGCTCATATTATAAGCATTTACAAATTTGTCATTATATTTTTTGTGGTCTACTAGAATGTGTTTACATGCTTTCATATTCAAAAACACACATTGTTTCTCTTATAAAACGCTCTGTTTTAGCTCCTGTATCTTTGAAGGATCCCTCCAAAAAGCCCAGTCTGCTCTGATTGGTCAACAAAAGTGAAGTAATGTTGGTTATACTCTGTAAGCGGAGATCTCTGAGTGTAGGGATGTAGCTCTAGCAGCAGTGGATTTATGGAGGTAATAATAGTGGACTGTGAGGAAGCTGCTCATTCTTTGTTTCAGGGCCAAACTAGCTCCTGCCTGCAGCTGATATGCAAATGTGTTACACTGTGAGGTAGATAAGTGACGGAGGGAAAGCCTGAAGTTCAAATAAGGTGTTTCAGGCAGATAAGGAGCAGAAATACTACCTTCAGTGTGGACTTTGAGCTTTTTGCAGACCTTCAACATGAACAAAAGAGCAACTATATAACAGGGTGAGAACCCCCTAAAAGCCATATATGCACTATTTAAATCATCTGTAGTTGACAAATCTGGAGTTGAGATTTTTGCTTTCAAATATGAATAAGAATATAATGAAGATAAAACGTGTCTGATGAAAATGAAGAATTAATTGTGTAACAATTCTTTTGAGAATCGTTCTAGATTTGAGCACTTCATGTGCATTCTAGTTACAGTAAAACCATCTGGGATCCAATTGTCTACTGTCTGATAACTTAGACTCCGAGGGCAGCAGCCAAGGTTTCAGGGCTTTAAGTGTAGCCAGTGGATATCCAGATAACAGATATGCAGGCTAAGAGTTTCTGTTCCAGATGTAAATGACATTTCAGTGAATCTCTATATAAAGGCAGATACATTTAAAAAGAAAAAGAAAATGTAAAAAAAAAAAAAAAAAACACACTGTAATCTGTACAAATGGCTTGACAGCATAATATAAAAACCTTATGGAAAAGGAGTTTTCCAGAGGTGACCACAATTTCAAAACACTAAACCGGGTCAGAAATATTTTTACTTTACAGAGAAGAGGAATGGAGCCTTTTGATAACATGTTGGAAAAGTGCTCACTGAGAGGGAAAGGACAGATATATACTACATGTTGACTTGACATTAATGATATATTAATGATGTGGTGCAGCTATAGCATGACATATTTGCGATGACTGTGTCTGCCAAAGGTGCATGTGAATATTTATAGGTCAGGCGATTACTCTGTGCCAAGACTTTACAGCTGGTGTAAATCTACATGTGCAGGATTGATGTCAGGGCTATCAGGTCATATTTCTGCCTTCACTGAACAATAAGTACACAGATTTCTTTCTATATGCCACTAAGTGACAATTACCAAAACAAGAAAATAAAAATAAAGCATTTTCAACTGTTTTGTGGCTCAATTCTTTGCTGCTTTTGATGAGATGTCATAAAGAATTTATGTTCCCTTATGAAATTGTAGTCGTGTAGTGGATTACAGCTTTCTTTTGGCTTTGATTCGACTGAACAGTAAAACTGAATTATTTCAAGGCTTTGAATCCTTTTCAGTGATGTTTTCCTGTGCAGGTTTTTATTAAAGTAATAATGTCAAATTTTGGAACTATGACACTATGCATATTTGTACATAAAACGCTATAGCTAGAGGCTAGTTAGCATAGCATGAAGCATAAAAAGTAACCTTTTTCTCAGAAGCATTTAATCTTGACTCAGTTACTCTGTACTGGTCTAAATCCAATCCAGCTAGAATTTTTTGTTGTTGATATTTTCCATTCTAAAAAGTTCTGAGAAGGTTCTGCAAAGTTCTGGTAATGTTTTAGAAGCTTTGTGGTTTGTTTTGTTTTTTGAGTTTGCAGAATTTCCTTCTTTAAAGTAGGATAACATTATCTCAGGAAAATTATTCATAACATTCTTAAAATGTTTGCCAAATGTAGCACTGAGAAATTTCCTCCTTTGTTATTGTGTAATGTAGTGTAACACTGCAGTATTGTTTTAAAGAAAAACTTTTTCCAATGCATTAGCTGCACAACATCCCCAAAAACATCCCTGGAATATTGCAGACATCATTTTTTCTCTATGTTAATATATCACATTACAGGAACCTTTGATTAAAAAAAAACATAATCTGAGGCGTTGATAACATCTTGAAAACATTTTTGACAACATTCTTCCTTTGTTGTCATGTAACATAATCTGTGACCCTGACAACATCCCACAAACATCCTTTGAATGTTGCAGGTAAAACACTGTCTCAGTGAACTTTTAACTTTAGAGGAGCACTATTTGAAATGACAAATAGTATGATAAAAAGTTCTTTGAACATTAGAGTAAAATTTAAAAAAAAAATAAAACATTAGTAGAACTGCTACATGTGAATAGCTGATTTCCATCAGGGGCTGGATTAGGCTTGACTAAAGCACAGCTAGTCTGCCTAATCCAAAGTAGAAGAAGAAAAACCAGAGCTTCAGCGTGGATGTAAAATTACATCAGGAATGTGTGGAAAGCTAATAAGGTCATTAATTGTCTCATTTCCTTGCCACTTGATGGTTTAATATCGGCAGTAGGCACTTAATAACACCTTTTCAGATGCCAGTGCATAGAGCAGCGTTCACCCTGACTGCTGTATGTAACAGCATTCATAAAGGTTAGCAGCTGATATTAAAGAGCACATATTGTGCACATTTACAATTTTATAATTTAATTTTTTGGGTCTATGAGAACATGTGTGAATGCTTTTATGTTCAAACACATTATTATTCTCATACTGTCCATTGGTGAAGCACTCCTTCTCATCCTCTCACTGAAGCACTCCGTTTTCTGTTTCCTTATGCCCCCTTCCTCTCCCTTAAAACATTCAGTCTGTTCTGATTGGTCAAAAGCGTGGTAATGCTAGTATAGGATACAGCTCTAGCAGAGGAAACAATAGCAGGCTATGAGGATGCTGCTACTTCTTTGTTTGTGTGACAAACTAGCTGCTAGGCAGGCATTATGCAAATGTGTTACGTGGTGACAGAGATAAGTAACGGACCACAAGCTCGGACTTCAAAAGGGGCATTTCAGACAGGTAAGGAGCAGCGTTTTTTGTTGGTGAGAAAAATTCACTTTGGCGTGGACTCGGGGTATGGGCTCTTTAAAACATCTAACAGCAGAGAAATGAGATGAATAATGATCGGCTTTGAGGCAGTGGTCTGTGGGAGAGACAAACAATCTCCTTGCATGGTGGTCTACAGTTCAGCATAAACTGGAGAAAGCTTCAATAAAAAATCTGGTCTTTGAACAGACGTACGTAGTGATGTAATGACATGACCCTGTAGTGGCTCTTTCACCCGTGGAAACCAGATCTTCTAGTTTCACAAGTTGAACCAACTTTGAAACAACATGGCGGCCAACTCACCTGATCCATGAGCTGCAGATCGGGGAAGAAGGGGATGTTCTTGGCCCACTCAACAGCACTGAACAGCAGCCTGGCCGCCAGCTCGCAGATGTTCTCGATGCCCATAAGGTTGTTTCCTTGCATGCACTGAGCCCCGTAGCGAGACGTTGGGTAGGGCTCGGCACGCAGCAGCAGGGAGATGAAGCCGGACAGGTAGGGCTGGCTGTTGTACAGGTCGGTACCGTTGGTCAGGTACTGTCCTGGGCTGCTCTGGGAGTTAGATGTACGTCCTCGTTGTACAGCTGTTTGAAAAGACAGATAAGGGTCAGAATTCTGCTGCATATATTTAAATGTTTCATGGATGAATTTATGACTTTTAAACAGACTATAAATAAAACCCATTATAACTGTACTCCAATACTACCACAGTCAAAGGGGCCCTGCACAGTCTATGTGCAAAATAAAGTGAGTCCTAAAGCCTGCTGGAGCAACAGAGGAGACGAAGACAGAAAAGAAAGAAGCAAATTGGGCATGTCAAATGTGCCGGATGGGGGTCTGCAGAATGGGGTCGAAGGGGCGAAAAGCGTAGCGACGCAACATTTCTCCGACTCCTAAATATGTCAGCGCCCGCCTTCTCGGTGGAGCGATGGAAAGTGGCCAGGCCAAGGCCATTCTCTGCTGCTGTTGTGCATCAATGAGTAATGACAAGCAGCAGCTGGTAAAGATATAACACTTCTTCACACCTACATATGTTATGCACCCGCACATGCATGCACGCACCACACATGAATACATACGGTAACACCCCCCCACCACCACCACCCAGCCCCTGTACTGGCAAATGGCTTAGCCTGAGGCAAAAAGGGCACGCAGAGGCCACGCTCTGAACACACACAATCTCTCACACACACACACACACACACACACACACACACACACACACACACACACACACACACACACACACACACACACACACACACACACACACACACACACACACACACACACACACACACACACACACACACACACACACACACACACACACCACCCCCTGGCTGTGGAGCGATGATGATGCGGCGACTGCTCAAAGGCCCATTTGGAAAACACCTGTTCAGTCATCCCCACTGTCTGACTAATAACTCCATCTACTGTTACACAGAGCAAGTGGGAGAGAGAGGGGAGTGAGAGGAGAGAGGCAATGAAAATGCAAAGAGGGGCCACGTGTGGGGAAAGAATGAGGTTAAAAGGCTGAAACGGTGAGATAAGGTGGAGTAGGAGAGAGTGAAAGGTGATAAGTTGCGAAAAGCGAGATTGAGGGCAAAGCGAGGGCTGAGGGAAGAGTGGAGGGAGGCGGCGAGTTCAATATGTTTGAATATAGCCTGAGATGAGGCTGCAGATAGCGAGCCGTGGTTTACATAAAGAGACAGGTGGAGGTTGGGAGAGGGGCGAAAGAGAAGGGAGAAGGAGGGGTTTGGAAAATGCTTTTCAGCTCTCCATCACCTGTCACCTCACACACAGCAGCTGTGTCAATTGAACGCATCTGAAAACCGAGAGGTCAAATCACTCAAGAGCGTTTTAAAAATGCCTTTAATTTTCGGCCATCCTCTGTGCAGGAAAAAATACCTCTGCACAAAAGGTGTTGACCTCAAAGTACTAGTTTTCCCTGTGAACTTGTGTCAACCCGTGTTCCTGGAAAAGAATGTGGTCTCCTTTAGCAAAACAGCGCAGTCTCGCTAGACTGAACTGTGGAGAGGTGTTGCCTGTCACAAAGACAACGTTGCACAATGGGATGTTCCTCGTTCTCTCCTTTTGCTTTACTAAAGGACGGCTGTCAGATTAGCCGCATGTGCCTGTCTTTGTTGAATTTCACAAAGGACGGAAAAGCAGAGGCAAAAGTTCACCAAGAGCAAAATGCTGCGATTTCCACTAAGATTTCCTGGTGAAATATATTTCAGTCACTTCAGGTGCTCTGAAGTGCTTTGCGTGTGAAGTGCTGTTGCTTTCAGACAGAGATTTCATGTCAATGCTAGTTTGTGAAAGACCCAAAAAATTTGTAAATAACACAACAATATATGATATTTGAAGCTGCCCTTAAAAACAATGCATCGGATCATTTGCTGTGCCGTTTAAAAAACATTTGAAATCATGATTAACTTCTTCGACTCCCCCTTCTTTGGAGTAAAAACACCCAAAATAAAATGTTTAGTAGCTTTTGGTCCAGTTTGACGATAGGCATGAATGAGGTGTAGCCAGAAAGCAAACTCTGAAAGTTTTCTCTTTGAGTCTCAGAAAATGTGGATTTACATAAAACCAGCACTGGTCAGCATTTGAAGGCAGTGAAAACTGAGGAGCTTTGGAAAATAAAAAAAAAAGATGTTTCAGGACAAATAATTTATATACTATTTGAAATCTTAATTTTTTGTCAAAATGCTGCACGACCCAAATTAGAGGCCATTATGCTTTGGATGGTGTGAGTTTAGAGTGTTGTTGTGCAAAATACAAAAGTAATGCAAGAAAATTTGTGCTACTTTTTGAATCCAGCAATGCCAAATGTCCATTTTTTTTTTTTACTCTAAGGTACTTTAAGTGTAAAGTGAAAGACAGCGAAATCATAGAATGCTGTTTTTTTGTCAATGTAGGTTTGTGAGAGTTAAGACAACAAAATATGATATTTGAACAACACATAGCGTCATTAATTTATATACCATTTGTAATCCTCTAAATTTTTCTCAAAATGCTGCTGGACTTGACTTACAGCAGTCATTGTGACTTTAGATAGTTTGTTTTTAGCGTGTTGTGCAAAATACAAAGAAGTAAAAGAAATTTGATGCTATTTTTGCAAACTTTCTGAACCCAGCGATACCAAATATGTCCATGTTTATTGATGTGATGTGCAACCCAATAGAACGGGTTGTGCGTGTTGTCTGGAAGTTTATGTTGTTGAAGTAAATCTGTTCTATGATCTGACAATGAGAATTAGGTACAAAAGTGTCTCATGGTTCAGGATAAAATAAGCTAGCATCAGGGAAACTGCTACGATGTGGTTTTAACAATAAGGTCAGAGAAGGATTGTGATTATGAGAAACCAGCGTTAACTATCACAGGACTCAAAAAGTGGTGTTAAAATTTTGTATGGAGGAGTGTCTGAGTTCTGGGACTCTACTAAAACGTCCCGACTTCATCCTCCATCCTCCGCTAGAGGGCGTCCTCAGTTGATCGTTAGCAGACATCGAAAGGACACTTGTGAAATGACTCATTCTGGCGACTTCTTTGGGAGGACAGTCTCAAACGACTCTTCCACGACTGTCCATATCTCAGTCTGTGACCTGAAACTGTCACTCTGTCCTGGTTTCGCCTAAAAAAATCGTCTACAGGGGTGATCAGCCTGGTTTATTTTTGAGTTTCTCCCTGAAGCTGTGAACAAGTTGTAAAGCACATTGTCCCCGACCTCCACAGAGAAATGATCAAATTCATCTGTATTCAATTATGCTGCAATCTGTTTGTACGCTGCTGTTTAGAGCTTCTCCGATTTGTGAATTCACAGCTATTAATCTGCTCTTATATTGATTAGTGGTTAATCCTGCAGATGGCGGTGAATCTACTTGATCCACTTGACTTTTCAAAAGCCTCATTGTGGGGGTCACTCGTGCCTGAGAGGCAGAGCACTTGAGTACGTCTGACTGAAACACATCGCTCTCTGTTTTTCCACGCCTACAGCTGCCTGATGAGAATGAGGAACAGACAGAAAGGAGAAAAGGGCAGAGGGGTGATTGTGGAAAGGTCCAAAGAGAAGACGAGACGGGCGTAGAGACAGAAAGATGTGCTATCTGGATGTAGGAAGAGAGCGAGAGAGACAGAAATGACATTAGATAGAAACAGATGCCTGAGGATAAGGGGAAAAAAAAGGTAACCAGGGTCAGAGATAGAGAGATAGAGAAAAAAACGAGGGTGGAGGAACAGAAAGTCAGATTTGAGAGTCTGCCATAATCCGTTTCCTGCTTTTTAATTGGTGCACTGTGCCTGAGCTTCATGCAATTGACTGAGCTTGTGGAGCGCCGAGCAGAGGAACAAGCTGCAGCATACACAAAGTTATTTCTATTAGGCAAACAAATTTATTCTGATTCCACATGGAGGGCAGAAAAGGCACTTTAAAAAGGCCAACAAATCCCAAAAACCCTGAACAAAACAGCATCCCGTGTAGGTAGGGCATGAAATGAGGGCACGAGAGTGAGGGAGAGGAGGAAAGTGCATGCAAACAGAGGTACCATGGGACATTTCAGCTGCGACTTTCAAAATGCCACTTCAGCAAATGGCAGTGAGCAGAGTGCACAGTTCGCTGCCTGGCTGCCCTGGATTAGCCTCTGGGTCAGACTGTTAGTGGAATTACAGCAGCTAAACACAATTAAGGTCTATCAACATTTGGACTAAAAGGTCACAGTGCCGGGGCAACACGGCCGCATTATAGATTTGGCTCAGTCTAATAGTTGCGTTTAATAAGTAGCTTTTCTCTTTCTAAAGCTTCCACTGACGGGCAAAACATGAACACATAAACCTGTGTGTCCACGTCACCTCAGGTCATAAAACTGTGTGCATGAAGCATTAGAAAATTCTGTAATCAAGTATCATAGAACACGTGGGCGATTATCTGCTAAAAATACAGTTGGAAAGCAGCATTTTCTGTGCGTCGGTGTGTGCAGACACATGCATGGTGAAGGTTCAGTGTGCGAGGTGACACCGAGGCAACAACCCCCTGGCCCTCGTAGTTTTATTTTGGCCCTGAACTCTGACCTGCAGGTCGCTGCAGCAGGGCAGCCAGAGTCCGACTGGAGCAGGAAAGTAAGTGAAATCAAACTTGGAATACCTTGCAGCAACCTCTGTGAGTGAATGTGTGTCATTGTTGCACCACTGCTCAACTTTACTGTTTCTCATTCCCATTTTTTTCTGTCTCTGGCTAAAATTTGGGTCAGCCTGTTTCTATAAGGATTGATCTAAAGCTCAGGGTTTTCCACTAATTCTACCAGAGAACTACAATTATTTATGTGTTATCTACAAATGCTGTAGAGTGTGGTTTCATGCAGTCTGGCAGAGTCCATGGTCCACTGTATTTATCCTTATTGTGTGGTGTTGTGCAAGAGCAGGCTCTCTGCTGTGTATTTTACAGGAACATTTTTGGCTGCCAGATATAACTTCCAGTGCTTCCAACATGTTCCTTTTTCAAGTTTTTTATTTTATTGTTATTAGAGGAAAAATGGCTCCCTTGGCTTATTGGATGTGGAAGACATTTCTTATAGCGATGAAGCTACAGATACACGAGCTTGTTTTTGATCTTACAGTTCATAACTTTACTGTTTTGATGCACTTTTATTGATCTCTGTATTGTTTTTCATCATGTTAAATCTGTAAAAAGTGTACACAACCTGTCCTGTGCAAACAGGCAACGTTAGAAGGACCATTTCCCAGCTAAAGACGGATTAATCCATTATTTTTGGTGGGGGGAGGAACAGACTACCTGTGAACACCCCTGTGTTTTCACAGATTTAAACTGGCCAAACCTCATGGAGACTCCTAGGTCTAACTTATTCAATTATTTTACTGAACATCATTCAGCCCTAAATTAATTAACTACACCATGTCAAAGAAGACATTGGTGTGACTGTATTGTTTTGAAAGAGATGGACAAACAGTTGAGCGGTAGGTTTGTGCATCAAACACAGCAGATCATCTAAAAACAGCAGCTAACTTGTCCGTGTTATATTCCTCAGTAGTTCTTGTGCTGGAGAATCATATGAAAGTGTGCAGCTGGTCTGCTCTCAGTTTGTTCTTATCATTTCAGTATAAAAGAACCAGTTTCGAGTGATTTAATATGCTGCAAATACTAGCTTTTTTACATAGATTAAAAATGCATTTAGGCTAATAAGGCTAGAAGGTATTTAGAGTGCTTAGAGGGATATAGAGTGCATTCAGTGCTCTGTGCCACATTTTGTTCATCTACAGATAATACACAGATTTCGTGTTTTCCCAAAAAAGTTGATGTTGATAATCAATTTTGATTAGAGATAAGAAAATAAGGTCTAGTGTCTGGAATGTGAATATTTTCTGAGTTCTTTCCTCTGCTGTGACAGTTAACTTTGAGCTGGGGACAAAAAAATGGTCATTTTAGGCTTTGGGAAATGCTAATTGACTTGTTCTTAAAATCATTTTCTGACATTTTATAAACCACACAACTTATAGTAATAATCATTATGTGCAGCTCTACATGATGTCCGAGGTTGCTGTGAACTGTTCCACCCCATTTGTGTACAACAATATCAAGTCTTACTAAGCTTGACAAACTTAAATATTAAAAAAAAAAAAACAGAGTGTTGGAAAATGGATGTACTGGCCAGCTTCACTACTCTTCGTTCTTCTCCCCTCTTCTAAATAGAAATCCTTGAGAACGAACCACCTGCACGCTGAAAGAGGACTGATTCTGTCCCCGGTTGTCTGTCAAACATGACCGAGCAGAGGTATGCAGCGAACGTGAGAGACACAGCAGAACGGGAGCGCAGAAGAACCGGAGGCGGTGCAGGAGCAGGAGG
The DNA here is from genome assembly GCF_022539595.1 of Amphiprion ocellaris. NCBI lineage: Eukaryota > Metazoa > Chordata > Actinopteri > Pomacentridae > Amphiprion > Amphiprion ocellaris. The sequence goes on from NC_072774.1 coordinate 13,177,698, forward strand.
CAGAGTTGACACAGAACGAGACCGACAGAGACGTGGAGGGCAGAGGAGCTTAGCGTGAGCAACTTGAGTCGCTTCACTGTGCGGCTGCAGTTGCCTCAGTCTTCATCTCTCAGGCCTGATGAGACAGTTCCTGAATTAATTAGTAAACCAAATTCACCAAGTGATTCTTGACGCTTATTTACACACCACCTCCCCTCCTTCCCCTCTTTATTTACCACACAGCGGGGCCACAGCAGGACAAAGTTGTCCCCGTTGACTCCTGATTCCTCTGAGAAAAAGTCTGCTGAGGTTGTTAGCGGCGCTTTATGGCTTCATCTTCTCCTTGTGCTGCTATAAATACTTCCACTACACCTCTACCCACTGAGCATGAATAAGATCATCGGCTAAATGCCTAAAATATAAATGTGCAGGGCTTTCCCTGCAGTGTTATTTTAGTGTGCAGCAGATCGGAGCCTCTTTGGGGTTTAAATGTGCCTCACAAATACAATACGACCGACAAACTCTCCACTGTGTGTTATTACATGTGACCCGAGTGACACATAAAAAACAGGTTGAGCCACTTAAGTCAGCTTGTTAGCATGAATGACTAAATGCACCTGAGAAGGTCATGTTTACTTTTGTCTGGTGCAATGTGCAGAAAAAGGCATAAAAACACGCCTTTATATTGAACAAGAGCTCAGCAAATTGCAACATAAAGCCTGACAAAAAGAGCAGAATCACTCATTTATTCAAAATCGAACTGAGGCTCCAGTGTGTCACTTCAAGTGGATGATATGTCAATGGGAGCCATTTTCCTCTGAGGCCTGCCATAATGACTCGAGTGCGGTGACAGGGGTTAAGTATTGGAATTTGTCAATAGCTAAATTACCGGGATAAGTAAAGGTTTTCAGAGCTGAAGTGAGGCCAAACTGCAGCGTTTTGGTGTTAAATTGCCTGCTGTTACAAGCTCACTGAGTATGGATTAGTCAGTACACACTGTCTGTTAGGCTGGGTATTTGCACACTGGAGGGGCCCCTGGACACTTCACACATTTGGACTTTGAGTCCAGCCACTCTGTTATTAATGTTTTAGTTTTGGTTGACCTATATTTTCTGCTGCTGTTGGTATTTTGTCACAGTGTAATGTGGGTCAGAGGAGGCAGTTCAATGTGGGTATTACAGATTTCTGGCTGTTGGGTCTGTTTCCATCACTCACTATACACTCTGCTAATTCAGCTAGCTGTGTGTGAGCGTCTACATGTGCACACAGCTGATTCATGGCAGACAAGCTGACCTTATCATCGCGCATAAAAGCACCACAGTAAACTGCCACACGTGTCTCGGTGAAGTCGGCGGCTCGTCCTTGCGGGGTGTTTCAAAATTAAAACGTTCACTCCAGTTCAAAGCAACTGTCAGGCTGATTCTCTTTGCCTCCCTGCTTCCTCGTCAGCCTAGAAACTGCTCTGACAGAGAAACAAGTGGAGGTTCTGTGCAGCTGCGTGATGAGACAATGACACTGAGGCTGCCAAGGTTTCAGAGGTTTGATTCCTACTGAGGCTAGACACTGAGATGTTTGCTGTCACGCTGCTGAAAGGTGCTCTGGGTAAAAGTCTCCAACAAATGATATTATGTTCAACACAGCAGTCTACAGAAAGAGGTCAAACGTCCCCTTTGGGAGACAAACAAAACTAAAAAAAAAAAAAAAAAAAAAAAAAAAAAAAAACCCACATGAAAGCAAAGAACTTCTAAATCTTCCACGGTCCACTCATAAAACTTTTAGCATGTCTTCTCAGGCAGATAAATATTTATTTAGTCTAAACAGAAAGTCACACAGCGATGTCAGTGATATTAAAAATCGTTGTATTTTTAATAACTGAGAGCAAGCTGCTGTTTTTTTATATATTTATACGAGGAAACTGTGGTATCCAAAAACATAATCTGCACAAATCCGACTTCATCTGTGGATGAAACTGCGCGCTCCATCCAAAAGCACTCACATTATGACCCATATGCTACGATGGAGCACATTTCAAAAGGAAGTAAAAGGCTTCTGAATAATTAACAGCATGCCAAACTCTTTCAGCTCAACAAACTGTGTTTCAACATCCACATCTTCTGCGGCATTTTCAGAGTATCTCAAAACATTTGAATATGGATCATATCTGAGAACAAACATTGCGTCGCCCTGACAACCTTAGGTGAACCTGTTGAAAAATAAAGAAAACATGACTTATGTATGACCTGTGGGGAGACAGCAGCAGCAGCGACCATATGCATTCAGCAGTCCTCACACTTTTCAGTTTGAACTCAAGGACATAGCAGGATTCAGTTTACTGTAGATGTTACTATAAAAATGATTGTCTTTAAATATTCATGTTTGTACAAATGCTTATTTGTACAGCAGTTGTCTGGGTGTTTTTCCTACCAGATAAAATATAAATTACGTCACTCAAAACCAGCTGGGCTTCTGTGTTCTGCTTATTTTAAAGTAATTACACTCATCACCTTTCAGCCGGATTTGTAATTTGAAAACATTATTTTAACTTCTGTAAACTGTCACTAAAGTGCGCTGAGAAAATTGCCTCATATGCCTCAGTAGAAACTGTCCTAACCAGACAAAAAAATGGTGGCTGATAAGTGGAAGTCAGTCAACAAAGAGGATTTGAGGACTGACCTCAAATGCACCAGGAGATGAGTTGAGCCAGTGTTCTGTTGACCTGCTTCACATTTAAGCCTTTCACGCACAAAAAAATCTCTATATTAACCAGTCAGCCAGCCATCTTTTAACATTTTGGGGTAATTTTTCTTTTTCAAGATTTCACTTCTGTCAGCTGACATTATCTGCTGTTGTGTCAATGAGCCACACACTTCTGGCTTCAGCTCAAACTAAAACATTGTGCCAAATAGACGGATTTTAATATATTTTCACATAAGAAAGACAATTTGTGATTTCTTAATGTACTTGTTTACACTGTGGACTAGTCAGTAAATGAGCAAAGACTCATTCCTTTTAACTTTACTGCTTAAAAAACTGTGTTTTAACCCAACAGTGACAATAAAACTGCAAAAAAAATTCACACTCCAAACAATGAAACGAGCTCATTTTCATGAAGGGTTAAAAAAAAAAAACCCTCTCCTCTCCAAACTTCTCTCCTGATCTTGTGAGAATTATTTTTTTTTTGCATCTTAATGTCTTCCAGTAAATACGCTGCGGGTGTCAGGCGATTTCCTCGGGTTCATTCAATGGGAAAGGAGCGTGATCGAGTCGGTGGCTTGAGGGCAACAGTGTGTACAGTGCACACACACAGACACAGACAGACACAGACAGACACACACACACACACACACACACACACACACACACACACACACACACACACACACACACACACACACACACACACACACACGGAGGCAAAGGAGGCAAAGAGTTCACTCGCGGGAACCCTTGAGGGATCATCTCACCTCGGCTCGGCTCTATTAGGGCGGGTATTTCCACCGTCTTTGTATTTACACTGTGGCTCAGCCAAAGAACAAAGAGCTTGCGGGGTCGTTGTGGAGACACTGTCTGTCCTTCAGCATCCACTGCCTGAGTGTCCTTGAGCAGGACGGGGACGGTGCGGACCCTAATCTGTCCGCTGAGGGGGGAAATGTGAAAGGGTTGCATCTTTTTTAAAAACTTCTGAGTTAGTTGCTTTGGTAAGGCACACAGTTTACTCAAATACTGCACTCCCATTTGTTTCCCAATCAATCAAACCTGTACTTTTGGTTAGAAATCATCAGAAACAAAAGATGCTTTGATTGCGCACAAAACAACAAACAAAAGAACAAAACAGGAACAGCCAGAGGAGATGGATTTTTCCTCACTTTGGTCCATATTTTAAACCATCGCATGCCTCGTGAATGAGGTGTCGCCGCTGAATGATAATTAATAAGGGAAGCTCCCCTCTTCGCGTTTCCACTGCTCCTCTTTGGCACCAACTGACCCGTTGTTAATCCAACACAATGCAACAAATATAGCGGCATCCTCTTATAGCGGCTCGGGGTGTCGGTGAGCAAACAGCAGCATAATTAAAACGGAGAGACAAAGGAGGGATTTGGAAAATGAATGTGAAATAAGCATTGTGGCAGCGCAGGTGGTGACTGATTATTTGCACATAACAGGCACTGAGGTTTGAAACTGCACGGAACATTTTGGACTGCGTATTCCACATCACATGGCGCCAAGTTTTACGCGCAAATTTGTAATGAGCACGTTCCTTATTAGACATGTGGGATCATACATTCTTCAAAACTACAAAAGAGTCATATTTAGACTGAGATGTTTTGTGTTCTTGCGGTCAGACGAAATCTATCAGCGCGGTGAAGTAATCCAAAGCAGTCTGAATCCAAAATGCTTATGTTCCAAATAGATACACTCCGCCTTATTGTATATACTTTGTTGCAAATGTGTTTTGTCATATGTGTAAAAAAGTAATAAAACATCCCAAAGTGAAGAGTTAGTCACTTCTTTTAAACAGCAAAATCTTTTACCGCTGACTACCAGACTTAACTGGCTGTTAAGATCGATATTTTACAGTGATGGAAATTACGCGCAACTTTACGCACAGATAATTTCTGAATTTGTGGCACAACTCAAAGTGACATCCATAGCACACTCACAGGCCTTACCTTCTCTCCTCATGCCGACTTTGAGGCACTTCTTCAGCCGGCAGTACTGACACTGGTTTCGGTGGTGCTGGTCGATGGGACAGTCTCGGTTCCCCCGGCAGGTGTATGTCAGGTTCCGCCTCACCGAGCGCTTAAAGAAGCTTTTGCATCCCTCGCAGGTGAACTGGCCGTAATGCTTCCCACTGGACTTGTCCCCGCACACCATGCAGTCCACGTTGGGGATCTTGTCCCCGGAAAGTGCGTCGTTCCCGGGGGTGGAACCGTTGGGTGTCCCCGGTGCCCCACCGGGCTCCTGGCCGCATATCTGGAGCTGAGACCCGGGGTCTGCAGAAATGTTCTCTGGCCACTGGTTTACTACCATTGCCATGCTATCCCCAAACACTTGGTCTTTGTTTAGATCACAGAAGGAGAGTCAGACTGCGTGATAGAGATCCGTCCTGACGTCTTGGGAGAAAAAAAACGAGAGAGGGCGAAAAGGCGCTTCCCACTTTCCCCAGAGGTCAGTCTGAACGTATCTGAGCTTAACTCTGCAAATGCTTTTCAGTATGACTGAAACCGTCCCGCAAACATCTATCAAAGTTTACAGCAACAGCGAGGTATCAACATGATCGATGCATGAAAGCTCAGCCTACAACTCCAGGTGTTCCTCGCTGCGCAGCAATCCATAAACACGTTGTTCTTCAGAGTGGAACCTCTTGGGAAAGTCAGTCAGAGCCTGAAACTCAAACGTTATCTGACTGTTTGCTTTCCTCCAGAACTTCAAATGAGACAAATGACACTGAATATAAAGCATACAATGTCTCGTCTTTCTTCAGTCACGCGTTCAGTGTTGTGTTTGGAATCGCTCAAGGTGAATTCTTCGATCGCTAGTTTGACTAAACACTGACCACGTGCCTCTTTTTACCCGGTGAAAGGTTCACTTAGTCCAGCGCGCTCTTGGAAACGGTGTAAAGCGCAGGGAGAAGGCAATCCCGGTTCCTCTTGTAGTTGTGTGCCGTGGCGAGGATTTGGAAAGCGACGTCAGTGTGCGCTCTGATATCTGTTTAAGGAACACACCGCTGAAATATCCTCCGAGCTGCGTGGATGCTCCGCGTCCATGTAGGAGAGTCTGGACACAGACAGAGAGTTCACCCGCCGCTTGAGTGTATCGCTTCACCCTCCGACTGTGCGTCCTGTCTCTGAGTCAAAGCTACAATTTGGGGAAAGTGTCAGCAGAAGGCTGCCTCGTACGGCTGCCCTCCCCTGGCGGCGCTCCATATATGGGCATAAGTGCCAAATTAGGTCGTGTCCCCTCCCCTCAGCGGGAGAACGGAGGAATGAAGGAGCGACTGTGATTGGCCCCAAAAGTCTGGTAAAAAAGCAAAGCGCTCTCTGATTGGATCGCGGTCGATTAGGATGAGTTTGAGTGACAGGGGCGGTTGTTGTGATACAAGTACTTTAAAGTGGACTACATCAGAGTCTCATTGAAACAAAGTGGCGCTTCTTGTGCGTCCTGGCGCATCTAGTTTTTAAAAAATACATTTAATATAAGCTCTAATATTAAATCTGTTGAATGTGTGCTGCGTCTTTGTTGCTTTAGGTAATTATTCGAACCAGTTTTGTCTTTTTAAATGGACTTTACATATGTGAAAAGATGATGTAAACCTCAAAGGAGAGGATGAGTGATGCTTCTCCACTCAATTACTTTGTATTCTGAGGGCATTTAACGTCTTGTGTAGAATGATGAATGCTGTGTTTTCACCTGTATGTGCTGCAGGGGTAAAAACTCGGAGCTTGAAAAAGTCGCACTTATGAGCGTAATTTTAACTCATTTGGCAGCTGGTTCAGTGTCCAGCCTGAAGCGCAATACAGTGAGTGAAACGTCAGACATGTTTATGCTGCATTTAAACTTTTAAATGAACGTTATTCAAAAAGATTTTTTTTAAAATAAGGAAGAAGCAGTTGAGATGTTTAAATCAGGAAAAAGAACAATTTGAGACACCAATTCTCACTCAAGGGAGGGTTTTGTATCTTAAAACCTGTCTGGAGCGATATTTAAGATCTAAGAAAGTATAAACCTATTTATTTTATTCTCATGACACGAGATATAAAAAAAGAACGTTTTCTCTGTAAATATGATTTGGTGTTGTTTTGCTCTCTGGAGTACAGCCAGAGGTCATGGTTTACCAGCCGTTTTATCTACCATGCAGCACTAATCAATCTCAGGTCAGCTGTCCAGCGCGCACCAAATCCTGCGGCGCTTTTCTCGTCGACTGATTATCTCCAAAATCCTGCAGTTTAGGCACAGACAATTAAATCCTGCGCAAAACAAACCAAAATCCCGCAGAATGACTGAATACATGCATATACAATTAAATCGGCTCCCAGTTTGCGGTGAAGCAGCTCAACAACAACCAAAAAAAGGTGCCAAACTTCCCAACGAACTGAGCGAGTGAGCAGAAGAGAAAGTCTTGATTTTGTGTGTTTGTTGTGTTACACTGCGAGTCTCTGCCTGCGCACAAAAGGGCCATTGCGGTAATTAACAGCGACAGTGTTGTTCTCTAATGGGGGTTTTCACGCCGAGAGCTGATTATTTTCCCAGATATGGTCTTGATTTGTCATGTGAAGGTAATTCTAGCAACACCGCTACCAGGAGGGGGGGTTCAGTGTCCTCACCGCCCTGGGCTGCTTAGGAACGACAATATAATGATAACTCGAGAAACAGGAGGAAAAAGGAAACTAAAAGAAAATTTAGGTTTCATTTATTCATTACCAATAAAAACAAAACAACCGGGATTGTGGCTCTTTACATGATATGGACTGGAAAAAGAAGACAGTCATTCTCCCAATAGGAAACAAAGCGCTAAAAAACGACAAACCCTCACTCGAAGGCTATGAGTGCAGCGCCGGAGGCCATAAAGTTGGCCCTGTGCACGGCTTAATTGCTGTCACATGTAACCTTACCTGTCTCCCAATTAGCCCTGCGCCTCGCTATTAGGAGATTCCATGAGCTATAGGGCCAGTGACCAAGGGCACCTCAGGGTTTGGGGGCCTAATAATTAGAGTGTAATTCAATACAAGTGAGGCTTATGATCAGTTTGACCAGGATTTCACCAGAAAAGAGACTAATTAAATGAGGCTCAAGCAGAGGTTCGGTAATGTAAGTGATGTCCACCCATTAATCCCTCAGTGGAGACATAAAGAGCAGAGCAGCCCATTCTTCTTTGTCTTTTCTCAAATCTGAAAAAAAAAAACTGGTGCAAAAGAGGAATGATTTCTTTAAGCAACAGATTTGGAAAATGAAAAGCCAAGATTAGGAATCTTACATGAATTCCAACATGCTGAACCTTCGTTTTTTGTTTTTTTTTTTTTTTGCACATGCATCCTCAAATAAATATTTTTCACTTATTCCTAGAAGGTTTTTCAACTATAAACTGAGATAAAATCAGACTTATAGTGGGGATCTTGACAAGGTCAGCTCAGCCTTATTCAGCACTTTTCAGATTTTAACCTGATAACTGCACCATTGTCAAGTTATTTTAGTTATTGCAGCGAGTGAAGGGTAGATAGATCAGATACTCTCAAACAGCGTGCTCTGGAATTACTCTTATTTATGATGATTTGTAGTCATGTGTAAAGTTGTGCCTTGGAAAAACGTGCTGTCATAAATCTCATTAATTGCAATTAGGGACTCTTAAAATAGCAAATAGAAGCCATGCAGGTGCTGGTGAAGAGAAAAAGTGAACCACAAAGTCCAATAACACAATACCTCAAATAAATAATTAGGAGTAATTAATGTAAATCTGCTCCTTGTGTTGCTGGCAAAAAAAAAAAAAAAATCTGTCACTGTTTAGCCTAATGACAACTTATCTGACTGCAAGAACTTACAATAAAACAATGAAATGTGTTTTTAATTGCTACTTAACTACCTGTTGCCACATTTTGTGTAATGATTAGAGATGTCCTGTTCTATAATATCCTGTTGTGAGAGACACATTTGATAGAAAACTATTTTGACTTAATCAAACAATAAAATTATACCTCAGTCAGTTTGATCAACAATGTCATATTGTTTCCAAGGGTGTTAAGAGCTTTTAAGAGGTATTCTATTTAATATACTCATTTTTGTAAATAAAACAAACAAAAATCTAATATTTTGACCTGGGCCTATTCATAAAATATTTGGGGCTACAGCCTCGGACCCCCACGAATAATATAACCACTAGATTAAATTATTAATAATGTATTTAAATATTACCAAGCAAATTATGAAATAGCAGTAAATCTGTGTAAACTATTGCTTCTAATTTGTTTTGTCATAAATTCTTGTCTCTGTGTTAGTAAGTTATTGGTTGCTATAATTATTCTTTGTCTATCTCGTCAGAGTTCTGTTACTTATGAGACTTTAATGTAAAATATGAGATTTAATATGCATTTTAAGTTCAGCCTAAGTTAATGTCAGAGTCCATGGTAGGCTTTTGAAACCATGTTGATGTTCCTCCACTGTCAGAGGAAACATCACAAGGTAATTAGGACCAAAACTGCAATTACTTGAACAGCAGATGATTTCTATAAAACAGTTTTTTTAACTTCAGCTGAACTGTACAAAGACACATGTGAATTTTGTCCCCCATCTGACACATTAAAAATAGATTCTTTGTCAGCACGCACAAGAGACACAATTACCAAACACTGTCTTAGTGTGCATCTAGATAAGTGTGTGCTGTTTCAGGATAGGTGTGAAAAATTCATTTGTAGCCTTTTCTATGCTTCTGAATGTGTTCCACACTGCAGCACAAATGTACAGTCACAGCATTGTTTGTTTCATCCCATATCAAGGCTGACTCGTGCAGAAGTAAACAATGAGAGGACAGTACCGCACAATAAACGTATCATCAAATCTGTGAGTAACGATTCAGCTGGACCAGCCCGAGCTGTCTGATCAGAGCACACTTCGCCCCATCAGATACAAAAGTATCAGTGCATAGAACAGTTTGCCACTTCCATTTGATGTTGGGTGATGGATAGCTGGACCAACTGGTGCAGGAGGCTCTGACACACAGGGTGTCAGTGTAGGGGAAGGGGTGGTAAACATGACCGCACCGGATGGCCTAGGAAACGCAGGGGCCACTGGTTTGCTTGTTAATTTATGGAGGACCTGACAACACCAGTGCCCACAATGCAACGCTCCGCTTCAACTGCTGCTAAATATGACCCATTGAGGAAAGGAGCCTTTAAGCGAACAGGTATGCAACCTGAGCGCGCAACCAAAATAGAAATTTAAAGCTAAGAATGACATGTTTGTTAGGAGCTCTTATGTCTGTGGCCAGCACCTTGCATGACCCCTGAACAGATACGATCAGGAAGTTTTGTGCTCTCTGGAGGTTAATTGCCTGCATAGTGCTTCAGAAAGGCCTGGTGACGGACAGACAAGGAAGAAGTAAACCAGAGTTTACTGGAAAACGAGTACCTCAAATGAGTGCACTCACAAGGGTTGTGAAAGAAAAAAGGATTAAGTTTATGTTGGACTAAAAAGGTGTTTTAACCATCTGACCATTTGTTTCTAAACTGTCATCAAACAGGAATAAACAGGTTCTCAGTTCTATACACACTACAGTGGTTTTACCTTCTGCAAATGCAAAAGGGTGTTTACACGCTGCAGAGACACAGAGCTGACTTCTGAAAGTCAGCGCTGTTTCCTTTGGCCGATTGGGGTTGATTAAGAGGTTAACTGTGCAGAGGCATGGCGTCTTTAAGGGAGATTTATCTGTTCCTGCTCTGACCCCTCGGGGGTAGCTTCCCTCACCCCCAGTGTCCCCAGGATTTATTTGGTTATTTGTTTATCTGTTGGAAGGAGTCACCCTTTTTTTCTGTAGTACATCTCGGCACTGTTTGTGCATCTCAAACCCATTTTTCATCTTGCTTCTTGTGGGACTGTGGTGCTGGTTCCATTTGCTGACTAAGCGAAGTGGACAGGAGTGACGGCCCCGCCGAGTCTCGTGACCTTTCACATTTGGCAGCGATATGTTCCCAAAATTAGTTATTTTAATTTAACACATTTTGCTATCTGTTCAACTTTGGCCCCATTTCGAGGAGTTATAGTGTTTTCCTAATTGCTTCCTGACAGCTTTAATTCAGCTGCACTTTAATTTATCGCCGTTTCTTTCCTATTTTTGCCTTATTTTAATAAAGTGCTTGCGTATATTTCATGAAAGCAGTGAAAGGTTGTTTAAAATTCTGACAGATGGAACATTAGCTTATCATTTCACACAGGAACAGCGTTTTATAACATCCGCACACATCACTAATGTATTTTGCAAGATGGAGCATTATGTTTATTTATTTTAGCTTGAAGATTCATCACAGTGTGAGAGCACTGAAAACTATTTCTAAGGACAGAAATAGATTTATTTTCTTCTAGATGAAATTTACCGTACGATTTCACCGTTTCATTGCCATGTTTTACTATTTTGCCTCTAAATTAGACCTCATTTGTCTTTAAATACTTTAGATATGTAACATTGGAATTAAAATTTAAACGCCAAGCAACATCTCAAAAGCCACCTTCAATTACGTAAAACACTCAAGTGATTCCTGGTACTCACTATCTCTCAAAATGTCACACACACACACATGCTCTCACACCTCTTGTGTAAGCGGGTTTGTCGGTGTTAAGAGGCAGCGGGCCTTTTGCTGGGGTGAAGGGAAGGCAGGGCAGTGTGGTGGGCTGGTGGTGGGGGCTATACAGGGAATGCTATGTGGCTTGCATGACCTGACATGTCTCTGAAGCTGGAGGGGGGCTCGACCTTTGACCCAGGGCTCCAAAACTAGGAAGATGAAAAAAGGGGATAGGGTGGGAGGGTTTCGCCTCTAAACAAGGGCTTCTGTTTCGACCACTCCAGGAATGTCAGTTCCATAAAAAGATGCCTACGGAGAGAAAGAGAGGCAGAGATGGAAGAGAAGAAAGAAGACATAGAGGGAGAGAAGGAGAGAGAGGTGAATCTATCTATCTATCTATCTATCTATCTATCTATCTATCTATCTATCTATCTATCTATCTATCTATCTATCTATCTATCTATCTATCTATCTATCTATCTATCTATCTATCTATCAAACTCTAAGCAGACTCCTTCCTCCAACTTCACCTTCATAATGCAACATTTATAGCCATTTTTACTCCCAAACTGCGGTCATGCGATCAGGCAATAAATTAACCTCTGGACCCCGGCTGAAGGCTGAGCCCTTGTGACTCGCCGGCCGAGGCGAGCAGCAGCAGAACAGTGTTGACGCTGCACTGCAGGGGTTGAGTCAGGAGATAACCTTGTTTTTCACAATGTCTTCCTGATCGCAGCCTGGAGTCTGGATGAGCGCCCAGAGAAAGCCTGTAATCTGCCCCCGCCCATCCACCGAGAGCAGCCTCGATGTGGCGACCGCTGCGTATCTCATCAAGGACTCGTGTCTTCGGACAGATGTCATATTTGAATGCGCTCAGGTTGTGATGAGGAGGCCAGAAAAAATTAGGCAACAAGTCATTTCAGTGAGAGGAGAGCGGAGACAGTGAGGGCGGTTTTGAGTCATCTTCCGGCTCCTGAGTTGGCTCGGTTAATGTGTCTGGAACCAAAACAGCGCTTCGGTCACGAAATGTAGAAATCAGGGTGAATTTTTTACATGTTGTGCTGAAACAATAGACTGTTTTCCACTGCCGGAACTTAGGGGCCACTTTAGGATGGCACAAACTTTTGCCATGTTCCAACTTTCAGGACCATCCCTGCACTGCAGGGCTTCTTTCAGAGCTGTTTCTGGGGGAGAAAAAAGTACCTATTTCAGGGTAGATACTCAAAAAACTGCAACAAGCACAATTTTTCTGTACTTGTACTTGAAGTTAGCATCATGTTGGACGCCATCGGATCCTGCACCGCAATGCAAACACAAATACGGTGAAGCGCACTCAGACAACCTCATGCCATCCCTGCAGTGGAAAGCAGCCTGCTTATTCAGAGAATTAACCAAAAGGATGTAATTTTTATACCAAGCATGAAGTTTTGTATCAAGCAAAAAGATCCAAAACTCCCTGGATTCAACTTCTCATATGGGAGGATTGGCTGCATTTCTATGTTGTATATAATTATAAATTACAAGACGCCTCCAGACGTGTTTAAAAAAAAGACTACTTTGCAAAAACTGGATTCTAAAACACATTTTGTACTAGTTTCAAATGTTTAACTGGTCGTCTCCTACCTGCTTAGATGTCCATTCTAACTATCTAAGTTGCCATGTTACAAGAATGTTTCTCTTTTCAGCAGATTAATCTAAAAGTTCAAACTCTGCATCGATCGCCATCCAAGTACAAAAATAAGAAAAACACATTTTGAACAGAAGGGGACTAAATATCTTTTTGATGACTGTTTGTTGGACAAAGCAAGTAAATGGTCACTATTTCTCTGACATTTTAAAAATTAAAGGATTCGTCAATGAATCTGAAGTGTAAAAATCAGTAAAATGGACTCAAAGTCAGCCATACTCTTCTATTTTTGCTTGTAAATGTGCATCAGCTGTCAGAAATACAGGTGAGGTGAACAACTAGTCAGCTTGCATCTTGATGGTAATTTTCATGAAAGGTCAGACGAGCTAACTTGTTCCTACAGATTCTATTTGTGGATCATGAATCCCTATTGACTGTGCCAGCAACTAATCAGAGGCTCATACAGGGTTTTCAGACTGGCCTGGGACCGATCGTAACCTCTGATTGGATCAGCACTAATCCTTCAGTATGACGTCCCTGTGATGGAATTTCCACAGGCCTACCATCCGACGGTAATTACATGACCCAAGAGATCTTCAATACCCTGAATAAGCAGTGCATGTGACGTGAGGATACTCTGGGATGACACTGAACTTTGCTGTGCAGCAGCAGTGTACAACCCCAAAATCATATATTAAACCTGCTAAAGTCGAGGGTGACCCTGCAGTGCCCAGAGGCGTCACTTCACTTAACTTCTCTGTACTTAACCATTAGGCCGCTAGCATGCAGGTCTTCTCAGAGCCTGTCCTCTAAATGCTAAACGTGTGTAGGGGTGGAAAAAGGCCAGATTCCCCTCCCTGCAGTTAAAATCTCAGACGGTGGTCTTTAACGCATTCTCCCACTCCGGCTCCCTCCCTCCTGCACTCCCAATAAAAACCTCTGACCAACAGTTGACCTTTTGCATGGCCCCTTCTCGCTGCTCCCCGTCTTCCTTCTCCTCTCCCTCCTTCCCTTCTTTCTCCTCTCTCCGTCCAGTCCGCCACAGCGGCCCTTGGCGAGCCAATGGGAGCCGGCAGCCGCAAGGACAGGGGGCGGAGCTTGGGCAGAGGGGGGGTGTCAGGGTCAAGGGGGGTCACAGTACTGGTAAAGTCATCGCAGGGCCTCCGATGCAGGGGCATCGCTTCCCCCTTCAAAGGCTACGCGGTGACGTCCACACAGGCCTCGCACCCCTTCTCCTCTTCCACCCCCTACCTCTCACTCCCTCGCGGCCCCCTTTGGCCCTGCTGTTCCTTGGCTCTCAGGGGTCAAGTCAGCCGAGGGTTAATAAAGTGATACCAGGTGTTGGCCAGAGAGAAACGTCCCCCCCCGGCCCTTCTCTCTTAACTCCCACCAGCAGCAAACTGTGGGCCCCCCATTTCACACCACCAAATCCTGCTCGGACACCGAGCCTGAGAGGAGAGCGAGCCCGCTGGAAGGGGTGGCCGTGCACGTCAAAGTAAAAACAAGCCTCAGGTAGCGCATAGGACGTGCCTTCGCTGTGTTTGTGTGCATGTGTTAGTGTCACCCGTTTCCTGAATGTGTGTGTATGTTTGCACATGTTGCACAAAGCTGGGGGGTGAGGTGGGGGTGGGGGTAATAGCAAGCTGAATGGCATCAGAGCTCTCCCAGGAGCCTCCGGGACAATACGGGGTTAACCGACCCTACAAAGTGGCCGATTATGTCTCAGTGGAGAAGCCTTGGAAGCAAAAATGATCCCAAAATCCCTACCACTGTCTATCCCCTGGATCAGCGGACACACAAACACACACATGGGAAGGGGGAGGGGGCACAGTTGGCTTTAAGGCTGTGCAAAGAGTGGAGGTGAAATCATGGTTTTCTTCTCTTGACCACTAGAAAAAAGGGAAGCTGAATAGCTGTGACGATCAAACCCAGCAAAAGGGAGTCATTGTGGCGAGAGCAAACGGCCCCTGACAACGAGCAAAGAGCAAACAGAGGAAAGCCGTCGGCGTACGAGTGTGAGCGCTGCTGAGACGCTGAAATGAATGAAAAAGTGCTCCAGCTTGTGTGTGCAAGTGTGAAGAAGTGTGCATGAGAATTTGAGCATGTGTGCACAAACATGTGCCAGGACATTTGCAAAAACACCACGAAGCTTGCCCCCACTTTTTCAGTCCAACCTGCTAAATGAAAGGGGTCCTAATTAACGCTAATTAACATCAACGACAAGTTGGGGCCATTAGTCCAGCTAATCCCCAGTTTACATTTTCCCCTCTCGCTGGAACCCTGCTGGCCAATTCTTACTCAGCCACAGAAAGGACGCATTGTTAACGGGCTCGGCATCAAAGATACAAGCCCCCTTGAAATGAGTTGCCTCCATTAGGGCCTGAGAGCTGGTCCTGATCCCAACACTCTGCTCAAACAGCCCGGGGAGTGGAAAAAGGGAGGGGCACGGAGGTCAAGCCCCACGTTTACACTGCTCCATCCGATCCATCAATGACTCGTTTGCAGTCTTTCATGATTCCTAGCCATGTCCAAAGAGAAACAGAAACTGGAGCAAAGCATGAAACGGGTAGTAAAATATCTGATACTGTAAAAAAAAAAAGACATAACTGCAATAGGTTTGTGAGAGTGTCAATTTCACATGCAGAAGATGAAGTAAGGGCAGGGGTGGTTTTGAAACATTAGCGCAGGTGCTGGCACGCAACAATGCAGCAATAACCGAAGCAAAAGTGTAAAACTGGCTCCGGTTTCGACAGTGGATAATGTTTGTGTACAAAAATATGCACATCATGCAAGCACTGACCAGTGTGTCATATATTTATTTCCTTTCTTCTAATTTGTATTAACCCTCAGACCTCTAAAACCCACCACTTGGTGTAAAAGGCATGCTATCTTTTCTACAACTACCAAAATGACACCATTTATCAGAGAGAAATATCAAATTTTCAACTGTCAAATTTAAGCCTAAACCCTTATATGCCATCACAATCACATTATTCTGCATGTCTCATTAAAAAGTTTGCACCAAATCCTGTAACAAAGTGAAAAATTCAGCGCTCCTTACTGCAACCAAAAAGCAACAAGTCACTGCGCTGTGACCAACAATGAAGCAACAAAAATTCTGCGACTTTCTGACTAAACTGCAGGTTTTGCTTACACGAAGGACAGAGGAGACAAGTCTGGAAACAAATGAGAACGACTGAGAGGAAAATAAAACGTATTTGATCAACAACATAAGAATACACAGAGGAACAAGTTGTCAGCAAGTCGTTGGACGATACATGGTGAAACATTGTTCCAGAGCTGATGTGCAGAATAGTGTGGAAAAGCTGAGCTTCTAGAGGTTCTAAAAATGAAAATAGTTCAATATCTTTAGTATGTCGAGTCACATTTTCCCCAGATTTGTAATACTTTTGGGCACATGGCTGTTGGACATTTTGATTCCAGGTTTTTCCAGTTATTGTAAAATAATTTATGAAAGAAATTCAACTTTTCTTTTTTCTTTTTTAAAAGACATATAGCATTCTAACTGTGTTATCCCATGCAAAAGACATCTTTGAGTTCATGGTTGTGCTATTTCCACAGGTAGAGGACTTTATGTTGCAGTGAAAAAATTGCCCACAGTGAGGAAAAACGTGCAGGACTGTAAAATGCCCAGAAACTGCTCAGGGTTCATGGGGTTAAAGCATAAGTTGAACACTTTAGGTCAGTTAGCAAACCTAAACTCACCAATTAACACAATTTAGCAAACTATAATTCAAAAATAAATACTGTGTTCTATAGTCGGTTTTCGATTTCAGCTCACATGAAACACAATGTGTGAGGTGTTGGTGTGGAGGATGTGGAGTTACACGGAGCCACCTGAAGGAATATAACAGTTCATATTTTCTGAGTAGTGATTACTAAAGATATTTTCATCTGCTTTAAATACAGTTTATTTTTCCTTAAGCAGGATTTAGACTGAGAAATCTTATCTTACTCCTCAAATTTAACATTATTCTATATTAATTTCAAACCCATCATTGGAACTTTATGGTGGTTTAATCCACTACTCAGTGTTTTTAAGTGTTTACTGTTCCAACAAACAGAAATGTGTTGGATGTCCTGTATGGCACATGTGAAATCAAATATATATGATTATATAAGTTTAAAAATATTTATACCACACAGCAGGAGCTTGAAATGAGTGATGTCTGTCATAGACTTATTTAGGGGTTAAATGAACTTGCACAGAGTACTTGAGTGCTGGATTGAACTGATTTCTTGACTCTGGTTTCTTCCCTGGAAAGTGTGAAGAAGGCACAGAGAGGACTACTTGTTCTGAATGCTGCTGTCATGGCACAGTGTGACACTTCTGCCAGCCACAAGAACCACAAAAAAACAGCAGAGTGTCAAAAGCACAAAGCAACAATCTGCATGACTCAGAGCAGAATATAAAACAAAGTGTGATAAGAAGGTCTGGCCATGTTGTCACACAAGGTGACAAAGATGTTTTATTGAGATGTATGTGATGTAAAGGATTGGTTTGTCTTCACGTTTTATGTGTTGCAAATCAAAAAAAATTGAGGTGCTTTGCATTCAGGCCAGCAAGATGATGAATTTACAACTTTTTAAAAATGTATCTGGATTCTCAGGGGCTTTCTCCTGATATTGCATGCAAATAAAATCACAGGACACGTTCAAGAACAAGGCTGTCACTGAATATCTGTCTTTGGTGTTTAAGTTCCTCAACAGTGAAACACTTTAGCAACTCCTCACAGAGGTGTCACCCAGCTTCCCTTTACACTTCAATATTTCATGTAAGACAATCATCCCAGAAGAAATGTCTGCATCACATCAACATAAATCACTCCCTGTTCCTCAGTTTCATAAAAGCGTTCTCATTATCCCTGTTAAAGTTCCCTACGTGCCGGACCTCTGCAGGCTTTTTTTTTTTTTCAACCTTTGCTTCTTTACGCCTTGGAAAGTAAATACAATAAATTCCAGCACATAGACAGAGCTGGGGTGTTCTGTTATTTTTCAGCACCGCGGTTAAGCACAATAGAAACACAGCTGTGGTGATCAGTCCGGGCTCCCCAGGAGCCACCGGAGGCCCGGAGCACATGTTCGTTAATGATCAGTTACAAAGGCCACAATAGGAGCCGCTAGTCGCTGAGGTCTGTACTCCTTTGCATATCAAACCATTTGAATGACTGCACCTTCTGCTAAATGTTTAAACCCAAGACGTGTCTTTGAGGATTGATTGCATACGAGTCGACAGGTTAAACTCTCACCAAGTGAAACCAAAGGTTTCAGTTAGTGATAAAGAGACTTCAGTCAGTGACCTCTGTAAAGGTTCTTTGTTACTGTCCGCCTTAAGGAAGGCATGTTTTCTGTTTTGTTGAAATTGCCAAAATGTCATCATTTATCAGAGCCAGACATGGGAAAAAGTAGAAAAATATCTTGGGATTTGCAACTATCAGACGAGTTTTGAATTAATCGTGTGTGACATGCAGCTCTGTTGGGAACATTAATCAAATCTGATTGTATTAAAATCACATTATTCCACATGTCTCATTTAAAAACTATGCAAAGAGACTGTTTGCACCAGGTTCTGTGAAGAACAAAAAATGATGTGCTCCTAAGCACTAAGAAGAAGTCATAAGTGTCTCAGCTGTGATCAACAGTAACATGACAAAACATTTTCAGGTGAACTGCAAGTTGTGTTATCACATAGTAGAGAGTACACATGTATTGAAAAAAAGAGGGAACTGAGTGGAATACGACACATACTTGACCAATCAAATAAATGCAGCATGGCTCAAAAACAGGATACAGAGAAGCAAGTTGTTGGAAGATACATTCAGCATGGTGAAACATCTTTGTAGAGTTGATGTGCAAAGTAGTGCCAGGTGTGTAGAGGTAGTAAAAATGCAAGTAAAAGTCCTGTAGCAGGCCGAGCAATCATTTTTCCACAGCATTGGTACCACCTGTGGACACTTGGGAAATTGTTGTACATGTTGATTAAATTTTTAAAAAATGAAAATGAAAGATGTTCTACTTAAAAAAACATTTTGTGTCATACTGAGCAAAATACATTTCTGAGTTCTCTCTACCTCTATCCAGGGATAAACTGTTTCCATAGTGGTGCAAGAGTTTATATTGCAGTGAAAAATTAGGCCACAGTGAGGAAAAATGTGACAGAAGCAAAATTTGGGGTTAACACGTGTTTCATCCATCTTCTATAGAACTGTTGTGTCTTACAGCAACTGAAGGACAACAACCAACAGCTGAAGTCCCCTGTGTATTCAAGGATGTTGAAGCTTTGATTCCTACCTGTTCATACTTTATCCACAAAAAGCACAACACAGTAAAGTCTGAGCAACCAAGGCACTCTCTGCTAACAAGCCAATGTTTGGTAAGAAAAATGATTCGCCCAGCATGACAGGTTTCAGAGCTCCTGACTGACAAACGACCCAAAATGGATCTAAAGCATTTTTGGAATAGAGGTCTGAAAGCTGCGGACAATGTGACATTGAGGTCAGGGAGTTTAGGTGCAGCCTTATGATGGCCGAGTCTCCTCCAAACGACTCCCACAAAGCAGTAAACATCAAGAGAAAGTTCCAAATGCTCGGAGCACTAAAGCCGCGACGAGATGTTTTTAAAAAGGGCTGCCTGAACAAGCTCACACATAAACACGTACATGTGCACACGCAGATATGCACGCTCACGGCACATACATGCATACATGTACACATGCTCACAAACACACACACACAAGCACCTATCCCTCTAGGGCGATCCACGGCGGTCCTCCCCCACCCTTGAAACCCGATCTGTCGGCATGCAGCGCGGAATTCTCCAATCGCCCTGACTTTTGACCTCTGCCCTTTTTGGCAGTGCACAGAAGAGAAGATGAAGTGCCCAAGCCTCTCTCTTCCCCAACACAAAAAATCCCCTGTTCTAGCAGCCCTCCCACACATGAGCGGGCACACACACACACAGACACAGTCCACACACACAGACACAGTCCACACACACACACACACACACACACACACACACACACACACACACACACACACACACACACACACACACACACACACACACACACACACACACACACACACACACACAGACACAGTCCACACACACAGACACAGTCCACACACACACACACACACACACACACACACACACACACACACACACACACACACACACTGATTCCCATTTGGGACGCCTTGAGGCCAAACGCTCTGGCCGGTTCCCGTGAGGCTCGTGATCAAAATGATTCCTGATATGCAGGTAGCACATACATGGCTATACGAATGGGTGTTACAGAGAGACACAAGCAAGTCACAGAGAAGAACTTTGACTTTTAAAATCCCTTCGCTGCATTGCTCACATAGCAAAGACACCACAGAGCTGTGACAGCTATTAAAGCTTTTTAGCTTTAGTGAAGGGCACCGACATAATAGGCAGTTCTTGTTATCATTACCATCGTCATCATCATCATAATCATCTTCATTGTCCTCGTCAACACAGAAGAAGAGACTGAAGGCAGAGTTTTAGAGTGTTCCAGCCATGTGTTCCTGTCATTTGCCCCCTGATTCTGTGTTTCTGTGCTGTCACTGTGTTGTGCATCTCTGTAAATAACATTGTGGGTTTTTTTGGAGTCTCACCTGCTTCAAATCTGCACCCACACCCCCTTCCCAAATGGATGAAATGTGTAAATGAGGAAATATTTTCTAATCACCTGATGTCGTTGTGAGAAATACTGTCAGAATAGAGCCAAATTTGGACAGTGGAGCTGCATTTTTCAAAAATATTTTTAAATACAGTTAAATCTGATGCTTTTTTGGAGCCAAAAACAAGAATGATCATTAACAGCAGGCCACTGTAAAAAGTGGCAGTGTGAGTTGAACAAAAAGCATCGTTTAGATTATCGACTTGATTGAGACAGCTAAGAATATTATTACGTTTACACTAACACTCTTAAAAATTGTATTTTTACAAAATGCTCTTTCTTTTTCTCACATTAGAGTAAATTATTTTACTTTCCAAAATACACAGTAGAAAAAGTTTCACTGTGTTTCATTGATGTACACTTTAATTACACTGTGTCATAATTGTAATTTACTTCAACAGTTAATTACTGTATAATTGATCAAAGTACCATACAGTGAACTATCAGATGTATTGTTGTTTTATGTCTCATTTTTGTCATGTTGTTTCTGGTTTTTGTTATTTGTTGTTTGGATTTAGCTGTTTTATGCCTCACTTGTGTCTTGTTGGATCCTGTTTTTGTCATTTTGTGTCGCTTTGCACCTGTTTTCAGTTGCTTTATGCCTTGTTTTGCCCTGTTTTTGTCATGTTGTATTTGGTTTTTGTCGGTTTGTGTCTGTTGAACTTTTACTGTTTTGTGCTTCATTTCTGTTGTTTTGTGTCTGTTTTTGGTTGCTTTATGTCTTGTTTGTGTTGTTTTGAGTCTCATTTGTGTCGTGTTGGGTCTCCTTTTTGTTGTTTTTGTCTTGTTGATTTCAATTTACAGGCAACTACAGTTACAATTAATGTTGATTACAGTGGCAACACTATAAAAATACCATCATTTCTGGAAAGACTAGTCACAATAATGAACAGGAAATCTCACATTTTACTGAGTACTGTAATCAGTTATACACGGATTAACTGTTTAAGTAAATTACAACATTTAAACTGTACAAATATTACTTGTAGCTGTGGTTGCCAGTATTTTCCAGAATTTTGTTTAGTGTGCATATCCACAGCTCTATAACAAAACTCTATATTTAGTGCTGCACACATTTTATCAGTACATCCAGATGTTTGCAACACAGATGGTATGTCTGGGTTAGCTGAGGGGTTTAATTTGGATTAAAGTCTGATGTTTATGGGATGTAATTATGTTGCATTTAAAGGGTCACATCTCGTTCTAACACTATAACTGCATATGGTTCGTTTGCAGAGTGGCTGCTGCATCACTACACTTCTACTATAATCCATGAAACCGGCTACAACGGGCGTGAGAGCAGTGGAGATTCGTACTGAAAATCTAAAAACAAATCTGTCTTTTTATTTTCTACTTTTCACATTGACCTCTTTTACTCAACAAAGGGTCATAACGCGTCTAGAGGCAGCTTTCCATAGCAGAATGGAGCAAACTTAAACAGCCGATTAATGGGCCATTTCTCTACATAACTAGTTCTAGGTGCATGTAGGAAATAAAACAATGTAGGGTTTGTTATATCTGCCTATAGAGCAAATTTTATGTTGTGATGATGTGGTGATTTTAAAAAGGAGAATACTGCAACACAACAAAGACGTTGAGAGAGGGGGAAAAAAAGCCGCTTGCTATCTTCTCTGAGTTTAAGTTTGAGACGTGCACAGCACTTCACTAGGGTCACCCAGAAGTACATATTCTGTAGTAGGTACTTTTCCTCCCTCAAAAACAGCCCTTAAAGAGGTTCCATGGAATGGTTCTTGTGTTCGGAACATGCAAAAAGTTTCAAGCTTCCGTTAAACTGCCCAAAAGTTTCTGTTGCGGACAACTGATTTATACTGTTTGAATTAAACTCCCACAGCCGCTTCATGGTTTTGATCACCTTGAATGCACTTATTTTGCCATTATGAGTTGTTGGCTGTCATAATTTTTCCCCTTATAGGGCCAACCTGTAGCTGAATGCCACTTCTGCAGCACATTTCAAACGGCTTTCTCCTTCCCTTCCACTATCTGTGTGTTATCATTTTCAAAATCCCCTTTATTATAGGAAACAACAACAACCTACAAGCAGCAGCCTGCTTACTATAAATGGCAAGTTTTGACAAAGCTTTGGATCATGCAAGAGGACAAGTCTACTTGGATCTTTTGCTGATGACACTATTTGGTTCTCTTCCACTAAAACAATTCTCCTTCACTTTTGTTTAGAATCACTGTTGCATCCCGGGCTACTGCTGCCCAAGGTGATTGGAATTGGTTTAAAAAAAAAAAAATACATAAGCTAGAGTGTTTTTGCCCGTCATAGCAGAATGATAATGAGGTGCAGTCAGACCATTCTCCAGCACTGACACGGCACTGTGGAGATAGCTCTGGATATGTGTGACCAAGTCTGATGTAGCGTGTAGATATCAACTTGCTCATATTACACATTCAGTGAAAAAGCTTCACAGCACTGTGCTGGGTCAAAAACCTGAAGACATAACAATCTGAAAATTATGTTGCTGTGCCTGTATGTGTGCTGCAGGTGTAGCCAGTAAAAAAAAAATAAAAAAAAAAATCCCTCGGCACTCGTGTTCCATATACACCACAGATGGAGCACTGTGTCAGATGACCTGGCCTCCATAGTCACCTGACTTAAACCCAGTCGAGATGGCTTGGGATGAGATGGACCGCAGAATGAAGGCAAAAGGGCCAACAAGTGTTCAGCATCTCTGGGAACTATTTCAAGACTGTTGAAAAACCACTTCAGGTGACTACCTCATGGAGCTCATCCAGAGAATGCCAAAAGTGTGCAAAACAGTAATCAAAGGGTGGCTATTTCGAAGAATCTAAAATATTAAACATGTTTTGACTTATTTCACACTTGTTTGTTTACTACATAATTCCATATGTGTTCAGTCATAGTTTTGATGCCTTCAATGAGAATCTACATTGTAAACAGCCATGAAAATAAAGAAAAAACATTAAATGAGAAGATGCGTCCAAACTTGACTGGTAGTGTATGTTATATAGAGTATAAAGGTCTCTAGTGAATTTATCATGACCAGGTTTGAAGATAACTGACATTTATCTATCTGCACTAACAGAATGGAGGTGAATGGAATTTTGTTTCTGTTGCTAGAGCATTTAAAGGCCTGCAAGATATACATATTTTTCACAAAACAGGCTCGCTGTTAGTGCAGATAATCAACTAAACACACTGTCAACAGTTTGCTTCTCTTTACTGGAATGTAGTTGCAAAGAAAACCAGGCTATTTGTTTCTTTAAAGGGAACTTGCAGATGACTTTTTAAATTGTTTCCCAGTCTTTAAAGAACTCAAAGAAAGTTAAGGTTAGTGAAAAGAGTAAGGTTGTACAAAGCATTGTCCATAGACATTAAAAAAAAAGTGTAATATCTGTTCCAAGTGGGTATCGTCATCAGCACAAAAACAGATCCAAGCACAATGAACTGTTCAAATGGGGATAGCAGCGAAAACTTTGGGACGGATGTATCTCAAAGACATTTGTGAGAAAGAATAAGCTTTGCACAACTGGAAAATGCTGTACAAAGTGAGAATATCTTTTGATTGTTGGAAAGTTACAAAAATCTTTAGGCACTGCTTCAATCCCAACATTGAAAATGTGTGTGGCTAACAATTCATCAAGCAAATAAAATACAATACTGATGCCTCTATTTCAAAACCTTGACAAAGAAAACTAAAAACAATCTGCATAGCAGGAGACCACAAGGGAAAACTGAGAAAAATCTTGGTAATTCAACTGGCTTTTGAGGGAAAATGCTTGTAGTTGAGATTCAAAATAAGAAACAAACAAAAAAAATCACAACCCAAATAAAAAACTGAAGTTGGCTGAAACAAGTTTTTTAGATGGCTCTTGGGCGATATAAAATAATCTGCATTAATGTCTTGAATTATTGCAACGTTTAGATCCCCTTCAATTTTTACAATAGAATTTTTCTGTAGATTTTCAATTGTAAAAACATCATAAAATCTAACATGAAGCCATGAGCTGATTCCTCAGTTATGCAGACTGTACAAAGACTGGTTAAAACATTTCACCTCACTAGTGGAATTAAAGTAACTTAGACATTACAAAGCTGTTTGTGTGCCTCTTTGTGACATACTGTATGTTGGGTGTGAGAGACTTTCCCATATGCCTGACCCTGTATCCGAAAATGCGTCTTTAAAATCCCCGGAGCACCACCTCTCTCCTCCACCATCTGACCGCTGCCATTTGTGCATTGTGTGTGTCCGGCATGACTGCTCTCGTCATTTTCCCCTTTGATTGGCCTTCACACAATGTAATCAGTGTTGCAGCTGTCTGAAAAGGCCTCTTGTGCAGTATCTGAGCAATGCCGATCACCCCGATGCGTCCACAACTTTGCTTTTAGTTCCATTCAGGCGCTGTGACAAACGGCAAACTGTCTGGTGAACATGTGTCAAGCCACTTGATTTACTGCTTTGTTTGACTGCACTGGCCCTTTTCTGAATGTCGCCTGCGTCTTCTATGGCCTTACTGTATTGGTAAGAATTGCCATGGCCGTAAGCTTGAAATCCTAATGTACAGACAGACTGAAAGAATTGAACCTCTGTATGAGTGAGTCACTTGATGTGCTTCCAATACACAAAAGCCGGCTTATTCTTTAATTCTCTGTTTTTTGAACACGGATGAAATGATTGACTGAGCAATCAATCAAATCATCTTTGGGTGTAACTGCACAAAATCACTTGGCTCTCAAATGTGAAAAAACAAGAAAAATATGAAAACCAACCTTTTTGTTTTTTCTACATCCAAATGCAGGAGAGAGTGGGAATGTTTCGGGGCAGCGCCATGTGGTTCGAGTTATATTGTTAGAGAGTGATGTGCCTTTAACTAGGTATAACTCGCTGTGCTGGACCCCTAAACTGTAGCCAATCCATTAAGACAAAGCTCTCTTGATCCCTTTCTTTAAATTCTCCACCATGGCTGATTAAATGTAGCCGATTTTCACGCCTGTGCTGTGGAGGCCGCGAGGTCTGAATGGCTCCTCACAGAGTGACCACAGTACGCTGTCACTCCACCTTTCTGAACAGGAAAGAGCTGATAAGGGAGCACGGCTGCCTAGAGCTTAGCAGTGGGGAGGTAAATGTCTTAAACTCTTAGTTAGACCTGGTAGCGTATGCTCAGTGTCTATGATTGATGCATGGCCACTAGATCTTTTTTCTGTCCAGAATGTGGGAAAAATGTGCCAAATTTGATCAATCAACTTATAAACTGTGCAAGCCTTTAGGGTGTAGCTAGCATTGATTCGCCAATTCAGTAGTCCAGTGTAGGGCTGTCACAATGTCAGATTTTTACTACAGGATTATCATGGCCAAGAGAATACACAATAATGATGGTATCTATTGAAACATGTAGAAAAATGTCTTTTTTTGAACTTTGGTAGTGTCTCTAATCTCCTCCAACATGATTTTAAGTGGCAGTTGTAGCCACTCACTTTGTGCAGTGGTTATATAGTAGAGAGACAGAGAGACATACTGAGCCTGTCTCAGTCCTCCCAAATGCCAAAATACATTTGATTAAATAAGCTGTGCATCAAAAATGAGGCCAAAGTTAAGGAGAAATACAATCGCTTATCTACACTTCATGTCTAATGTTCTGTATTATGTGCTTTCTAGTCCATGTAAAACACTCTTAGATGTTTTCATAATTTCATTTTTACTTGAGTGGTTTGATCAGATCATCAGATTAAGACCTTTTGCATGATTTTTAAGTACCGTGCTGAATAAAGCATCATTAGAAAATCTGATGTCTGTGACACTCTGCAGACTTTTGGAACTTTTCCCATGAAACAAAGACCTTTTTAACCCCCTCAATCTTTGTTTCATAATCCATTTCAAAGGAAAATAACCCAATTACGGGCAAATGAAGTAAATTCCTTTCCTGGATCAGTCCAAACAAAGCATTACTTATGCATCACTTGACTCCCAATTCATGACCCTTCGGACAACAAACTGCCCTTCCCTCTTCCCTCTCCCCCTCCTCCCTTCTGCAAAAGGGTGTTAAGACCTGTCCATAGTCTCCCCAGGGAATGCTGGGAAAGGAAGGCCTCCACATCTGTCCTCAGCTTCAGGCAGAAGGAGAGGGAAACATTCCTGCATCCACGGGAAAGAAAGAAAGACAGAAAGAAGAGAAAGACAAGACAGACACAGGCTGCAAAAATGAGTCAGGAAATACAAGATCATGAAAAAAAAAAACAACCAGCTTGAGACATAAATTAAAACAGGACTAAAAGAGATGAACAGAAAAAGGAAGAGTCTTTCTAGGAGTGAGAGGAATTTTCTGAATGGGAGATGGATTTAGTCTCCTTATGAAGCCATCCATCACTCCCTTCAATAGCACAGTAGGCAGAGAGGAGCAGACACCCCAGGCCCTCCCTCAAAAGGCTGGGAGGAGAGTAGGACGGCTGCAGAGAGCTGGTGGAACTGTGATCTTTACCTCCCTCCCTCCTGTGAAGTCAGCAGGGAAAGTGATTTGTCCTGCCTCTCTCCTCCTCCTTCCCTCCATTTTTAAAAGCAGGTTGTAACAGTTTTGGGGCTTCTTAGTGACGCCAGTTTCTTCATCTCGTTACTGTACGACTAATTTTCTTCAGCTCAGTTGGTGAATGAAGCACCTTGATTGAAGGCATAGACACTGCCATTCAGGTACTGACGTAAAGAGGTGATTTTACTCCTCAAATATTCTTCGTTAGATGCGTATATACGGTCAAAACCCAGCAACAGTAAAGTCATCATAATTTTGCCTCAGGAAGATCTAGCACCTGAACATCGCAAATAAATTAATTTTTGCTGGTTGAACAGTCTGCAGGAGTGTGTTTAAAAATGAAATTTGGATGTACTTGTCCTTCTCCAATGTACATGTCATAGCTAAAAAGTTATAAAATGTTATTTTATTCTTCAATCTTTAACAGGATAATATACAAATATTAAGGTTAACAAGCTTTCTCTTAGCTAAACTGTCCAGGATGATCGTTAAGGTAACTTTGCGGACATCAGCACATATTTTCATTTCAATAATTTTCAACCTGAATGGTACATCTCTATTTATATGGTATTTAACATAAAACTATTTGTTCAGAAGTGCCTCTATTTATTATAAATCTTACAACGTTATCCCACATATTCTATGCTATTATTATTATTATATGCAGAGTATTTTCAGAGTAATTTCTTAGATGTATATGGAAATAACAGATAAAAGATCCGTACATAAGTGCATAAGGAAAACCAAAATAAGAAAGTCTAATTATTACATAGCTTTTTTAGTTACTATCTTCAGTGACAAAGTGTGCAAAATAAACATCCTTAAGACTTTTCTTCTTTTGAGTAACACATCTTAATCTCTATATGATGCCATCAAAACATCAAATGGATGAAAACTCTTCTTTCTATTCATTCTTTGTCCATTTATAAATTATTGAAGTTCTTCCTAATGTAAGAGCAGTGCTGATACAGAAATAAGATGTAAACACACTTTCACACCACTGTGACAAGTGTGAGATGTTGTTGACCCTCGTCTGTCCCCCCTCGTTGTGCTGAGGTCCCTTAACGTTAAGGTCACAACCTAGCACTTTTATTGGCCCTCTAAAGTCATCAGTGCTTTGGGATTGGATGAAAGACCTCTAATGAAGTCAGTAATTGGTCCACTTTATCAGTTTATTAGGTGCTCTGGCTGTGGGAACAGCTTTGACATATGAAATAAAGTATACATCATTAGCAAAGATAAGGCACCTTGGGAAAAAATGTATGAAAGGAATATTTTTAGCGATAGCAAGAAGATGAAGTACATCTATATATATATATAAAACTACATTTTCCCATCTGTCCTGACACACCTGCTATTATTTTGCTGATGAATTTATTCATTGTATGACAACCCCAAGCTCCCACTCTTTCTTCCTCAACCTGAAAGCGAATCGGCGGCAAATGAATTCACAACTTAAGCTGTCATCTAGATATATTGTGCCCTATTTGTTGTCTGGAGCGGCGAGGAGTGACAAGCTGTGCACGACCTCCAGTAAAGAGGAAAGCTTTGGTCTTTGGTTCTTTTTTCTCGGGTTCCCCATTATCTGTGTGACCCGTCCCCTTAAAACACTTTGAAAGAGTGAAAGGTCCTGACTTTGCACTGAGCTCGAGCAGAGATGTCAACCATTCAACCTGCACACTGATGCACCCCCCTCACCGAGGGAGGAGGATGCGTGCAAAAAACAAGGAGGTAGAAGTGCATGTAGCATGTAACAGAAGTGGCAAAAAGGGAATCTGAATATGGTTCTTCTTTAACTCGCACATTCATCCACACACACACTTGATGAATCCATTGCAGCTTCAGAGGAAACTTGTTCTGGATGAGCTGTCAACAAAGAAGAGGGAAACAACTGTATAAAAGCCCCCGACCCCCAC
The DNA here is from genome assembly GCF_022539595.1 of Amphiprion ocellaris. NCBI lineage: Eukaryota > Metazoa > Chordata > Actinopteri > Pomacentridae > Amphiprion > Amphiprion ocellaris. The sequence continues at coordinate 13,206,726 of NC_072774.1, forward strand.
TCACTCACCATCCCTCTCCTCTCCTCACCCACGGAGTCCTTTCTCCCGCTGACCAGTGTTTAGAATTGCCCCCTCACCCCTGTGACCCCCCCCCCACCATTGGGCCCTTTCACTCAGCAACAATGGCGGCCGGGGGCCATGTTATTTGAGGCACTAAAGAGCCGTCCCACCCGCCCGCCTCCAGGACAATGCCCCCCCCGCTGAGAGCTTTCTTCCCCTCACCTCCCTAATGACAGGTTTCATCCTCTTTGCCCTGACCCCCAGGAGGGGCTGCGGCTCCCGGCTCGGCCCACCGCCTTTCTGCCTGCTGACCCGCTCCGCCGACCGGCCCGCCTCCTGCTCACTAATACACATATACACACTTTCACTCTCCCACATCCACTGTATGCACGAAGGGGAAGTAAGACAAGTGCTTCAATACAATTTTACTTTAGTGTTTTCACTGTCAATAGGCGAGTTTGTACTTCATTTCATAAGGAGATATTTAGGGTTGTAAGGAAAATCTTTAATGCAACTGAGTGCATGTCGTCTCTGCAGGAATGAAATGTTCCACAGAACACTGAGTGAACTCTACCTCTAAATTAAATTTAAACCAGTATGAAGAGCTTGTATCTGCAAGCGTATTAAATCATTTGAACCTGAATCTTTTGTATTGAAATGATAACAAAAGACAGGGAGCAGACCACCTGCCTATATTCATATGACATAACTATCAACTGGTGATGAATGACAGAGACAAGGTATCTGACTGTTTTTAGATGCCCCCAAGCAATAGAATTGATTCTTAGAGACATCACTGTTTTCTTTAATTCTTAACTGCTTTTAAAGTAGCTATTTTTATGCTATTTTTTTATATAACATAAAAATAAATAATCTAAAGAACAAACTAAAACTTACAAGAATGTTTTCATGTGTACACTGTATTTTCTTTACTATGTTGGTCTGATTATCCTTTCCAATGTTATTCTACATATTTGGTTTTAGCCCTGGTATTTAATTGTCTGCGTGAGACTTTGCTTTAGAAAGGTACCATATAAACACAGGTAGTATGTTTGAGACAATCTGCCATGTTGGTTTTTGAGCTGCGATGTGCAAACTGCTGCTAGGAAAGTTTACACTTGACTTATTGGGCAAAATGCAGCCACACCGACGATTTCTGTGACTTGGTGTCAGCTAGTTTGGAGTAAACATTAAGTAAACATTAAATAAGATGGACCTCATTAGGTTCAGAGCTGTGAGAACACAGGTAGTCTGTTTCTCCTACCTCCAAACGTAATAAACTGATCCTGGAAGGCTGTTGATGGGGAGCTTTTCTCCTCATGAAAGTAACACTGGAGAGAATTTTGCCAGATAAAAGCATATTTACCAGTCAACCTGCACAATACAGCCCTGCTTAGTGTTGTACTCCATTTTTGTCCCACAAAAAAATATGATCAGATGAAAAAAAAATAATCTGCTGTTAAATCTGAAACTGTTTCTCAAATCTACAATCCGACATGAATGCAGCAACTGTGTTCGCTCTGAACTGGTAATAACTCTTTCTATTACTAGTGTAATGTATGTACTTCCTGGCTTTAAGAAGTACATTACTTGTAATCCGCCTATATACCCAAAAGCATGCAAACACTACAAAAACGGCTTCATTTAATAACAGCTTCTACCAAAGTTACAACAACTACTTTGCTGGCAGGGGTCAATTAAAATCACATAGGAGGGTTCCTCAATCCCAAATAACATTTAACTCACAAACCAGAGAGCAGTGCACTGTATATTGCAGTGAATGAAAGTAACTATGGCAACAGTATTTACAGTATGTCTCATGCTGTAACTCTCACAAAGCTTTACCATGTCACTTAATGCACTCTGATCTATCTTGAAATAGAAAATAATGAATGGAGTGGCAGAGATGTGATTCCACCTGTTATATGTGTATATTTTTAATCAACCTTAAACCAATTGCTGTACATTGCAGTGAAATTAGGTAACCATGGCAACAGTGCTGTGATATTACGCACTGAAATGTCCTGACAGAAAAAAAGTTGCACATTTGCTCAAGTGTTAAATTATTACTCAGTTCAAGAAAAGGTGGATTTGTCTTTAAAGTTGGACAACATGAAACATTACACCAGAAATTAGAGCAATTTTCAGAATAATGCACCAGTTGCAGTTTGTCAAGCAACAGGTGAAATGCCTGCTTTTTTTTTTTTTTTACTTTTCCTCATTCTCACCTCATTCAGCCTCACTGCTATATGACTGTTGATAGATTAAAACCACCTCATCACCTTTAGAAGTGATTCAGAGCTTTCCAGATGACCAAGGGGTTGTAAAAACGTACTCAACACATTGCAAACTTTAAATTCAAGCAAAGAAAAACACTGAAATTCAGCTGCTGGACATTCTTCTCTGACAGCTGCATCATTCTCCTGGACATGGTGTGAAAGGAAACCTTTAAGTCATCACTTACAAGGAGTCACTCAGAGGCTCACATAGGTTCCTGGTCGTTCATTATCTATGCCTGAAGCGTTGCTACACCTTTCCACACAGGGGAAATCAGCCTCTCTGCTCTTATGTAAAGTCTGTCTTTGTGGTGATGATGATGTATCACTGTCAAAGAAGCCTGCACATGTTGGTTAGGTTACAATTTAGACTTGTGGAGGCTCAATTAGCTGGAGCTGGTAAAGATTACTTACATTTTATGAAGTTAATTAATGGCAGAGAAAGTCATTTTCATTCAGCTGCACTGTAGAAGACACAAGAGAGGAAACCTCCCTTCCCCCCCTTCCTAGTCCCTCAGTATACTTCCTAATTCATCCCTCTCCCAGGGCTTTAAATCATAATCCCATTTTAATTCTCACTAATTATTTCCTTTGACAAGTATCTGACAACCTCAGGAACATGCAAACTTGCAGATGTCAAATCAAAACCGTTTCCATTGAGTTTACACTGAACAAATAAGCAGACACCCTGAAGTCGCCCAGAAACAGCTGCTGATAATAAAGCGATTTTCAAGTGATAATATACAACAAAGGACTCAAAAGAAGAGAGCTCAGAAGCTGAAATGTGAGGATTGTAGCTGCAAAGGTGTAAATTTGCTCTATGAAAACATCAGGCCAGCACCCTGAGAACAGATCTGTAAAAGTAAAAGTCTTTCTAGTGAAAAACTAAACAAAAACAAAGAAAAGGTGTGTTCCTTCTACTCAAATAAGACAGATTAACCTGAATCTGTGTTTGTTTCTGTCAGTGGAAAAATTGATTTCTCTGCCTCATCTGCAGTGGATTTTTCTGTCTTTGCAGAGTGCTGAGTGGTCAGATAAAAGCATACCTCCTGGATTTGACCCTGCAAAACCTGTCAGGTTTGATTTTTATTTTTTAAATAACTCAACCGTTCAGTTATCTAAGCCGAGATTTCTCAGACTGACATTCTTTGGTTTGTGATGGATAGAAACATACATTTTGGCATCTGTGCATCTTTGCAAGATATCTAGTTCTTGAAGCTTGACATTTAGATTACACAAACAATATTTCCTTTAATAAAGACTTACAGAAAAGGGAAAAAACTCTCCAGTTCGGCCCCATGCCCGACTCATCACATACAACTGCTTTGTCAGGACCAACATTTTACCTTTTATAGTCAATTGTCAACTCCCAGTGTAGTTCAATACAGCTATAAAATTTCCTGAATATCAGAAATAGACACCATGAGACTGTAGGATTCTCTGCTGGCGTCAAATCATTGCTCATTTTCATCAGAAAAAAGTTTGTCTTGTAAAATCCACAACACAATACTGCATTGATACTGGTGAAATGTAACACTTTGCAAATGCACATCTACCTGTTGTAGCTGCCCCTTGAGGAAGTATCAAAGATATGTGGAACAACTGGAAATGTAGGTGACTCTTGTTTGTGTTAATCCTGTCGGTCATTTTGCTTTTGCCTCTGCTGCAGAAAACACAGAAGTCATAATAGAATGTGTTGGAATGAAACCAAGTTCTGCTGCATCAGCAGTCACAAGCTGTGGACCCTTCACCTTTTCTGGTTCAATCTAAATTCCCAACTAATCACACATGATCTATGTTTGGAATCATTATCGAGGAGCAACAAACAATTGGAGGACTGCCTGCAAGGATGTCTCAACAGCCTGCACTAGTTACATTCCCGTAAACCTTCATTTTGCATAAACGCAGCAGAGTAGTTTTGGTGCCAAACAGCATAAGATCCATGTCTCAGACACACGAATATAGATATTTTCCTAGACTATCTTACCCACTGTTGAGAAAACTCACACACAAACATAAAAAAACTACAACTGGAAATGCTCTAACAAGCATGCTGGGTCTGTCTACATTACTGGTACATCAAATACCAAGATTGTAATTTTAGCATTTCCAACTGTTACTGTGGATGCTGTGGACCAGAATCTTTTGTGTGCAAGGGAAGCGGTGTTGCAAAACCAAGTTAAGTTGGAAACTGGTAACTACTTGCACTAACCAAATGGAAAGACACTGATATATATATATATATATATATATATATATATATATACACACACGACATTATGGTAGTTTCAGGCACATACTCTTTACATTGCATTTCATATTTGAGGGGCAGATAAGTTAAAAAAAAAAAAAAAAAACATTAGCCAAGAGAAAATTCATAACAGCGGCCATTTTTCAAGATGGTGGACTTTGAAGTCATCTTTTTCAATTCTTTAAAAATATTTTTTACCCTTTTAATAAAATTATTTTATTGTTGTTCATATGTTTTCGACACCTTAGAATTACATTATGATAATGCAGCCATGAGCCTTATGAACACAGTTTACAGTAAAAGCTTGATGATTCAAAGTTGTAATGGAAAAGCAACTAAATGTGAAATAAATTAAGTTTAAATTAACAGCGGTTATTTCAAGCTAAATGATACTGTCAGGACCTTAAAAACACTTTGGATTTAATTAGAGAGTTTGTCCATAGCCTAAAGTTAGTCGTTATCATGTTAGAATATGTAAATTTGGAATCGACATGCTAAATTTCACGTATATTGACACCAAAACCAATCAAATCACTGTGTAAGATGGTGAAAATACATGGTATTGTATTATCATAAATGGTGGCCATCTTGAAAAATGGCCGCCAGTTTGAAAATGTTCTATTATGAGATGCTTAATCAATATGGTGCTGGTATGACTGAATAAACACTGTTCTAATACTTTTAGTCATCTGCTCCACTGCATGGTCCAACACAAGACATGAATCTCAGACTCCTGGGTGAATGTCTGTGACTTACATATGAGGCTCTTTTAAACTGGAAAACTTCTCATACATCAGTTGCTATGAAACGCTGACCGATGTGGCATCGAAACCAAAGGATACTATGCGCATATCTCTAAGACAACAGCTTTCATAAAATGACAGGTTTTGATGGCTGGGGAATGAGAACAGGTTGAAAAGATGTATTTGAAGAATACCATTATTTTACATATATTTGCTGCTATTGTCACCTTTTTTATTTTTTATTTATTTTTTTACAGTTTTTGAATGCTACAGTAGTATTTTAATGTACTTTGTCTCTGTGCCATTGGTGCCAGACTTTTACTGTTTAGATGACCCTCAAACCAAGACTATTCAGCCAGTTCACTGAGAATGTATATCATTGGCACCAAAGGTTAAATTAGCCTGACATTTGAAGATCTTACGGACTTTGGACTAATAGTTGTTCCTATTTTTCAAAAGTGGCGAGTGAGTGGCGGTGGGAGGGTCGCTGCTGGGCGCTGAGGTGGACAGAGGGCAAGAAAAGCAGCCAGTGTGCAGCAGTGACATGAAGGCGACAGGGTGTGACAGGATAAGCCATCAGACTGCAGGGCACACAAGAAGGAATCTTTGACACAAACACATGCATGCGCTAAGCACTACATTGGTACCCCTTTGTAATGAGATACTCTTTTTATTAATGAAGAATTCACTTATTCCTCATTGATCTCTTCAGAATGAGGTTGTAGAAAAAAATGTCTTGGGATGGTGTTTATCCTTCCCATTATGTAATGTTGTAGTTTTAAATGTTGGCAACCTGTTAATAAATGCTTAAAAAGTTGTCTTTTGAGGTAGGCGATATTACAATTCAGTCAAACTGCTTAATTAAATGCATGGCTGCAAGAAAAAAAACTGAATTTACTGATTTAGATAAACTGTCACAGTTGCAAACATTACTTTGATGGGTTATGTTGACATAATAATGTTGCATCACTGTAATATTTTATGCAATCTTAACTTAAATTCCTTTGTTAGTTAATTTAAAACTAAATTTAAGTTGACGTAACTTCTGCTTGATAACTTTAATTTTATTAACATCGGTTCATCATTTCTCCTGCTCTATCATAACATGCTTAGACAATTTTAGATAGTTAAGACTGATAATTAAATATTCCTTCAGTTGTAGAGGAAAAGCTTATTCCCCTAACTTGGTGTAGTTTGTAGGTTGATGTCTATGTCTATGTCAGCGGTCATGTAATATTGTGATAAAACAATCGCCTCGACGGAGCCTAGTTTTGTTTGGAAACACCCTTCTAAAATAAAAGCATATTAGTGTAGCTGTGGACTCATTCAGAGCAGTTCTTTATAACCTGGCAACAAGGACTGAGCAATGAATCAATCTCAAAATAAAAATGCAATTTCAAACAGTACGAATAGCACATTGAAAAGGCTGCAATTTAGAATATACATTACCTGAAGTTTTCTCCTGAAGTACAGCACTTAAGGCTTAATTTCTCTTTAGCTGGGGGATTTGTTTGTGAACAGAATTCATTTGAACGTTTCCTTAGTTGAAGAAAAATAAATTTTATGGTGGTAAAATTCAGAAATTTTTCTGTATACTGTTGGTTTGCTTGCACTCATGCTTGTGATACCTGAAAGGTGATACCGGCCTGAAAGCTGTCGTTACAATTTCTGCTGCATGTTTCATGTTGTCCAACTTAAAGACAAAAGTGGTAAAAGAAAAGCAGACAACAAAACCAAACTAAGAAGTTCTGGAGGAATACAATAAAATAAAACATCTACATAAGAAAATCAATTAGCTATAACTATAAGGCTAAAATTGAAATTTTTTTTCTGCAAAAAAACACTAAATAAAAAGAAATGTTGGAGGAAATTGCAACAAAAAGTAATTCATAAACTCTGGAACTGTTTATTTTCTTCTCCCACCGGAATTTAGTGTTTTCTTCTCAGTTTGGCTGCTAACGTCTTCAAGAGAAACCCTTAAATAGTTAAGGGGACAGATTTAAGGACACGGTTTAAGGGTGAAATTTTAACTCAGACTTGAAGAAAAATCATAAGTCAAGGTTTGTGCAACCAGTCCTTGAGCTTCATCTATATGTCTACTCACAAACTCTAGTTTTGCACTCGTGCTCCTGTTTCCTGGCATGCCCTCCTGTGCAGGTCACAATTGTGCATCTGTTTCTCTCTGGTTTTACATGCAGCACTTCAACACCAACAGCAGGTCCAGGGATGAAATTTGTCGATCTTGCATTAAATGCTCTGCTGTTGGGCTGAATTTCTGCACAAATTAGTTTGAAACCACTTCCAGAGGATTTTCTTTTTATTTCATATAATCTCATGATCTTTTTAAATCCCTCGCCAGACTAAAAGGAAGCTCTGTAGATGCTGGCATGAGACACCACACACTTTAACAGCAAAAAGAACAGCAGAGAATTGATCCTAAATAAAACAGAATCTAATCACTACCACCAACCCTACAATCACCGATTTAAAGGTGTGATAAATGTAGGTTTTTTTTTTTTTCAATACGATAGTTAGCACTGTTGCCTTGCAGCTAGAAGATCCCCAGTTCGCGTCCCCGCCTCGGCCTGGGATCTTTCTGCATGGAGTTTGCATGTTCTCCCTGTGCATGTGTGGCTTTTCTCCGGGTACTCCAGCTTCCTCCCACAGTCCAAAAATATGTGGAGGTTAATTGATAATTCTAAATTGCCCATAGGTGTGAATGTGACAATGTTTGTTTGTCTCTATATGTAGCCCTGTGATAGACTGGTGACCTGTCCAGGTGTCCCCTGCCTTCACCCTAAGTCAGCTGGGATAGACTCCAGCCCCCCCGTGACCCTAATGAGGATTAAGCGGTGTATAGATGATGGACGGATGGAAGAAATATGTCTCAGTCTTATCTGTATTTACAGGAACTGCTTCAAAGAAGATCAAATGTTTACTTGTCCAAATATGTCAAGAAAAGTCACTTACTTTTCCACATGACTGTACAGTACACTTGAATGGACACATATACTCACACACAGTGGCAGGACCAGCACACACACACACACACACACACACACACACACACACACACACACACACACACACACACAGGTACAAAGCTGGATGTTCGACATTACCCTAATAGCACTTACGAACGCTGCCCACCTGGAACATCTGAACTCCATTAGGTGTACCTGCTGCCTCGACACGTGGTCAGTTTGCTTGTATCCGCCTCAGAAACTTCAGATGTCTCGAAATCATCTGCCGACAACATAAAGCAACACAGGGAGCACTAGAAACTGTGAATACAAACGTGTTTTGGCGTGGACGGCGGAAACTATCCTTAGGGTGCTACAGAGTGCACTGAACCATCCTCCACTGTATTTGATAAATTTGTCATTGAGCCTGCAGTTAGGCTCAGTTTAAGCATAGTGTTTACAGGGACATTTTGTTTGAAACACCCTCTAAAGAGTGAGAAAGCATGTGCACATAAATAATCTAAAATTGGTACATTTTACATCAGTGCTCAGTGTGCTACCCCTGTGCATTCTCACACAGGAGATGACATTAAATGGGTCGTTCAGGTGTGACTGCTGCTGGACTTTCTTGTACTGCACATGGCTGGCACCGCTGCCACATATATACCCACGTCTTTACTCAACTCCGCTTTGACTGCACACACATACGCCTCGCTGCTTGTCCAGAGCTCTTCCCTGGGGGGTCACAGTGGCAAGGAGGGAGGGATTTCACGCTTGACCTTCCCCTCACAGATCTGTGAGCCCCTTCACTCTCGCCTTGATTCTCTTGACCTACTTGGTCATCCTGGAGCAAGCCACTTATAATACCTACATCTCAGCCAGAAGCACGCTCTCTCTCCTTCCGTCTCCTGCACACACCCGTCTCACACATCTGTCTCCTGGTTTCTCCGTCAGCACGGCTCTTTAGCGTGACCTCCGACTGTGACTGATGCAAAAGTTTAGAGATAAAGGTTTGATCCTTTTGTGCAAAATATTGCTTTCAACCGCTTACAGAATTCTGGGAAATCCATTATCATAGCGCTCCAATCCTTTAGTTTCCTTTTAAATCCAAATCTCTAAGTATCTGTCACGGGATTTCCGGTAAGGACGGCTAAAATGCTAACATCAACCTAAATACTAATAAATACATCCCAGTAAAAAGGACATCAAAATGAAGATATCATACATAATGATTTCATGTTGCTTCTTGATTTTACAAACTGGACTGTTGTGTCTGTGGCAGTAATTCAGAGGAAGTCATGGTTATCAAACAGTAATTTGTTGTTTTATAAAATTTACTGTAACTTAGCCCAGTGTGTCACAGCTGGTTCATCATGTGCTTTGCCTGAATCTGATGAATTACCATTAAAGACTGATCACAGTGCAGGCCTTCTTTGAGCCAAACTCTGGGGATTCCCCTCCTCTCCCTCATCCTTTCTCACCCTCCCTAACCCCTCCGCACCCCCAGAAGAGGTGGATGGAGTGTCGGCTGCACTCAGCACCATCCAGAGAGCCCGTCTCTCCCCTGGCGAGCACCACTTAAGGCCTCCTGTCTCACACTGCAGCCCCGCTGGTAGTTGGGAACCATTTTCTACTCAGATGAGCGCAAACAAAGACATGCATGTGCAGGAGCGAGGGAAGACGGAGGCGGGGAGGGAGGGAGGAGGTTGCTGGTGTGTTTGGTAAACAGCAAGAAAGCCGAAGGGAGCGGCCATTTGGGAGGAGAGGAAGAGGGGAAGTGGAGGAGAAGGACGGCGAGAAGGGGGACAGAAGGGGATCGTACACTGAGGCTGGTAAAGAGCTGAGTAAAGGAAATTGCAGGGGGCTTCCATGTCACAATCCACAGTTGGGCTAATCACAAAGGAATGGGAGGGCACACCTGGCGCTGAACAAACACATATGTATACACAGACACACAGCTGGAGCTGTACATGCTGCTCAATGTGACTCACAGGTATCCTTCTGCAAGAGTAGAAAGTGCAATCAGAGGTGCACAACACCCTGAACTCATTCCTTCATGTCCTCATTCATGCAGGCACACACTCTAAAGAAAGTGTGCCCACTCGGCAGCGACACTCCGTAAAGCCCTTCGGTGTTACCCTGAGCCTATTCTGTGGCTGTGAGGGTCAAACCCAAAGATGACAAAGTCCTCATATCAAAGCCCACACACTCCCAGTTGACCCAGCGCTTCCCCCTGACCCTGTTGTTTTATTTGAGCCATAATAACTCTCCTAATTAAAGCTCTTTCCTATTATTTTTTTCCTCCATTCCCCAGTAAAAGGCCTGGGTTTCAAAGTGCTAATAAAATAAACTGGAGGGGGCCCCATTTCTTTATTTGTATGTGTGTGAAGAGTGTGTGGGAGAAGAAGGCTGGGAGAGGAGGGGGAGCTGGAAGGACAGAGGTTTTAGGTTCAGAGGGGGGTAAAAGAAACAGAGGTCAGTGGAAACAAAGGAGCACAAGACCCCGAGGTCAAGCTGCCTGGTGTCCACAGTCATCGGGCCGGCGTTGTTGCAGGACGAATGGCCCCGCTTGTATAATCGCTGGAGTATGTTTTGTCCATGAGGGTAGGATAGAATATATCACAGTGCTGCTGACACATGAACAATAGATCACGTTCTGTGGAAGTCCGAGCGGAGCCGTCGCAGCTCCTTTGAGTTGGCGAGTACATCTGGAAGAGCAAAGATTAACCCTGAGTTTACTGGTCTCACGTATGGCTGACCCTTTTGACCCGAACTGTGGCCGTAACAATATCGCCTATAGGTTAATATAGGACTCAAAGATGCCATATAGAGGAGGAATCAGCAAATCATCCTCTTACAAGTGAATGGGATACAATCAATACAAAAGGGTTGGGAGATTAACAACAACTGGCTATTTTCAGCTGCAATGAAAATGAAAAAAGAGTCACGCCTGTGGTTCTGTATTGAAGCTGCCGGTATCCAGCTCAGCCGATTATCAGTGGGTTGGCCAACAGGGGCTTCGCTGGGTCGGTCTGCACCAGCCTTAGGGGCTGTTAAGTCCAAAGTTAGCATTGAATTTTGCAAAAAAAGGCGCTTAAGTAGCGCAAGCATTTGTCAAAATGCAAAATTAGCCATTTTACAGAGAGACTTACTGAATTTCTGTGAAATACAGTACAAAGATGATGCTGATGGTAAGTTAAGTTTAGCATTTTTCTGTCTCTTTTGTTATTATGAAAGGGCCATGCTCTGCTTTTAGAATTTTTCCCTTTCTTTTAGTGTGTTATAAAGCTGTTTTTTGTGCATGTAAAAGTTTAGCAAACTTACAAACCCCAAAGCCAACAGCAAAGCAGGACATTCTCTTAGAAAACACGGCTCCTTACCTATCTGAAAAACCCTGTTTTCTACTGTTACTTATCTATGTCACCATGTAATGCATTTACAGAACACCTGCTTCGCAACTAGATTAGCCTTCAAAGGAAGAATGAGCAGATTCTTTACAGTCTGCATTTATTTACTCACTTGACCAGTTCCTGCTAGAGCTAAATCTCTATACTCAGAGACCTGAGGTTTGACTGCATAACCACTATTGTTTCACTTTCGTTGGTCCAGCTGACCAATCAAAGCTGACTTGGCTTTTCAGAAAGGGGTATTAAAGAGACAGGAGCTAAAATGAACCGTTTCCGACAGAGAGTGAGTGGTCGTGCTGCAGCAAAGTACGTTAATAGAAAAACGTGTTTGTAAACATTATAGCATGCAAACTTAATCTAGAGGACCCCAAAAAATCTAATTACATACCTGCAAATGTGCAGAGTATGAGCTCTTTAAAAAAAAAAAAAAAAAAAAAACAGCAACATGATACTAGCATCAGCCATTGGCCTCCCTGCTCTCTAGACAAACATATAGACAATAACTGATGTATTTCTATCAGGTGACCACTACGGCCCAGAATTCATATTTGAAGGACTGTGTCCAACAATTTCACCCAAGCCAACATTCATTTCACAAAACGATTAGTTAACCAAGCAAAGCAAAGAAAGGTGGTGTTGGCTTTTTGTCAGTTTGCTACACAAAATGACATACATTTGTATGACAAAGTGCAACACTATGATGTCACTCAAGAAAGGGACTGAAAATGTGCCCAGTTAACCTCTCAAGTCTTAGGATAAATATTTTTTGGGAATTCCCAGCATTAAAAATTCAGTCAGTAATACCTCGACAACTGTAAAGCCAAGATAACTTAGGTAACTTGGGTAAGACACACTTTTCCAAAAATTACAATCAGTCACTGTGTCTCCATCAGCAGGCCAGAGTGAGAGCTGAGTAACAACAAAATTGACATTTCTTATTTTGCCTAATGTAAACTATAAAATACACAGCCTTATTAACAATGAGTCACTGACAAGGATGTTACTGAATCTTTAGTAAAAAAATCACAACTGAACCACATCACTGCTATGTCCATTTTGATCACAGAAGAACAAGGTGAAACAACAACAAACACAACTGCTTTCCCATATGGTCAGACAACACATTGCACCTAACTTTTCGACAACATGTGCTACTTGAATAGCTCTAAACATAAAGCTCAGATCAGGCTGATGGGAATGCCATTAGTTTTGCAGGTATTTGGACAAACTGACATTTTGACCTGATGTTGGTGCAAGAGAAAAAGTGAAGCGATCCCCAAAGTTAACACAATTCACCCAACATTTGTTGACACACTAAACTCAAAACAACAAATGCTAAACTTTTGGTGGTACTTGAAAGAAAAGTCAGATCAAATTTATTGGCAATGCATTCAATAGTTGTTGACATATTTCAGTCTAGACCAAAACAACAGACCTGCAGTATCCTAACAGCCACACTGCTAGCATTGCTACTAGGAATAGACCAATCATTGCCATGACCAACTGCCAAGACCGATATTTGCCGCTTTTCCCGTTATCGGTATTTTCATTGGGAAGTTATTGACACATTAAATACGCCCCTTTAGGTCTGATGTAGGCTTCTCTCTCTGTCTGTAATAACTCTATGGTCTCAGAAATGTCTTTCAAGCAGAAACTGCAAAAACTGAACAAGAAACAACCTGTTGCCACAAATCAGGAAATTAGCTACTCTCACAGTGGCTAAGGCTATGCTAACGGGTCGTGGCTAGAGTTAGAAAGCGGCCACAAAATATCCTGAAACAGAGTATGGAGAACAATAACTAATAATGCTTTAAGACATGAACTTTAGTGGGCAATAAAAGTGATTGAACAGTGAAAGATTAAGAAAACAGAGAAGAACAGCAGATGTAACTGTAGGAGACAAACTGATCAATCTCAGTCGATCAAATATAAACAGAGGAAAGCGTCCTAATTTAATCATTCCTATTTCTATCTTACATTTCCAGCTACAGTCACCCTTATTAATGAAGAAGCCTTGTTGTGAATGATAGGTTCTCTGCTGTCTCATGCTGTTAAATCATTACATCCAATGTATATCGGCTCCAAATATTGGTTATCGGCCTTGCTTCAGGACAAATAATCAACATCGATCCTTAATTATTCCCTCACATTTATGACAAATCTTCCCATGTGTCATCTAAAACTTGAGTACAGCAGGTGCAAGCTGACACCGCAGACCCTATGAGAAAACCTTATGCCAATCAATTCTTTTTTATGATATTTGAAGCTCAGCCATAAACGTGGTCAATCTCTGTTAACTCTCACTCAGGTTTAATGGCGATAAACATATTGGAGTAGAGGTTTACGAGTGTGACTGAGTCTTTCTGCAGCCGCTATAAAAGCAGCTGTGTGGATGTCATGTGCTGCGTAGATCTGCTGCACGTCTCTACACACTGGCTGTCACTCAAATCCCACAAAATATTCTCAACACCAGTGTTTGAATAACTTACAACCTCTTGACTAAAAACATCAGCCCGTAGTATTACCCAGGGGGAAAAGGAATAACATAATATGCTGATATGATAATAGCCTCAGGCTGTGCGTGGGATATAAACATGATCATATAGGGTGTTGAGTACTCCAGGGGGTGAAGTAAATGTAATCCTGCTTGAGACACAGAGCTGAAGAAATGGGGGTGAAGGAAGGCAGAGAAACTCATGTGTCAGGGTTCAGCCATGAGTAAGTGGGACGATTTGGGGGAATCACATAGAAAGATCGAGCCGTTTCACATGCTGTTTGAAATGCTGAATGAACGCTGACAAAGAGGGGTCAAAGTAAGTTTATGCGTGGAAAGTCACTTACTAGCCAAATTGTGCAATCTAGGTCAGAGCTTCCCCAGAAAGCAATGTGACTGACAGCAAGTGGAGATGAAGGGGGCGCGATAGGAATGAGGCACAGGTTCAAAGCTAGCGAGCAGGAGTGGGAAGATCACAGAGGTTGAGCAAAAAGGTTGAGGGAGAGTGAGAGAGGGTAATGAGGGAGCCTAGAAAGAAGGCCTTGAAAGAGCCTTATCTGTGACCTATCTGTCTTGACATGCACACTCCTCTGGTTAGTGCCCTGGAGGGGAGGGGAGGGGAGGGGAGGGAAGGGGAGTTGCATTGCATGTTAGTAACTGAGTGTGCAGGGCTTAGGGCTAAGGCCTTGGCCTGTGCACTCTGGCCCAAAAACCAGCCTAACCAGCCCCATGCCTTAACACCCCCAGGAAAAACTCCCATGACTTACTGCTGTGATCATGTGATTGACTGAGCTGCACAGGGGGAACAAAAAAACGCATTAACAAAAAGGCTGTCACACACCAGCGAAAATACAGATGTTACTCTCTTTGACAATTCACTTTTCATTGGAGCCATCAGCTGAGTTTTCACAAACTTTGACAGTGGCGTCTCATTTCTTTCTGGCCATTTGGGACCAACTGGAGATAAACAGATCAGCAGCATGGATGTCTGATGACTGCATGTACATTCAGGGATTTTTGTTTAACCAAAGACTGATGTTTTGTCAGTGGTAATTTTGTTACTGATCTAAAAATCAACATGAATTCATAAATTTCCAACATCAGCCAGTTTTATTATTTTTAGGTGTGTGAACAGCTAAGAGGTAACCTTTTACCATGTCTAATGAGGTCCTTTTTATTTCTCCATTACCAAACAACTTTGTTTGCTTCATGAAATGCACCTAAGGTAAGGTCACAAGCTACAACCATTCTTGAACGTCCTGAAAATAATTCTGCAGAAAAATGGCTATTTTATTAGATACTGTCTTAATTATCATTAAAAATGATATTGCTTTTATTAAAAAAGTTGTACTATCTGTCATATTTCCTGCAAATTAAATCAAAACATTTACGCAACCTTACTATAAAGTTTGATTTTGGCATTACTGAGGGTAGAAAACTGGACTTCTTTTTGGTTCTTGGAGACTTTTGGATGAGAGAAGTCAAGCTGCTTTTCACTGAAGCGCCTATTAGTTTTCTTGTTTATTAAATGTATTTTTTTTGATTACTTAAAAAAAATAAAATCAACATGTACAACATTTTTTCAGTGCCAACAGGTGTGGAAAAATGTGACATTATACTATTTCCATTTTTAATTTGATTCCATACTATTGTACTAGAGAAGGTCTTATTTCTCTACTGAGGAGGAAGTAAATATACTCTTATAAATTGTGTTGGTGTTTAATACATCAAAAATGACATCACTTTGATGAAATTATTGTAAAATGTCTCACTTTTACTGCAAATCTAATTTCAATTTTGACCCACTGTCAATATAGAGCATGTGTTTGTCATTACTGAGGGTGGAAAAACCACTTAGAATGCTATACATTGAACAATGAATAAAAGCGTTATTATGTAATGAGAAGTTGCTGTGTGCAGATTCTCAGTTATCTAGAGCATGGTAATCCCAGGAGCTTCAATATAAAGCAAATGGACTTCTCTTTTTGGGTTTTTAAGACTCTTGGATGAGACAAGTCCAGCTGCTTATTACTGAAGCTCTTAAAAATTTTATAAATCCCATTTTTAAGAAGAACACTTCCGCCGGAGCCTTGCACAGCCACGTCTGTTTGGACCCTTAATGTCCACGACAAACACCCATAAGAGGGAGTTGTTTTGCATCAGATCCACCCTCCTAAGTTGTTTGCCTTTGCTTGCATGTACAGCACACCTGGGAGATTTACCATAATGAATACCTGATGTGGTGAAGCAGTTAATTCCGCCTATAAAATAACTCCCTTCCTCCTTCCTGTGGGCCCCGGCTGTTGTTTATCAAACGAGGTAACGTCCTGTCATGTGACCCCTCCTCCCTCCCAGCAACCCACCTGTGTGGACTTTTCTCTTAATCCCCCTCTAGCACCCCCATCTTCTTCTTTTTTTTTTTTTTTGCACTGCGCTTTGAGTACTTAGACTACTGAGTGTAACTAATTCTCTCACACAAGGATATTGTCTTCTGCCTATCTCTGCTTTTGTCCTTCTCTTTCAAGGCAGCTATTCACTGATTTCATTAGTCAGCGGTGTGGTGCGAGAGAGTTGGCGAGGGGGGAAGGCTTTCCAATTAAAAGGCCTTAATAGCCTATTACCATCACCTTAAGTTCAACTCTGTCTTTTTACAACATGAAACCAGCTAAAGATTAATCACCAGAACAGCGTGGGAGCGTTTAAAAGCCACTCTGTAATTACTAAATTGTAATTAGGACTGATGATTTTGAGCAGCTTCTAAAATATAGTGCAAAACTTATAACACCGTTCCAATTAACAGCAAAGATCACAGGTCCAAACTGTGCTGCTTTTTGTTAGTTTTCTAAATGCTTCTGTGCGATGACATCAGGTTTAGCATCAAAGACAATAAATGTAATGACTGTTGTTCTTGTGGGTTTTAAGGTAAATGTGTTTAACATGCTGCTCTCCCTGCACACATGCTGCACAGATCCTGCAGCTGCCCAGGGGGCCATAGGCCGAAGCCAGTCCCCAAGGACGGACAAACCACCCTTTCTCAGACACCCATTTGTTGTAGCCACCCGAGCTCCCCCTCCTCCCTTCCCACCGATGGATGACCCTGCAACCAGCAGGGGTCAGCTGTGCAGAAGGAGTCCCCCGATCTCTGGCCCTCAGTCCGGAGCCGCAGTGTAAATCAGCGGCTGCTCATCGCGGGAACCCTGGCCAGTCCGGGGTCCCAGCCCAGCCTGGCACCATCTGTCCCGGGGCTCTGACGCAGAGGCAGCGCTGCCAAGGTGGGTTCCCACTGACCTGCTGCACCCTCCGGGCCAAATGGGCCAGACCTGGAACCGGAGGCAGATCCATCACCGATGGAGTCTGGATATGATGGAGGAGGCATGGTGCACAGTAGTTCAGCTCTGTATACGTGTCAGAATGAGCTGATACAGCGGATAAATTAAGAGTCCTTATAATAATATACCATACATTACAGCACTGTCACAAGACCATAGCATTCAAGCTGACTGAAAGCTTTGCAGACATGGTAAATATCAAGCAAGAATTGACATTTCTAAGGAGTTACTTCGTCAGATTTTTTGTGTCCATGCTCAGTAAGTTTCAGTAAGACATTGACTGGTCTTACTATTTCAAATCAAACCTTTTATCAAACATATCTTCCAATTTTAGAAATGTTTGATGATGTTTAACCCCATTAACCCCAAGATTTTTCCAGGTGTATTTTGCTCATCACATTTCTACTCACTTTGGGCTCATTCATCAATGTAATATATAGTCGTGTCTTTATGGACACAGGACAACTACAGTTAGATAGAGAAAGAACTCAAAGATGTGCAGTCATAATGTCCTAAATAATTTTTTTCTGAACCAAATCTGATTAGAATAAATAGTTTATTTTTGGCCAAGACACATAGAATAATGAAATTTTAATTAAATATCACAAGTTTACAGACCTGCACGTCACACGCGATTAAAGATGGACAAAAAGTTGAAAATCCAATCGTCTTTTTGTCTTTCCAGTTTCTTACTGATAAATGTCATTTCAGTGATTTTCTAAAGACAACATGACTTTCAAACACACCTGCGACTTTAACTTTGCTTTTTAATTGAAATTATTGAATTAAAACTACATACATGGTCACTCTACTAAACTACACCTCTTCTTTAGGTAAAAACAATATATACAACTTCATAGGTTCATCTGCAAAGGAAAGTAGTGGCAAATGCTGGAAAGTGAATATCTTAAGTGTATCAAGCATTTCAAGAACATAACTTGACATAAGACGGTAAATTAGACGTAGAAAAGCAGTAACATGTGGTATCCTGATTGCACAATAAGTCAAAGTGATAAAGCAGTGACCACCTGTGGTTTATATGAAGGTTTTCTCAGACACTGCCCTGTGAGGTTCAAAACGGCCATAAGCTCAGTCTCCATCTGATTGGGCCTTAATTGCACTGCAGTAGGCCACTCTAGGATCTGTGCTTTTCTTGCCAGAGTAGTAGCACTTTGTCAACACCTAATTAAGCGAAAGCAAAATTACTGATCTTTGAATATTCAAAAACGACACTGAATTAGAGCACTTCTGGTCAAAAAAATCTATTAAGGTGACCTGACCGACCCTGTTATTTATAACTGCCACGACTGAACAGGGAATGTACTACCCACACATGTAGAACAGCCCAGCCTTTAAAGTGCAAGACAAGTCCCTGCACTCCACCTCATCATCCTCGATGACTTTTCCCTCTCCATCATAACAGCACCTGGAATTGTGACACATAAATCTCATCGGCAGAGACAGTCTGCAGATCCCGAGGCAGTGCAGGCCGGCTTATTGCTTTCTCCCACAGCCCCGGCCTTGCTTCTTGCCCCCGTAGGCCTGGCTCTAATGGGCGAGCAGGGGTCATAAAGTGGTTGTCTTACTGTTTTCCTTTTTCCAAACCAGTGACACCAGTTGTTCACCCTACTCACCGGAGCCTTTTGTGAGGCCTGACAGGCTGTCAATTCCAGGCGGAGTATGATTGCAGAAGACGGCACACATTACCTTGAGGTGACACCACATTCCACTGAAGGCCTGTCTTTATGAGCTAACAATAACTTTGAATAGCTTTGCAGCAAACCATTAAAAGTTTGCTTTGCAGAGTGTATCCGGTGCATTCTTGCATTGCACAAAATCTGGCAAACACTCTTTAAAAATATTTGTAGGAAGCTAATCTGGCTGGTGAATGTGAATTGTGGTAAAGCTGGTTCAGACTCCCGCCAGTGATTTTTGATGTGCACTTTTTTTTTGTCTAACCACTCAAGCAGGCTTGAGGGGTGATTTTTGGCCGTCATCAGGGTTGAGGGAAGGACAAGAAGACCTTCACGATGACACATACAAGACAAGACTAAAATAGACGGCCACTCATACAGATACAGTACACGCACACACACTGTAAAGAGTGCGTCATTCTGAGAACAAGCACAAACTACAGAACATTTTGTACTTTTGTCTCATGGTGTCTTTGGCCAATCGCAGATTCAAACAGATAAAACACATACAACAATATATTTGGGCTATAATTTATTATTTATTATGCAAGAATCTGAACTTGACTGTAACAAAGACTATTATTGTCTTTATATACACAAACTAAGTTTTAGTTTTTTGTGTTGTCAAATATGCATTTGATTTCTAATTAGATTTTATAACATAGATCAGATGATTCACAGTTTAGTCCTGGGGTTTACTCTGTCATACCTGATTAGTGTTTTTCAAGTTCCTACATGTATAATCATTAAGAGAAAATTGAAAGTGCCTGGTCAGTTAATGTTTAAGCAAAATAATGAAGACGTTGTCTCTATACATGAACTCAGTTTTGTTTGCCATGTAATTTGTGCACATACTGCCCTCATGTGATGAGCCAGCAGTACTGACACCATCGTCACCAACAACCTGGCCCCTCAGAATCTGCAGAATTTTTGTGGTATAACTTTAGCATATTTAACGACGGCATACAAAATTTTACCTTCAAACCATGAATATTTTCAGAGTAACAGGCCTGTGAAATACATAGGAGTAGGTAAAATTCCATGCTTTTAAAGTTGCATTATTTTTTGCTGCATTTCTGAGCCACAAAACTTCACAAGTACAGGAGCTATATGACATTTTTATGACTGAAAAACACATTTGATTTTAGATCCACTTCTGATGTCACAATATAAAGAAAATGACTTATTTGTTCAGCTTGACTTTGATCATCATTATCTTGGGAGATAACATAGTCTCCATAGCAAAACCGCAGCAGTTTAATGTCTATAAGATAGAGTCATAGAAACAAGCATTGGTAAGCTGGATGTGTTTTCCGTTTTCTGATAATTGACAAGGGAAAATTTGCAAAAGTTCATTTTGGGTAAACTTGTAAGGGATATATCAGTATCTTAAACAGGTAGTTGGTCAAACAAAATGCACATAAGGTCTCATTTTTACCTACATTTGATACCATGCTCATCTTCTAGACATGACGACTTCTGACTCAAAACATTTTTCTAATATAGGAGAATATGTATCTAATCTAATATAGTCCACCAACCTATTACCAACAAAACTCATCCTACAGGAAAGGTCATGAACTGAGGCCCACAAAAGTGGTTTTGTGTGAAATTCGTTATCCTGATCTTGCATTGACCACATCTTCACAGTGCTGTCAGAACTGTAGAATGGTCTGGCTGCACCTAGTTACTATTCTGCTATAGGGGACAAAAAATAGCTGTCTTGTTTGTATTTGCATACAAGGAGACAAGCAACTTATTCAATTAAAGAAGTCATCATAGAAGAAGCAATAGATGCAAACATATCTTTAATTAGCACATTACACTGCACAGCACTGAGAAGAAATTTTGGCCTAAAGATGTGAGGGTGTTATTGCACATCCGATTTTACAACACAGACTATTGTGCTGGACAAACAGGAAAATATATTAACTCAACAACAGTGTTTTGGGAATTTATTATTCAGACACTTTAAAGACGTCGGGCCTGAAGGTGGATTTCATTGTCATTTATGTTGAGTGGGGTTTTTTGTTTTCCTGTCAACTACACTGTTTAGTTTGTGTCATAGAGCTCACCTGAGGTTTGTTGCAACACCGTCTGTTGGTCGACTGCCGTCTTTCGCTGCAAAGTTTGCATGTTCTCCTTGTTCCTTAGAGAGCTTTTCTTCAGGTGCTCCAGCTTCATGCCACAGTCCAAAGGTATGCATGGTAGGTTAATTGACGAATCTGTCCAGGGTGCAGCCCACCTCTCACTCAGTGTCAGCTAGGTGGAGGACAGATGCATAGAGGGGCGGCTGCCGTGAACATCCATGCAATGTATCAATAAACAATTTAAAGGTTGAGAGTGTGATTCTGATGCAAGACTGCTGGTATTTGGCAAGTTAACATATTTAGACAGCATGAGCCAGATTTACCTTCCATTTCACTGTGGCTGCTACCTTTCCCACTATCATGTGCATGAGACAATATTGCATGGATGACTAGGAGTGGTTTGTTTCCCATTTCCATAGCAAAATGAGCTTTTCGATGCACACAGAACAGAAAGCTAGTGGGCTGCCAGCAGACATTCACTAAATTTGACAAAGAGAATGTTGGATTGGATACACCTTTAAAAAAAACATGCTACCCTCCTTTAATTTTTTATGGAAATTTTGACTTTTCTACACTATCATGATGATAGGAAGTTCTTATATGTGCCCAACAGAAGGCTGCACTTAACTAACATTTAACATCACCGGATTGACAGACATGTAGAAAGCTCCACAGATTTACCGGGTTGCTAAGTGTTCTTTGAAAACACCAGTAATAATGGTGAACAACAATGGTACACTGATTTACCACAACATTAAAAACCACTGACATGTGAATAAGATTGATTATCTTGTTACAATGACACCTGTTTAGGGGTGGATCTGTGAAACAGTATGTCAGTTCTTCAGAACTGCACTATAAAGTAATGGAAGAAGGTGACCTGGTCTCAAGATGGAGAGAAGATGGCAGACTGGTGAAGGCAGCGGGATGCTCTTGGGAATATTCTGCTGGGAAACCTCAGGTCTTGCATTCAAGTGGATGTGAGAAGCGCTGAAAGAGGACCTACACAATATTAGGGAGGTGGTTCTAATGTGGCTGATTAGTGTATATAACAAGTGAAGTTCTTAGAGGAAAGGTTTATGTATCCTTGCAGGCTTCCAAAAATATATGTAAATGCCTCTCTGTACAAGTGCTGCTGTGACTGCAAATCTTCCTCCTGTTCATGTTGAATAATTTCAGTAATTAGTAACATAGACATGGGTACGTGGTTTCTGCATTTACAGAAAATATGAATGTAGTATTAAAATGGGTGAGGGGGCCTGTTTCTTTAGACTTAAGAGAAAAGAAATGAATTCAAGTATTATCACTGCCGCTCACAAAGTTTCACGTGCAAACTGCATGTGTAAAGTCTCCATGTTTAATAAGTGTTCTACCTCCTTAAAAAATATTCAAACTTTACACCTTGAATATCAGATATGAAATTATAAGAATAATGTTTATTGTCACTTGGTTACAGAAATGTAGGCATAACTTTTGGCCTAGGTCTCAGTGGCACAGTAAATACCAATGTTTAGGTAACTGGTGTTTTCTGTCAGTAGTTTTTCTTTTTGCTAGTCGGTAATCTCTTAGACAGAGAGCTATGAGCAGAAGCACATTTATGTAACATCATTACAGAATCCTGCAACCATCGTATGTCATAGTTCTGCTATAACAGTACCATATTTACAAGTTGTATTTAATTCATCCATTAAACCAAGAAGGATTCATATATAAAACCCAAACAAAAACACCTCCAAATACCATTGCTGTGTGTCATTAGATTACTCTTTATACTTCATGTTAAGCATTCACCTGAATTCTTCACATTTCAGTCCATCTGCACAAGCACAACTGCTTCACTCTCTCCCAGCCTTCAGTTTCTCCTCCACTGTGTGATCACCTCTCGAACCTCCCATGCAGGGTGGGCTCTTAGCCAGGCTGGGGTTACTTCCCCACTGCTCAGGAGTCTTTGCCTGGATAGCCAGTGCATGAACACAGCTACTCAATTCCTCCTTCAAAGCCTCATTAACCAGACGGTGGCGCTGAATCAACGGCAGACCCTCAAACTGGGAGCTGACGACCAGGACACGGAAATGGGACTCAGAACCAGGGGGCACGGCGTGCATGTGGCTTTCATTGTGGACCTCTAAATGGTCTGGCTTGAGAGAGTTGGTCAGTTTAGTTCTGATAGCTTTCTCAACAGGCCGACTGGGGTCCGGGTCCATTTGTGGTCTGAAGTGGGCCAGAGGCTGAGTTAAGGTGAGACAGGTGGAGACAGGCCGAATGCAACGAAGAACGCTGGGAAGCATCTGAGGTTGTGGCAGGAGACCACCTATAAATACAGGTAACATGTTATTTTATGATGTGAGAGAGATTATCATTTAATGAGGTGCCAGTGGTCCAGCTCCACTCTTATGCAATAGTGATAGAAAAGCAATGCAGCTTGTATTTCTAAAGTTCCAGAAAAATTTGTCTTCAAGATGAGTTTTTCTGTGCCTTTGTTTAGATTTTCAATTTAGTATAACAGGACAGTTTTCGTGTTGGTGTCATCTTGTTAATTAGGTCATTATTTGTGATACTCAATATCAATACACATGAGCAGAGTATGTGGATCAGAGACTATTCATAACATAAAGGATCCGCATTATATACAGCTTTCACTGTAAACGCCGTTACAAAATTAAATGTTTCTTAAATCAGTTGCATTGACAGTGTGCTTCTGGCTGCGTTTCAATCCCTGGATTAAGTTTCAATTAATTATTATCTTATCGGGTCAAATGTAGAAAAGATAAACAACTGTGCAGCAATTACCCAATGCAAAACATAACAGCATTTATGTGTACTGTTTTAAATGACATTAAACATGTTTACTGACGTGAAACTGAAGTGTTTGGCACATGAACACAGACCCAATTTCCGGCAGTACAAATATAGCTGATTAAGTTGCAAGTTAGCAACTTAGTTTGTTGTTTTATTGGCACTTATCCATGTTGTTTTCTCCTGACTAGATCCTTACTTGTGCTGCATCTACTCTCAGATCTACGTAGCTTTGGACAAAGGCGTCTGCTGCATGAAATTGTAATATTTAGCATATTCAGACAGGCAGCATGATGAGAACAGCTAAAACTGTTTGGTTGCAGAGACTGTGACCCCAATCAAATATACGACATTTGTACGTCACAAAACCAGCTAAACCAGTAAATTTGACCCGAGTCAGCCAAGAAAGATGATTTTGTATCCGACTCTATTTGTTTGGTGACATGACTTCAAGGCACGGTAAAGTCTTTAGCTAAAGGCTGAAACAGTCCAGCTAAACTTCAGCTATTTCACTGCTTCGTTACTAGCATTAGCTGTTAGCGAGCTTTCATAACAAACATGGTGCCGCAAAACAATGTAGACAGTTTGTCTTTACAGCGAACAGCTTCATAAAATCTACACAGCCGTCTGTGGGGTTAATAATGCTCTTAAACAACAACAGGTGAAGGGGAAATTGGCTTAAGTGTAAACGGAATAAAGCTGCCCACCTTGCAAGTAAAGTCAATGGCTTCTTCTTCGTCGTCAGGCTTCTTCTTCGGTATTTATTCATCGGCGGTTGATGGTGAAATGGTGCATGACTGCCACCAACTGGTAATACTACTACTACCAATAATAATAATAATAATAATAATAATAATAATAATAATAATAATAATAATAATAATAATAATAATAATAATAATAATAATAATAATAATAATAATAATAATAATAATAATAATAATAATAATAATAATTCAAGGCATATTCTTCCAGTTTCACAAATCTGACAGTAGTATATCATTACATATCCTGTCTCTTGTCCACAAAAGCGACCAGAAGGTGATTAAAGTGTATTAATCTCTTCTGTAGAAAATAATTGCTGGAAACATTCAACTGAGTTGTCTTCCTTGACACCCTATCCACACTCACGCCCGTTACTCTACTACATTACCATAAAACAAAATATGGAATATTTTAGAAAAGAGAGAGTGAACTCTAAGGCTCAGGACATCACACAGTGTTCTGAACATCCTCTCCACACTGAGTTTGAGCTCCTAGCCTCTGGCAGGAGATTTAGAGTGCCAAAGGCCAAATCAAACAGGATGAGGGACTCTTTTGTAGCCCAAGCCATCACACAATTAAATTTGAATCTTAGAAAGAAGTGAATGATTGTGATGTGGAATGATGGTCCTGCCTTTAGTTGTCCCTCGTGGTGTATGGTCACTTGTCCCTGCCAGCATTTTCCTTGGATCTTTTTGATAGTGATTGTGTTTGGAGTTGTGTTACTATGTTGTGTGTTTGTTGTTTTACCCACCTGCAAAGCAAATTTCCCTCAAGGGGACAATAAAGATAAATTGAATTGAATTGAATTGAATTGACACCTACAAACAATTTAGAATCACCAATTAACCTCAGCATGTTTTTGGACTGTGGGAGGAAGCCGGAGAACCCTTTGAGGATCCACGCAGGCACAGCGAGGACATGTAAACTCCACACAGAAAGATCAGTCAGGAATCAGACCTAAAGCCTTCTAGCTGTGATGCAATGGTTATACTATTAGTAGTTGTTGCAATTTTAGCTGTAGTAAGTTTCCTTAAATTGATATTTATATTAATTAAAGCTGTCAACTTTGTACATGAATGATTAAAAAAAATGTGAAAAAAAAGCAGCCTCCGTGGATCTGACTTCTTTGTACAGCACATCCCACAGATGCTTGATTGGATTGAGATCTGGGGAATTTGGAAGCCAAGTCAACGCCTCAAACTCGTTGTTGTGCTCCTCAAACCATTCCTGAAACATTTTTGCTCTGTGGTGCATTACCCTGCTGAAAGAGGCTACAGTCATCTGGAATACTGTTTCTATCAAAGGGTGTACATGGTCTGCAACAATGCTAGCATAGGTGTCAAAGTAACATCCACAAGGATGACAGGACCCAAGGTTTCCCAGCAGAACATTGCCCAAAGCATCACACTGCCTCTGCCGGCTGGCCTTCTTCCCATAGTGCATCCTGGTGCAATGTGTTCCCCTGGTAAGTGAAGCACACATACACACAGCCATATAAAAGAAAACATAATTAATCAGACCAGGCAACCTTCTTCCATTGCTCCGTGGTCCAGTTCTGATGCTCATATGTCCATTGTTGACACTTTCGGCGGTGCACAGGGGTCAGCATGGGCACCCTGACTGGTCTGCAGCTATGCAGCCCCATATGCAACAAACTGTGCTGCTCTGTGCCTTCTGACACCTTTCTGTCAGAAACAGCATGAACTTTTTGAACAATTTGAGCAACAGTAGCTCATCTGTTTGATCGGACCACATGGACCAGCCTCCTCTCCCCAAGTGCATCAGTGAGCCTTGGCTGCCTATGACCCTGTCGCCAGTTCATCACTGTTCCTTCCTTGACCATTTTTGATAGATACTGACCACTGCAGACCAGGAACACCTCACAAGAGATGCAGTCATCTCGTCATGACAATGTGTCCCTTCTTCCTTACACTTGCTCATTTTTGCTGCTTCTAACAAATCAGCTTTGAGGACAAAATGTTCACTTGCTGCCTAATATATGCAACCCACTAACAGGAGCCACGATGAAAAGATAATCAGTGTTATTCATTTCACCTGTCAGTGGTCATAATGTTATGTCTGATCGGTGTATTTGTCCACATTTTTCTTTCATACCATAAAACCCCCCATCACATCCTTCCATTTCTCTTGTCGCCTTTCTTTCCATCTCGGCTCCTGACTTCTCTTCTTTTACAATTAACAGAAATATGAAAGAATACTTAGAGCCTTAAAGAAATGACCGAGACTGAGCTGTCATAATTATTTTCCACTTCTTTATTCTTCATGGTTCTTTGTTGTCCATTGTGGTTCCAAAGGGTCACAGCAAACCCAATCAAAAACCAACAATGAGAAAATATAAGAAAAAATCTCACACACCTTTAAACAGAAGTGATGCTGCCACATTTAGTCTAACTATGATTCATAACCGGTATTTAACATTGATGTATTTACTTATATTTCATTCTCATTTACAAAATACACAAACTCAAAGACAACATACAGCATTGTTCATTTACACTTCTTTTTTTGTCTTTTTACTTTTAGATTTATGATTCCACAGTTTCTATACTTACAAACAATCAACTACAGTTTCTACAGCACAGTACGGTGACAAAGGTGATAAATTC
Organism: Amphiprion ocellaris; assembly: GCF_022539595.1. Lineage (NCBI taxonomy): Eukaryota > Metazoa > Chordata > Actinopteri > Pomacentridae > Amphiprion > Amphiprion ocellaris. The sequence goes on from NC_072774.1 coordinate 13,234,161, forward strand.
TTTGTTACATTTAATTAATGGCAATGCAATTTTATTGACAAAAGCCTCAAGACCTAGGGTTGTTTTAGAGAGAACACACGAATGTTAGCTGTTTAGTTCTGTGTCATTATATGCCAACACTCAGCATTTCAGTGGACGAGGCCAGTATGTAGTAATGTGCTCAGATTCCCAATAGCTTCAAAGGAGAGAATAAGACACAGATACCCAAACACTTATTGCTTTGTTAACTTTTTGCACTTACAATGGACTGTTGCTCAAAGGCAACATGTTAATTATACAAAAAACCCTGTAACATAAGCTAAGATATGTATCTACGAGAGACAATCTTGACTTGGACGGAGCCTGGACTGAGTCACTGAGACATGTTAGCGTTTTAACAGCATTCCATGCTGAATAAGTACGACAGTTACCTTGACATCGTTGCTCTTAATTCATGGGTGATGTAGGACAACATACAGAGAATAGGACAGCTAATGCATCTATATTTGTACAGTTAATGTGCATTTATTTATTTACTATCACTGTGCTTTTAAGAGGGGATCTGGCAAACTTTTACTTTCTGATGTGCTGGCCATTTTGGCTTCTGAAGTAAGTATTTGTTGCAGTTTCATAATAAGAGCACATGGACTCTTAAAGACAGGTTCTCATATGAGCAATGAGAACAAGTCTTCATTAGTACATGACAGCAGGGAGTCCAGGTGTTTCACATGAGCGATGGCAAAGACTGACTGCACTGTCATATAGATCCAGGGCTCAACAGGTTTGAAAAGCTATCTTAATAGTTACATTGTAGTATTTTTATTTTATTTACATATATTCATATGTATCACAAGAGAATTGGTGGTGTAATGTGTAAACTCAGGCCATACAAAACATTTGGCAATAATTCATGAGAGGTGGTACTCATGGCACACTTATAGGTAATGGATCAGATGTCAAATTTAGAGAAAATGAGAAGGTGAAATGTAGAGGGGGCGTGTTCCTGGTGGGCTGTGAAAGAATAAAAAAGCACCTGCTGTATGTTCACAATTGCACTTGTGTTCACAAAATTTTCATTTGGTAGATTTGTGCTCTTGCTAAGCCCAGTTCTTCGTGACATGTGTAGCAAGGCTGCATCAGGATGTGTCGTGAAGAACTCGAGGCTTTCACAATTGTGCATGTACAACAGTGTACACTTAGTGCAATGGTTTGGCTGTTTATTCTTGAGTCTACGTATGGCTGCTATCCTACAAAATGGCAGTTTGGACAAAAACATTCTTTGTTTTTTCTTAATCTGACATGTCTATGATTGTTTGTCTTTTAACGTGCAATTGTGAACATATCAGTGTTACTTTTCTTGATCAGGGGAATGTGGCAACCTTCCACCGGCACTCTGTGCTGTTACCTGTGCAGAATATATGACAATCAGCCCTTGGCAGTGAGTTGTCTATGGTGAATATCATGTCATATCTGGCTACATCAGTATCATAAAGCACAAATAAATACAAGGTACAGCAAATTTACCCCCATTTGCACAAAAATCCTTTTCTAATGCAGTTAATCTTTGCTGCTCAATCTGTTACATGTTCAACGGATGTACAGACCCTCAGTTAGCAAAATATGAGAACCTTGGGTGCAGAAATTTAGCTTGAATCTTTCAAACTCATATTTCTAGAGCAAAAAGGCAGGATAAGCATGTCCAGTATGTTTTCACACCATGTTTGTTATCTATATGACACAGCTAAACCACATCCAGATGAAAATAGTGAAATGGCAAAAAGACAAAATAAATAAATACAAATAAAATCTCAATATTGCACAGAGGTTCAATATTGCACTAAGAAGCACACTCACGTTAATATAAACATTCAGTTCACACAGGTATTTAGATTATAGTTTTGTTTTAAAGGTTAGCTTACACACCTAACACAGTTTGTGCCAGCACTGAAACCATTAGATTACTTACTTTTCCTCCACATGTAATAAGTTTGAATGAGTGCAGATGTATTTAAAATTTGATGTCCTTTTGCTGCATGTGCTGAGAACAGTTTGGGAAAGTTCATCAGCTGCAGAAAAAATTAACTGTGCTGTCTTTTACGGGTAAAAAATGTCAAAATACTACAGCAGTTAATCGATGTGCGAATGCCGTTTACATGTTTGTACTCTCAATTTTTCATAAAGGTACATACATACTTTGTGACATGCATAACACCCTCCAAAACATATAAGAGACAAACATCCTGTAAGTCTGAGAGGAGAAAGTACTTTTTAAAAAAAAAAGGCATTTTTCTCACAAAGGGATATACAACATGACTGAAAACGATGACTGAGTGTGAGATTCTGAACATTTTCATGAAGAAAATGTTAGTTCCACTCCCACTCATGAATGCTGTGCTTTACATGTACAAATCTCTGTGATGAAATGGCATTGGAGACGGCACACAAATTTCCCCTTGTCCACTCTTTGATTTGACTGACTTGTTCAGAGGTGATCAATGCTATAAAGGGAGAGAGGGGCTCGACTGATCTCCTTATCGCAGTAAAACAGTAACAAAAGCAAACCTGGAATGTTCTATAATCTATAAAATGGCAGTTTGTCTGTACACTAACACAAGACCTCAGGAGATAAAGAATGAGGATAGGCCTTTGTTAAAGAGAAAGCCAAGAGAGGAGTGTCTTGGTTTTACCCCGCAAAGTCAAAAATGCTTCAAATCGAGGCAGAAAATGTTGCATTTTTGAGTCCAACAATGACAAGACTTGAAAGGTGAGTTGAACTCAGAAGAATGGAGGTGACTACAGAGAACTCTGCAAGGATGGCTAGTGGTCATTTCTATGAGTCTATTTGCATGGCTCGGAATCAAGAGCCCCCATCCACAGGACCTCCAACCCCACATGAGAGCATCTACATTGGAAGGGGATAAAATCTATTAATTTAATATATTTGCATTTGTTTCACGTTTTCTTACTGCTCCAATTCTGAGCAATCATCAATGATTAGCAGCTTAAGGCTTCTAATCACTAATCTATCAAATAACGCTAAATGTTCTGGGGAGGGGTTAGAGGGCAGGATTCGGAGGGTTCTTGAGCTGTTTGTTCACAGTGTGGCTAAAACTCTTCTGCCCCCCACCCCCCTGCTCTGGAAAGGTGTTGGCGCCACACTATTGCAGCACCTGACCTCGTGTCTCTGGTAGTTTAAGGGCCAGAAAGCTGCCTGCTGCCAGCGCCCCTGAGGCAAACAGGATGGGCACAGCCTTGGTGATACCAACGAACGAGGTGAAGATGCTTATTCCTAACACGGCCGCCAATTTACAGAGGGCATTGAGGAAGCCGAATGCTGTGGTTCTGGGGAAAGAAGAAAGAGCAAAGTGTCAGTTCCATGTCAGTTGTTTGATCAGTTTAACCCTGCAAAGGCCACACGTGCAAAATAAAATGCGTCACTGCAAATTTGGGTTACACACTGTGCAGCACATCTGGCCCAGGGTTTAAACTCTCAAGTCAATGGTTTTACAAATTCACACCGTTCTTGTGTGACTGCCATGCTACTGATGGCGCCTTGTGTTAAAACTCCGTGACGTTTTAAATCTGTTCCACAGAGAATACTAAACTGAAGCTCGACTTGGAAAATGTATATCACAAATTAAAATAGCTGTCAGAAAATTCAAATCTTTTAGACCTAGTTGGGATCTATTTGCACTGAAAATGTTTAGCCTGTACAGAGAGATCTTCTGTACAGTGGACGATGCCATTCAAAATGAAGAGAGTGTTTTTGAAATGAGATCAGAGGAAACTGACAATTTTCAGAATTTTCCTAACAGTGTTTGAGATTTTTCCCAATGAACATGGCCAAACACTGAGAGTAAGATGCTTTTCAGTACATTTTTTAAGTACAACTTTAACTAATAAATAACAATTCATGAATTACTATTCATGATGCATGCTGTTATGGGCTCCACAGGTTATCAACGCTGCAAATGAACTGTAAATTTTGCTCCCAACATAGTCAATGTTGTAATAACATTTCTCTAGAAACTTACAATACTGTTAAAACTTTGAAAATCTGACATCAAATCTGCCATCTAACAGGTGAAAAATTCTGTGTTGGTTTTACTGGGTTGAACAAGGAATACAAACTACCGAATGAGAAAATCAGATAATGTATTTTTCCCTTTCTATCCCAGCAACAGCTGTGCTCTTGCTGTCACTGACTGTAGAGGCTGCAGGGACGTGATGCGAACACTAGGTGGTGCTGCCGTCCTCAAAAATCAAAATTCTGTAACGCTGCCCTCCCACTGAAGACAGGCTGGCAACACAAAACATACACTTTCCTGCTTTGGTAAAAATGCAGAATTATTGTTTGCAAAAGCAGTCTTTTTTTTTTTTTTTAAAATCTATTATGGGTTCAACTTCAACAACAAAAAAAAGTCATTTGAAATTTTACTTACTATTAAAAATTCATTAAAAATAAGATCCTGTTTACACCATTGGGTGGCAGCAAGTTAAACGCTAAATACTTTACATCATAAGCACCTCCAGTGATTTCACCCCACAATGTCATGCATCCCTGGAAGCCAGCCAGTCGATATGAGGCAGCTTTTATGACGTCGTTCAACACGTCACATGGCAGCACCGACTCTGTCTTCACAGTGTCTAGGAGATTTCAGGGCACAACTAGCTGCCTACCTCTTGTCAGAGGGGTACAGCTCAACGGTCAGCACATCCAGGGCGTTCCAGGAGGCGATGCTGATTCCTCCAAACAGGCAGAGCAGAGCGATCATGGCTGACTCACTATTGCCAAAAGACAGGAAAAAACAGCTGACGCAAGAGATCACGCTGGAGCCCGCTGTGGATGGGGAGGAAAGAGAGGAGTTTGAAAAGCATGAAGAAAGGAGGGAAATCCTGCATAACTCAGCTGAAAATTACTCTGTCTGAGGCTGTATTTCTTTAACTGTAATGTATATGGGGTTGAGACTACAAAACATGCATAAACTTAACCAAAATGACACCATTTTTGAGAGCTAGAATGAGTAAAAACAGCAAGAATGTTTGGTTCTTGAACTAATTATATGTGAGGGAAAAACAACTAAATTTAATAGAAAAAAATTGACATTTCATCAAAATTGCTTTATTCATCATGTCACATTTAAATAAGCCATTTGCTGCAACCAAAAATGCAAAAATTCTGCAGTCATCAGTGCAAATGAAAAGCCATTATTCACTCAGTTGCAACCAAGATTCCAAGATAGTAACTTTACTATTCAGTTAGTTAGCATTTTATGCAATTTTGTGGGGATTTAACTGTAAAATTTTAATTTGTTAGGTAAATCTCCATAATTAATAACACTGCAGGATCTTAACTGTAATATTTTAGCATATTGCATAAATTTGCAAAGCCCCTTTTATTTATTTACTAGAAAGCACATTAGTCCAAGATAGTCACTGTTTTAAATGTGCTTTAGAAATAATGGTGACTTGATTTAATTAAACCTGACAGCTCATGCCAGGAAACTGCAATGAATGCAGTCTTGTTGGTGCTCAGCCCAAATTTTGAAGAAATCGTGCAGACAAAACTAAATAATATAATGTTTTTATTGCCTAAAACAAAAGATGGACAACTGTCCAAATCACTGGATGTGTTGGGTTGCTTTTTGTAATTGATATGGCCTGTGGTGGTTGAATGCCATCTGGTTTTAAGGTGGATCCTTTGTGGTCTGTGACACGGGAGACTCCAGACCCAACCTGTCTCCACCTATGGGTGACTGGCTTGGAGCTTCAGACTTGCACCTCAGCCTTGTTCTTCTCCCCACCTACCGACCTGCGTGACTGAGCCACCACCTAGTTTCCCCTCCTACCATACAGCAGCAATCGCTACACCTGGGCTTAAATCTACAACCAACAGTCAGGGTGGCTGTGATTTGATGTGAGCAGTTTGCCTCGGTGCCTCTTGTGTTTTTGTGTTCTATGTAACTTTGTTTTATTTGGGTCTTTGAGTTAGCAACACCCACTAGCCTAGGACATAATGTTTTAATGTCTTAGATGACTTATGTTGTGAATTGTCACTATATGAATGCAATAGAAATAAAAACTAAATTGGATTGAGTTGTCCACGAAACTGTGCATGATATCGGGATCTAAGAATACTCACAATACTTGGACACCTTGAGCAAAGGCCAACAATTAGAGTAGACATCATATTGCTTCTGATGAAAGATGCAGCTGTTCGACAGAAATTAACTCTTTCCTTTGCCTAGTCAGTGTTGCATAGCCCCTCTGAATCTGTCATTTACCACTCTGCACTGCTCTACTGGCAGAAAATTGCGACAGGTGCCTTCAACAGCTACCTGGTGTTTTTAAAATGCTCCCCTTTTCTTGGCTGCCTCCATTTGGAATCTGAATATTCAAAACGAACTGCAAACCCAATTCTTATTCTTTTCCCCTGTATCCGCACATGGCGCTAAGTAATGAGATCGAGTGTTACCTAGCATCCTCAGCCGTCCAATTTTGTCCATGAGCAGCGCAGAGACGATGTTGCCTGGCAACACAGCCAAGGTGCCCAGGAAACTGACAAAGTAGACCATGTAGGCATTATTTTCATCACTTATGTCACTTAGTAGGCAGCCTTCTTTGTTGTGCAGGAAAGTGCTGTTGATGAGCTTACAGTTGATCAACCTGTATTTGAAAAGATCTGTGGGGAGACGAGGGCAGGAAGAGGAGACAGAAAGAGAAAAGGATCAGGAAGCTTTTTGGCGGGAGGCCGTGTTAGACACACTTCACCCCTAACAGCTCTAACAGGACATCAACACATGAACAACCTTTAATAAATTCTATACCACTCTAGTGACAACTTTAGTTACGGTTATAATGGGAAGTGTACCTTATATGTACACACACACACACACACACACACACACACGCGCACACACACACACACACACACACACACACACGCACACAAACAGCAGGAAGATACTTGCAGGAAGAGTCAAGTTTATTAATCAATAACAACTTATTGTAGAGATGCTCACTTCCTGTCAAAAAACTATTATTTCCACCAAGACATCATGACATAGAAAATTGTCCTTTTTTTAAAACCAGAGTAACTGTCAGCAGTTCTGTGCTGTTGCTTCATGGGCAAAGCTTCCCCCAAAGATGAATGCTTGTTCAAACAGTTTGTTAAAAAGTAAATGCATTGCTGAGAGAGAACAACAAAAGGTACACATGAATCATTGTTTCTTCTTTTCATTTGTTTTATTCAGAATTTTAGTGGAATTATTTTTCTTAAATTTCACATTTTTTAAATTTTATGTAATAATCATTTTTTAAAAAATATTGGTTGCAATGATATGTTAGAAATATGTAATCATTTTTCTTATTTTGTTCATTTTTACTGTCACTTTTTTTGGACATTTTTCAATCATTTTAATTTTTGAAGCATAATTTTTGGCAATTTTTAATAATTGATTTCTTACTATAATTACATATTTGCATTATTATTTTAAAATCAATTTTAATTAAAGTTTTTCTTAACTTAATAGTTTTTTGTCTTTTCTAATGGTCACATTTGTAAATCATTTTTAGGGTGCTAAAGGGTCCATTGTGAACCTATTGGAACCCTATTGGAATGCAAGGAATTGTAATTATTCAACAAGCATTAGTGCTCAAACATTGTCAAAATGTTCCACAAGGGTGTGGCCATGGTGGCCCCAGAAGTTTGATGTTTCGCTATGAAAGCACCAAATGAGTGGCGATAGCTGAGCTGAAAGGATGCGAGGACCTGATCAACGCTGCTTGCAGCTTTAATTCTTCGGGTTATTTCTTTTTTTTTTTTTTTTTTTTACGTTTTTAAATTTTTTGAATCAAATAACTAAAATTTGACTACAAGAATTGAAGACAAACTCTAAATTATACATTAAGAAACCTAGACAACCTGGTTCCAAGCTATAAGAATAGTGCGAACGTCCCTTTCCAACAGAAGAAGAATCTGATTCAACTCGTTCCAGAGAATCTGGAACCCAAACTGGAAATTTGGCCGTAAAAGAATCAGGATGAGTCGTTGTTGTGCTTCCAGAAAACGCTGATGGAATCGTAATAAGAGCAAGTAAAGCAAACATATACAGCCAAATACCATTGCAACAGAAAGGATAAACATATCGCTCAAAAGAAATAAATAATATATAATCATGCGAAAAACGTCCACAACAATTGAAAAACCATCTGCAATTGCTGTCATGGTTCTATCAAAAGAAGCTGCAATTCGTGCTCTGGCTCTTTGATATGCTGCTGCAATCCATGCTCTGATTGCTGAATAAGTTGCTGCAATTCGTGCTATGACTGTGGCAATAGCTGCTGCAACCGATCGAGCAAAGTTATAAGGAATTACAATCATTTGCCCGATTCCACAAACTGCTGCTCGGCCCACGGACACAATGGGTCCTATAGTGCTGGAATAAATGGCTGCAGTTACTTGCTGGACTGTGGATATAGGAATTTCTTCTGGCTGACTCTCAGAAGGGTTTGGTGTTGCTTCATCAGGTAATACGTCATATTGCAAGGTGTTCTCATTGGAGGTGCAACCATCAGTGAGAGCTACAGACAGCTGTTCACTGGAATCGTCACTCCAACCACGAGCTTGCTCAGAGTCATTGCTCCAACAGGCCAAGCCTTGTGCACAAGTTTGACGGAGTTTCCTAAGATTGCGGAAGTTGCTTGTGTTGGTTGCAGCAGTTGAACCCTCAGGATCTTCTCTTGCTCTGAGAGAGGCATCTGAGGAGCAGTGAGCAGGCTCAGCCACATTTTGGGTTCTGGTAAATGCAGCTGCAGTGTATCTGAACAGGCTGTGGGAAACTGCCCTGGCCCCATGAAACACAGCTACGAACATTTGGGAATCTGACCCAAGCACATTGGCTGCAGTAATCCACTGTGACTGAGACATGTTGGTCAATTGAAGGATTTCAGTACCTCTTCTGTTGTCCACGTGCTGTTGTCGAGTTTTACAAAATTCTGAGTGTCTTCAGAAAACTAAGCAAGAATATAGGATAGAAAATGACGGCATCAGTGACGTCACATTGTCTGCACAAAGACGCCTTTTGTGACGTCAGCGCCTGTGCCTCTCATGCATTTTTTAAAAACGACCTTGCCTCCCAACGTTCTGCGCCGTACGTTGTTGAGACATCCGGTGTGCGCGTGAGAGTATCTGAGAGGACGTCGCTTGGAAACAACAAGTGTACTGATCGTGCTGTGTTCAAACTGCAGCAGAGACAGCGGCTGTGTGTGAAGCTCGGAGGCCGCAGGTTAGATCAGGACCTCGGAGAGAAGCCCTCAGGCTGCCAGCCGCAGCCTGCATGAGGACACCGGCACAGGCTGGACGATTTGCGCTTTGTCTTTGTGCTGCGCTCACCGCTGCGTAAAATCCATAAAGGTGAGGTGGAATAAAAGAGATTCTACGATCAGGACAACAGAAAGCTTTCATGTGGTGATGACTCTTTTTAAACACACGGCTTCCATTTTCTTACTGTCGTTTACAACCTAAATATGTACTGAAGCGCAGCCTCCGTGGACAAACAGCTGCCTCGCAGTCGTAGTGGACGTGGGCATCCAGCCTCCTGTCACTTATAGAAATCATTTTCAGCATATTTTAAAGTTAATACAACAAAAACCTGACACTTAAATCGTATTCATTTGTCTCAGACGTTTTCGCATCTTTTGTTTTTGTGCCAAAAAGTGATCGTCTGACAGAAAAACCATTTGTATTCAGTTGCTTTTATCTGTGTCAAACTGTCATAAAGAAATAGTTACTCCGCCAAAGAACGGCGGAGTTATGTGACGATCGGTGTACGTTTGTCTGTGAATCTGTCTGTCCTGTGCAACATTACTCAAAAACAGACTAACAGATTTTGATGAAATTTTCAGGGAAGGTCAGAAATGACACAAGGGCCACCTCATTAGATTTTGGCAGTGATGCAGCTTATAATCTGCATCCACGGATTTGTTAAGGATTTTCCATTGCGAGATATAGCTGCCGGCACGGTGTCGCCGTAACCATGACAACAAGTCAACGCTGTGTCAGTTACCTGCATCAATTCACTCGACCTGATCCATATTTTGGTCACACAGTTCGGTATCTGTACATAACGTACGCATGCACAACATGCCTGTGCTCATGCAAAGCAATTTTTTATTTATTTAGTTAGTTTGTGGGTCGATATATATTAAATGGCCAGATTCTATGTTGCCTTGATTTCTGAATACACAAATTGAGGAATGAACAGTCTTGATGGAGTACTGCGCTCTAAGAGTGATTTTCTTGTTTCTATTGTAATCATCCTAATGTGTCTGTATTATTTCAACTGCTCTGCACATCAGATTATAAAAGTGAGTGAAGCTCCACTCTCAAAAGGAATTCAGGGAACCCTGATGCCATCACTTGTTAAATGTGTTGATTCAGAAAAATCTCTCACTTTGTGTTGACAATATATAATGTATTAAGCTTGGTCAGTGTCAAAACTCTGCAGTTTGCAATACATTCATAATTTATATAACAAACTATGAATGAGCATTCATAAAAACTGCATAAAACCTTTTAGTAAAACCTCTGGCTAAATTCATTACAGCGTAGCAAAATGTCACACCTGTAAGGCTCAAATGCTTTTTCCATGTGTTTTATTTCCATCATGCTGCAGTGTAACAATAAGCAGCACTGTAACAACTATCACTCAGCCTTATTCTCTGAACACTGAGCCCAAAGAGAGAATAAGTCTAAAGAGCAAACAAGTTTCTAATTCCCGTTCTAATGAGGAACTCCTGGCTTATACTGATAGCAGCACTGAGTGATTTCCCGACTTGTGCAAAGACTGCTAACAGCAAAAACAAAGGAAGAGCAGCGTCTGGCTACAACACCTATTGTGGTTGCATGTGTGGACACAGTTGCTGAACCTTTTTCTCCCTGCGTACTGTATGATACAGATCTTGTTAGTTTTTTTCTGTGTGAAATTGTGTGCAGTGGACAAAATCATTTGACAGTTTTACATGAGAGACGGTTTTAAACCTGAAATTTGCAGCTCTGAAATGCTGAATAGGCTGCACAGTGGCGTAGTGGTTAGCACTTTCGCCTTGCAGCTAGAAGATTCCTGGTTCGTGTCCCAGCCTTGCTGGGGTCTTTCTGCATGGAGTTTGCATGTTCCTCCTGTACATGTGTGGGTTTTCTCTGGGTACTCTGGCAACTTTCAGCCAGATTCCCTTCATCTTTGGTTAGCTTTATCCAGGTTGTAGACTAGGGTTGAACAAATTGTGGAAAATATCCAGTTGTGATTTTTTTTTTTTTTTTTTTTTTTACATTTTTCACAGATTGATTTGATCGCGATTACATTTTTTAAAGTTTTCGGCTCAATATTCACTGCATAAATAGGTGTGATGGAGCAATACTGCATAAGATATCAACACTGGGCAATAAAATCCAGCATTAATCTCATCATTTAATAGCCCACCTCATATATCTTAATTTCAATATTTGCAGTTTGCTAAAGGTGTTAATTCAAAGTGCAATTATGATTTGAAATTGACTGTACAATTTCAAACTGTCATAGTGTTGGTTAAAATCTGCCATTACGTGTAAATGAAAGTATTTTATTCTGCATGTTGGACCTGAGTTGTGGCATCCTCTGTGGATGGTGCTGGTTACAGTGTTGACTCAAATGGGGATTTATTTTTTCCCCCCGTTTTTTTTAGGTATTGATGCATCATAATACATTGTTAACAATATTTTCCAAATTGGTGCAATAAATGGTCCCTGAGCTATGGTTGCTTCATTAGAATGCATTGCAGACACGAAAGAGTGAAACTCTGCCTGTCGCACTACATGAAAAGAAGTTATTTATAAAGAAATCTTTAAAAACATGATCAATATCAAAGAGAGAATACAGAGAGAGAGGGAGAGAGAAAGACAAGATCACAATGCAATCACATTTCAACTTTCAGGATAGACTTTATTCACCTTTTCTTGGGATTTCTAACAAACAATCACCCATTTTTTATGAAATGTTTATCATTCATGACATCCTCGGCTTGTTGGGTTGCAGTTGGTCTCTTTTGCTGCACCACATTTCTCTTTCACAAAACACTTACTGTACCTTGCAAAGAGCACTCCATTTATTATCTAACATTAATATTATTTCTCATTTGTTCGATAAAAGCAAACCTTTCCAAGTTACAATCAAAAGTAACCCTGAGAAAACAGTTTAGAATTTGTTGCTGACCTAAATGTGATGTAAGACCATGGTTTCCCACCTTTTCATTTACCAGTATACAGTATTTATGCATGTGTGTTACCTACCTGTGTTATAGAACAAAGTGGCAATGAAGGTGCAGTTCTTGAAGAAGGTATTGGTGGAGGTGATGTCCTCAAAGTAACACTCCTCAAACAGCGAATCCTCAAACACCATCGACCTCATTTTCAGGTTCATAAACCTGCAAGCAATTACACAAGGGAAGGAAAGAGAGGATGAAGAGATGTAATGTGGGAGTGGGGACAAAAAGAGGATGCAGATAGACAAACAAAGCCTCTCTGCTTGACTGTCAGATATTCTATTACCATATTAGAGTGAATTTTAACATCTGAAATCACATGCAGAGTTCTGGCTGAAGAGGCAAGGCCAAAGGCAACATCAAAAACAGGCCTGTTAAACATGAACAAGTCTGCAGTGCTTTCATCCAATCAAAGCAACATTCAGAATAAATCATTTTGAAGCTTTGTTTAGATTTCCATCTGATTTGTTGTTGCCCTCCACAAACTACTTACTCTCTGTGAAAATATCTGTACACTACTGGCAAAAGTTTTAGAACACGTCAATTTTTCCAGTTTTTTATTAGAAATTATGCATGGTAATGTCTCATTGTACTCTGAAATGAAAGCACAGAACAGATAAACAAATGAAGTAAAAAAAAAAAAATTAAAAATCAATTTAGAAACCAAAAAGGAATTCCACAATGGAAATCAAAAATTCTTCGGAAAGTTCTTCCCAACTAAGTTGCAGAAGTTCCCATAAATGTGTGGTTCTTGTAGGTTGCTTTGCTTTCACTCTTCTGTCCAGTTCATCCCAAACCAATTCTATGGGGTTTAAGTCTGGAGACAGTGCTGGACATTCCATGTTTTCAAGCTTACCATCTTGTTCTTTTTACCTAAGGTAGTTCTGGAATAACTTGGACTTATGTTTTGGGTCATTGTCTTGCTGTAAAATGAACCCCTGACCAACTAGGAACATATCAGAGGGTACTGCATGGCACTGCAGAATGGTAGCCGTTTTGGTTCAGGGTTCCTCTCACTCTGTACAATCACCAACCCTGGATCCAGCTAAACAGCCCCAGACCATCACGCTTCCTCCTCCATGTTTGACAGTTGATGTCACACACTGAGGAACCATCCTTTCTCCTACTCGACGGCGTACCAAAATCCTGTGTGATGAACCAAAGATTTCAAATCTTGATTCATCACCCCATAATACCTTCTTCCAGTCTTCAGTAGTCCATTGGCAGTGTTTCATGGCCCAGGCAAGCCTCTTTTTCTTCTTCTGACATCTTAGCAATGACTTCTTTGCTGCAACTCTGTCAAGCCTGCAATTCCAAGTCTTCTCTTCACAGTTGAAACTGAGACTTCTTACTACGACCACTGTTAAGTTGTGCTTGAAGCTGTTGTCCTGTGAGCCGCCTATCACCAAGCTGTTGACTCTCAGAAACTTGTCCTCTGATTCTGTTGTGGCTTTGGGTCTTCCAGACCTCTTCCTGTCAGAGTTTCCCCCAGTTTCTGAGTGCCTTTTGATGATGAAGAAAACTGTACTCACTGACACCTTGACTTTCTTCGCAGTTTCTCTGTAGGAAAGACCTACATTTTTCAGTGTTATGATGGTGTGTTTCTCTTCTATTGTTAATTGCCTTTTCCTCGCCATTTTTATAGAAACACACTACTTTCTAGTACAATACTGTTCAAATAATGCTCTGGAGGGTATGGTGCCACGGTGTGTTCCAACACTACTTTTATACAGACAGAGGGGGTTGTAAGTAATCAAGAAAAGTTGGGACATATGAAGGATTTGGTAGTATCGACTTTCAAGGCTTGATCAACCTCCATTGCTGCAGAACAGCTTTAAGTTGATAATCCATTTCTTGTTCCCTGAAAAAAGGTCTTTTTATATAGATGTCTGTGTAGTTTCTCTCTCATTCATCCAGGCCATGGTTATCCAAAGTTGTTTAAATCAATCCAACTGGACTTTAAGAAGGTTCCTTGAAGACCACACCTCACCACACCTCACAGAGGTTATAAGCTGAGGCAACATCAACCACCACCAGAACTGAAGAAGCCTCTTGGATGAGAGGTGAAACGTCTTCAAGGAACCTTCTTAAAGTCCAGTTGTCTTTTTATATAATTCTGAAATGTACATCATTTTTCAGATTTGGGTAACCTCACCTTTTTTAACCTCTGGCATGTCACCACTTACCTTTGTACTATTTCAAGCTATTCATTGGACTTGAACTACTTGAATATCAGTTTTAAAAAATGGAAAAATTGGAGCATTCTAAAACTTTTGACTGGCAGTGTATCTATCAGTCAGGGGGAAAATGTAAATTACAAAATTGTTTTTGAAGTAAACTCACTTGTCATTGAAGTACTCTCCCTGACGATGGACCTGGTTCTCTAGGGTGAAGTTAAAGGTGATGTGCTTTACTTCCTCCTTGACGAAGACCTTGGTGCGCGAGGAGTACTCCTGCTTCTGCAGGTACTTGATCATGTCGGGGAACCACACTGTCAAACCATAGTAGCTGGAGGAAGAAATAAAGGAGGGTTTTGCTTTCACAAAAAGACAAAGCTACTGGTGACAGGCTTGCAGAGGAAACATGATGCCTCTTTTGAAAAGCCCCATGGGAAGCGTTAGTGTGAATTCATATTCTAGTGCAATGTGGCGTTGATCACCAAACTCCTTACTGGTTATATATAAAGCATGCTGGAACCTCAGGACTTCAAGGTTGCTGCACACTTTCAATAAATATGTCAGGAAAATCCAGTTAATGTAAATAAGTTTGCCTTCAATTTAGCAAAGTATTGCATCAAACTGTAATTGTTATAGGATACAAAGATAAGTTCCCACTGCTTGGCAACTCAGCACTGTACATGCACTCAAGTACTATAATATATTATACTATAGTGTTAAAATACTATACTTTATCTTGTGCTCTGCTGAAATCAGTCAGAATCAACTCATTCTGAATCCCAACCCTGAACCACTGGATATACAGTACATCTGTCTGTATTTCATCTGAAACGCTGCGTTCTGTTCCACCTACCTTACGTACATATAGCTGCATATTTATTGTCAATAAATGTATATTGCACTTAACTTAGGCTCACTTTAATTTTGCGCTAAAGCTGTGGCTGACTTTAAACATACTCTTTTACACTTATCTAAAGCTGCACATAGTAGTTTAATGCTGGTTTTCCTTTGGTAACCTGTTGCTCCTGTTAAAATGCATGTAGATTTTATTTTGTATACATTTTTTGAAAATCAACAAAAAAATCTACCAAATTAAATTTTTTTTGTTTGTCTTAACATATTTGGCCAATAGAGCTGATTTTAATTCAACTGAAATTAATGATCAAAAGGTTGTATTTGTTCTCCTACATTTATTTAACAGCTATTGTTAGGAATTATGTAATTATGCAATATATATTATGTACATATTGTTATATAATATATACAGTACTGACAGGTGAGGTTGTTGTAGACAGACTGGTATTCAATTGCACACTAAGATTATAAAGAGTCATTAACATTAGCGTCATCTAAAATGATAAACCAACACCTACAGAGGCAATTTCAGAAACAGAATTATTTAGAATGTATGTCTACTGTTAAGATACTTTGATGCCATTATGTTTGTATTTTACTTGTAATAGTACAATTTTTAAAAAATGTATTATTAAGTAAAGGATCTTCAAACATCTTTTACAGTGTTTTTTCTGGTTTTGTATTTTCGTTTCCTGATTTATTGTCAACTACAAAAAGAAACACTTTGCGAGATCAATACTGTTACATCTTTAAAAGCTTTCCATGCTAATTAACAAGACGGAACACTGAGCATCCTCTGCATTTAGACCACCGACAGCTACCTGACTGCTTTGTGATCTACAGCAGCCAGCTCTTTTTGAAGTTGTTGCAAATAAATTGACTTCACTGAGTGATCTGGTAGCTAGAAAAATGCAGCATCAGTGCACCGTTACTCAACCTGAACTTACCTGAAGGACATAGAGAACCACACGGCCATCATCATGTAGGTGGTGCGGCGATACTGAGGGGAGAAGACAGTCTGGAAATTACTCCACACCTGAAGAAAAAACGCAGACACAGGAGATACACAAAATAATATATAGAGAAGATAAAGAGTAAACAAACACCAGACATCTCTGAATACAAGCTTCTGTAATAAGTAAACACCATGTCCCAGAATCCCTTTCCAGGTGGAGAGTCAATAAACACATGCTGATGCCAAACACACACCATCCACTGAGACAAGAATTCTCACTGAAATAAAACTCCTCTTTCTTGATTGCTGCTATGTACTACATTTCATTTAAAATTTATCATAATAATACAAGGGCTCCCATCAATAAAATATCAATTTGCGACTGCTTAATGATATGTTGTGAGTACATTTTATAGGTGTTAGCTTGGAGACTCTGTTATACACACTCCTGTTTTATAGAAATAGTTCAACATTCTGCGGAATATGCTCATTGTCACACATGCAGGGTGAGATAAGCAGATCGATATCACTCTTCTGAAGCTGCACCCAGGAGACTGTTATCTCAGCTTAGTATAAAGACTCAAAGGAGATGTGCCTGGCTTTCTTCAGTGTTCAAAAACACACTCACTAAGTCTAAATAATTAACATGTTTGTTAAATATGTCAACAAAAAGAAATATAAAAATGACCAGTTGTTGCTGAGCTTTTAACATGCAACAAACAGTCTGGTTATTTTCCAAGTGAGACACAAGGCTCTTCTCCTTTCACCATTTTGAGTCACCTCGTCTCCTCCTCCAGGGACTAAGACACATGGAGAGGAGGAAAGGAAAGTTGTCGAGGATGTATAAACTTTTGTTATATACTATTGCTTTTGGTATATCATGTTTCTTGTTCATCTCGCTTGATTTCACATTTTTAAAAAGTTTTATTAAAACTGAAATCAATATTATTTGGCTTTCATTCGACAAAACTGATATTAGGCGCAATAGTAAGGATGGCTTTATTAAGGTTTTGTTACCCATGATCCATTGTAGGTCATTTAAAGTTTCAGATCTGCTGACACTGTGTCACCAGTCCAATACATTTTCCTAGATAATACACACTTCAAGTTTCTCTTGACCATCTAAACAGAAAGCATTACCACGTAAGAACACAGTAAAGTTAAAAAAAAAACAACAACAACAAGAGACGAACCTGATGGAAAAGTGAAGTGAGCTTTATCCTCCATTTCTCATGCCAGGCAGCATTGTCGCCCATGTTCACCAGCTCATCCAACTGCTTCACCGTTTTGATGGTGGTCACCTTGGAGGCAAAGTACAATCACTGAATACTTACATATTCACTGATATTTAAATTATGAAAATGTGGTGTCTCACGTGCAGGAACTCTTCATGCATATTATCATGCCTCGTGCCTTTATTTAAACACAGCCGGTAACTTTTATTAATTTTACTTATTAATGCAGTAAGAAGAGGTTATGAGATATCTTTATGTCACCATATTTCACTGAAGTATTACTGAGAACTTTGTAGCTCGGGGCTTTAAGAGATTACAGGCGTTTAGAGCACATCTGTTTTAACTCATTAATATGCAAAATTATGCAGCACAGAGCTCTAAACCTGCTGCACTGAGTAAACCCACAAACAGAACACACATACATTATGACGATGTTATTTTCTGCACACATACAGCAATGTTGCACTATAAAAGCTTAATATTCTGGAGCGTAACTTACAGAGAAGACCCTCTCTGGATAACCCTTAGCTCTCATGTTGGTGTCGTGGACCTGCTTCAGAATCATCCACGCCTCGTCATGTTTCCCATTCTGGAGGAGGAAAGCAAAACAACTAATTTACATGTGAGTGAGCGTTCATGTTGTGGCAGTGGCAGTGATGCTGGAGCAGCTGTAAACCTGAAGGTTGTTTACAGACTGTGTTTAGTGTCAGTGCAGACTCCAGTATGATTCTAGTCACGGATTAGTCATAAAACTCAGGCGTGTTTTGATTCAATCATCTCATCAGTGTGTGAGATGTTATGAAATGATTAAGTAACAAATGTGACAAGTAACAAATGTCTGTTGGAGAAATGATTTCCTCGAGTGGTAAATGCAACTGCTTCGGTAAAACGTTACCATTTGTTCCTTCTTTTAAAAAGTTAAAATCAATATGAAAACATTGACAGAGTTTAGTCCTATTTTTTTATAAATATCCCATCCACTCAACTTGAATCCCTCTTTATGCTTTTTTGTTTTCTCCTTCTTTGCAGGCAACTTCAGAGAAGCCTTGGAACCTAGATGAAGCAACCATCTATTCACTGACATTTTGTTTTTAATCTTTGTTACTTTTTAATAGTGTGTCATCTTGACTAGGCCCCTTAAAAGAGATGTTAATCTCAAAGGATTTCCTGGTAAAAAAAAAAATAGGATAAAATTTATTTCTTCTAAGTATTAAAATGTAGTTGTGTTTCTGTCCGGATGTATGTGAATATGTGATTGTTCCCAGTAAATTTTCTTGTCCTTGACACATTTGTTAGAACATCTCGACAACTGTATCTATTTTAAACTTGTCAAAGTTTAACAAGCTGCTCTTCAGATTTGTTCCGTGACTTTTCTGATGATTTTTCTAGAGCTCTGTAAAAAGCTGCATCTTTATTCACTTGAATAGTGCAATGATGCAATGATGTCCTCTGATGCTAGCTGGATTCAAAGTGTGTGTGTAGTGTGTGTGTGTGTGTGTGCGTGCGTGCGTGTGTGCGTGCGTGTGTGTGTTTTAACATTAACTGAACTGATAATGATTTTCCAAAACTAGTTGTTTTGTGTGAAAACACCAGTTATATATGGTTCATTTATTGGAAACAGCTTTCAAACAAAACATCTCTGTACTGAAGCATAAACGTTTTCAGGACCCCTTACAAAAATGTATTTATGTCATACTACCTGGGGAGTGACTCCATATTAGTGAGTTTAACATAATAGTTTCAGTTAAATGGTAAAATAATATGTGCATTAGTAACATGGATGTGAACGGTTTCTTTTTATACAGAATCTTGCTTTTACTATGCCATGTTTTCTGTGTCCATATTCAAAATATGCTGCATAGGAATCAAAAACTTCAGCAGTACTTGATGTACGAACAGGACCTTGATATTCAGCCCGCTCCAAGATGTTTATATGTACATATTTATTTAGTCATTCAAAATATTCTGTAAGTAAGAAGCGTTTTGCTTGCTACACAGGATCTCACACTTTAAATGCACTAACGCCTGCTGTTTTCGAGACTAGTTAAGCATGTGTGGAGCCAAAATGTACTTAAGGTCTGAGTGTGGTGTGGGCTGACAGGCCGACCTCCAGGAAGAAGCGGGGGCTCTCAGGCATGGTGGTGAGGGCAGAGATGGCCGCCACAGAGGGAAAGGCACACACCAGCACAAAGACACGCCAGCTGTGAAACTGGTAGGCCGAGCCCATCTGGAAGCTCCAGCCTGTATGAGAACACAGAGGAGACAGCAAATGCAAAGAGAATGAGCATGAGAGGCTTCCTATAGTGATACTGTAAAGCTCTGGTTGCATGCATGTTAGTACTCTGTTGAGTTGGATTGCTCTCCTTGTTCCACTGCAGCTTATTTGACATTTTGAGCAACTTCTGTGTTTCACTTTAGGTAAAGAGAGAAATCACTGATGAAATTAGTCCTGCCGATACCTGACCCCAGAAATCCCTGAACCCTGGTTTGAAAGCCCATAAACGTTCATATTCATGCCAAATTGTGATTGATAATAAATTTTATTTTGTTCCTCTCTGTGATGATCTCTTTAGATTGAAGGCTTTCTTGCTATCACTCTGGTCTTCAGTTCCCTCCACAGATTCTAACGGGATTCAGATCTGGACTCCAAAATGTTGATTCTGTCCTCTGTTCTAACCCTTTCTGTTCTACATCATTGTCTCATTGGAAGGTCGACTGCTGCCCAAGGCAAAATTTTTCTGCAGGGCCCCTGATGGTTTCTGAAAGGATCTGTACGTCATCTGCTTTTCTGATGATGCGATTAACCTCAGCAAGGCTGCTTGAACAATTTCCACAAAGCATCACATTCCCACCACCATGCTTGACTGTGAAGATGATGTCCTTAGAGTTGAATATGTCTTCGTTCTTTGTGCCCAGACAACTCAATTTTCATCCCATTTGATCACAGAACTGAAAACAAGCAGTTTTCTTCTGAGCTTTTTCTGTGTGTCTGTCTTGGAGAAGCAGAGCGTTGTTCAGTGTCTGATTGAAATGTTGCTACCACTGTTCATTTTTGTGGTGATCCTTGAATACTTCTACCCTTCTGGCCAGTGCAGCAGTTATGTTTGGCTTCCTATCACGCACTTTGAGATTTTAGACCATGTGTACTTTTTGATGATACTTTGCACCAAGGTAACGGCACTTAAAGACACTTGAATATGTCGTTATAGCCTTTTCCCGTCTTGTGAACAGTCAGAATGTGCAGCTCTCTCTTGGTGACGAATCCTAATGAGCTCAATGAGCTCTTTGCTTTTAGCCAAGACTTGCAAGTGATTCGAGAAATACTGCATCAGCTGCTCTCAGCTGATTGTATATTAAAACTCTTCAGACCTTGGTAGATATTACCAGGTCCATTTAGAATGGCACAGAAGCTGCATTTTCTCTAAAATTTGCAACATTTTCAAGGGTATACATAATTTTGGAATAATAAACAGTTAAAATTCCTCACCACGTCTTACAATCTTTTGTCATTCACTATGAATCTAAATTTCGAATGGCTATACAAATTCTGGTGCTTAACAGACACACATATTGTCTTGATTAATGATAATGATGGCTGAAGCTGTCTCACGGCTCTAACTTTTTCTCACCGTAGTGTGGGATGATGGCCCAGGCCATGGCGGAGGCGTAGATCCCACCAATCATCCAGAACATGCAGAGCCAGCTCAGATGCTCTCCTCGCTTCTCCTGGGCCAGGAACTCCGAGTAATAGGAAAACACAATGGGGATGGAGCCGCCGATGCTGTGGTGTTAAAGTATGAAAACAGGAAGGAAAATTTATCATGAGCAGGAGGAGGAATCCACATTGGAGCAGCAGCAAATGGTGGGTAAGATAAGGAAGAGACGGAGGTATGAAAGTTGACAATGGGAATTTAAAAGCACCCATAATGAACAGAACCTGCACACTCACAATATGCACATTGTTTTCATGATTTTCTGTCATAATTTGCCCTGAAAAGCACTCAAGTGTACATTCTGAAGATACATCCATAGTGTGTGTGTGTGTGTGTGTGTGTGTGTGTGTGTGTTCATAAATAAGTAACATGGTTTGAATTCAAATTCAGTCCTATTCTGTGTTTCAACCCTTTAATCATGTGGTGTTACAGTAGGACACATCAATTCAAATGCTTGTAGTTAGTGTTGCTGGGTTGTATTTTGTTGGATCGTGCTTCTTGTATGGTTGTTTGTACAGAAAGTGTTTGCTGTTGCTGCATCACTGCACGGGGCTTTTGCTGCTTACAGTTCCTTGATATGTCTTCTGCTGTCTCTTATGGCATCTTGTTGTCTCTGTTTGTAGATTTTGTCACTTTAATGGTCAACATCTTGCCACAAGACTGTAGCTGAGAATTAGAGAGCTAGCTATATACTATCACATTCACCAAAATATTGATTAATGCGCACTGTCCTTATAATTGAATAATTGTTTCATGATGGCAGGCTAGAAAAATAAATTTCATTTGAGTTTGTGTTTCATCCTACCCTCAAATACATTTAGCTTCGAACATCAAATTTTTAATTCACCATTTGTTATTTTTTTGCATCAGTTTATGGTGAAAATGTCTTTATTTATGTAAAACACAAAATTCATGCAAGAAGCAACAATTGAAAATCTAATTTCACAATAAATTCAGTGACTGTCTGAGATCATAATACATATTTTGATGGTGCTGAATAGAAGAGGCCTGCTCCTGTCTGAGGGATTGTGTGGTCTATAAGTAACATTACAGAGGTTTTTCAAAAATAGTCTTCTGCTTCTTTAATGTTTTAATTAGGGGACACAACCGCACATGTTTTAAACATTTACTTAACATATTTCCTGGATCCCTCCAAAATGTACAACTGGAAATACAGTGCTTGAAATTAAAAGGAACGCTGTGTTCAGGGCACGCTTTGTTTTGGGGAAATGTTTTTTCTCATCCTTTTGCATCACTGTAAAATCCTCGACAACACGGTGTCATATAGAAATATTTCTAACACAGCTAAAACTAGACAACCTAATGTTCATCCACTGTATCTAAAGCCTGGGGAAGGTCATGTTCTGATGTCAGACTACTACAGGGCTGCCATTTTACTGACATTTTGCCACCAGTATTCAGCACAAGCAGAAATCAGCTGAAATAGCCGTAACAGGTGCATTTCAGATGAGGAGTATTCTACAAGCTAGTCGAGCAGTTGCAACTATATGTACGCGCAACTTCAATCAATAACTGTTCATTTTGGCTCACTGTATGGAAGATGTTGACTTGAGTGTATGAAATTACTCCTCTAAGTGCCACCAGACAAAGGGGAAGGTTAACTTCTCTTAACGGCAATACAGCTGCAGCATGTTCATGTGCCCCGTGACATGCATCATTGCTCTGCCTGCCACATTAACTGATGCACCACAGCGGTCATGACTGTCTAATTTCCAGCTCTGGCTGCTGTGCCTGTGTGACTCATCCGTCTGCTTACCCCACACCGGAAGCCAGGCGGCAGAAGAGGAATGAGCTGTAGCCCTGGACGAAGGACGAGAAGAAGGCAAACACGCTGTTGATGGAGAGGGAGATGAGGAGGGTCTGCCGCCGGCCAATTCGGTCAGCCAGGCCGCCCCACACAAAGGCCCCGACCATCATCCCCAGGTACACGATCAGACCTGGAGGGAGGAGGAGGGAGGAATCAGTGGATAACAAAGAGCAGAACAATGTCAGGGGAATGTGATGGGAAGAGATAATGAGAAGGAGAATAGAGACAGACGGTTTGATAATGAGTTATTATTCATCAGTAAACTCTACTTCCAGCCTTCTCTTCCACCCTCATTAGACTTCCAGTGCCCAGTAAATTAGCTGCTTTGACAGCCTGATTGGAATACTGAAGCATTTTCCATGAAGCGTGAAACAGAGTAAAAGAAGCAGGGTGCGGCCAAGATTTTCACTTTAAAAATCATCCTTTTAGTGAAGAGATCAGGAATAAATTAAATCACAATACCAGAGATAATCTGGATATTACAAAGAAAAAAACTAGTCAAGTTCAAAATGAAAAACTGGAATCAATCATTGCCACTGACTGTGTCTGAACTTCTGCTTTAAAGCCAGAGCGCAAGAATTTTACACACAATGCTGATCAGCTGAAGCTGTTCAGCTCCAGATAAATCTCTTCATAGATCTGGTTTCTATTGTGACGTTCCCACAATGATGCACCAGAAGCGATGCTTGGTAACCACCAATTGGCAAGAGCTGAAGAGATGGAGACAGAGTAGGATACTGCAGCTACAAATATGGTCTAGACTATAAGGAAAAACCTGGAAAGCTGCCAAGAAAAGTTTCTGACACTACAGATGAAAAAGAAACTCTGGTGATAAGGTTATAATGTAAAAATGAAACAGCGAATAAGTGTGTCTGTTTATGTAACAGAAGGTCTGCAAGTTTAAACACAAAGTTTCTGGAAAATATAACTATTTGCTTTCTTGGTGAAAGTTAGATTAGAAGGTTAATACTCACTACTAATCCACTTGTATCTGTGGACCAGGTTATGGTCTATTAGAGCTGGAGTATAGAGCTAGATTCAGGAGGTGTTAAACTTATATAAGAATACAAATGATATACAACTGACTTTATATGGAATTTTTTAAGCTTTAACTGTATATTTAGTCTATAGAAAAAGTGACTAAATCTTCCAGTATATGAAACAGTTTTTTGCACAAGCATACAACTGGAAGAAAAGATAACTCCTAACATCCTCCAATTTCTGCATTATGTTTTTTGCACTGACAACATACAAACAGTATAGCTTGAATGTTAGGAAAAAAAACAGCCTTTCTTCTGCTCTGCGTCACTTGGGAGCCGGCAGGCTGATAGCAGAAACAAACACCACCTTTTTAAACCCGGTCTTGTGATTTCAGGTGCTAACATGACTCACTTTTCTGCACTTATTCATGGCTGCCTCCCTCTGATTGGCTGTCAAGCTCCGTTTCTCGACTCTCTCTGCGGCACTGATGATGCTCCCACACATACACCAGTTGCTCGTTTGCAATTGGTGCTGTATTGACATCCTGTCAGCAGTTTTCGTGCTTCCTGAGACTCCAGCGACACAAGTTATTGGTGTGAACACTCTGAATAAATAAGGAGAAAAAGGGGCTTGTGCACAGAGGCCGGCTGTTAGAGCAGCATTTGGAGCTCATGATCATTTTTCTCTATGTAAAAGCCTAATAATGTTACATTTATGGTATGTTTAAGTCTATCACTAAAGCTCTGTTAAATACACAGAGTGGAAGAGCAACACACTTCACTATTTTATATTTGATTAAACTGAGTCAATGTAGTTGATTTTAAATCAGTTTTTGCCAGTATGACAATAGTATGTCATTACTGCATTAAACACCTGGCTAATCAATTTTGAATGATTCTGGCAAAAAGATTTGTGATATGTAGCTAGTTAGAATGTGAAAGATTTCCTTTCCCTCACATGCATGAGTGTCGTTTTACACTGACAAATGTAAACTACTCTTGTTGGTCTATCTGCTTCTGCTGCAGAAGAGGCAGTACTGACTGTAAGATGAACCAGAGTTCTGTTGAATCAGGGGTCACAAGCACTGCGTGCATTGTTTATGATCGGACCAATCGGTATTCAACCTATGCACACTTTCATCACTTGATCGGTGAGGCACTGTTGGCTTGTTGTAGGTCTGCATGCAAATACGTCTCCATGGCGTCTGCATTGATTCAATTCCTATAATCCTTCACTTCTTGCCATCAACACAGTGGTAACGGTAAATGATGGACAGATCTTGGAGGACCCTGGAGAAACAAAACCAGAGTCTCTTCCAGTTTGAGCTGCAGGCGGTGGCTTGACATCCTCAGCCTCCACACTGGGAGTGCAATGTTTGACCTCGCTCAGACTACACATGACGAAAGCACAATGGGACCACGAGCAGTAAAGACAATGAGTCTGTGCTTATTTGACAGAAATCTACACATTTTCTTGCTATTTTTGACCATTTCATTAAAAAAAGTATTATCCCTAAGAAAATGAAACAAAATTGTCTAAAAATATTTAATATTTTTAAATGCTCTATTGTTGTTGGGTTTTTTTTTTATCATTTTGGGCCTGGCTATAATCTCATTGCATGCATTCATCTATGCAGGAATCTGGAAAGATAAGAAAAGGTGGATGCGTTCAGTATAGCAGTAGTAGGAGAAGCCATGTGTGACAGAGAGGGCTGCCCTGGACACAGCTTCATCATTTTCACTTTATTTTGCTATAACAATGAGCTTACAGTACACTGAGCCTCGCAGCAATAATGAGGGCACAAACTGTATTCCACACAGTGGGAATCACAGCACAGTGTATAATATTGTCTTTCTGCAACTGGCGAATACAAACGAAGCTGAGGTCTGGCTTTATATTGATAAGTGGTGTGAAAGAGCCAGACAGATAAGGCATCGTGGGGTCAATTAAGCGGGAAAACAGAAGAAGCAGCCCACATAGGCTTTAAATGGATCTGTTGGATCAGCTACGATGATCCATCACACAGTCGAACAAGCTAACCGCTGAGATAATGAAGCTGAATGTTAGGGATCGCTAGGCTTACAATACTGAGGTAGAAAAAGTCGAGGTTAGCACTGAGGATGGAGGTTCTTGACTTCAATAATGTGAGGAGGGATGCCCTTTCCTTTTGGATGAAAGACCTTTGAAGGCATTGATTAAAGTCTGTGTGTGACTCACACCCTCCGTTTTTGTATTTTGGGAGTAAACATTGCAGAGCTGAATTGGGGAAGAAGGTGACTTTAACTTTCTTGTTTGATTGATTACAAGGGGTCCTCTGTGCACATGTTGCTGTGCTTCCATGAACACAGGCTTTACATGTGTGTGTTTCCAACTGAGGCAGGGCAGAGACACAGCTGTAAACTGCTTCTCCTGACAACACAGATGGCAACATGGAGCCAGCAGTGATGACTGGGCTCAGTAGCCGCAATGCAGCAGCATCAAGGTAGACAAACAGACAGACAGAAAGACGAGCACAGCGATCGGGGCGAGTCTTACAGTAAGCATCTCTTCATAAAGCTCCGGCTGGGAGTCCGCCTGCTGAGCTGACCTGTCACCCCCTCAGCACTCACTGCATCATTATCTCTCCCGCTGTCATCACAGTCAGCCGCCTGGCGTTTGTCTGTCTGTGTGGCTGGAATGCATTAGCAGCTGCCTTTGCCTCCAGGGTAATTTATATTGTAAATTATCTTGTTGATTTGAGAGATGAAATAATTGATTGATCTAACAGCGTGACAGACAGTCAAATCTTGCTGTCATCAATATTTAAAAGTATAGAAGTTTGTGATGCAGCAGGTTTGTCACTATATTACATCAGATCAATAAAACCTTTAAAAAAATCCCCAAAGGTAAATGCAAATTTTTACTAAAAATGTTCTTTTCACAGATTTCTTATACATACATATAACGCAATATTCGTATATTTAAAATGGAAGAATGTGTGCTGTCTTTCAGGTCATTGTTTTGATTTAATAGCCAAAAACATTTCACTATCACTGCTCTAATAGGCCTGATTCTGGCCACAGCAAGGAGCAGTTTTGAGCTACCAGTTGATCCTTTGCTTAAATAAAAGTATCAATACACCAATGTAAAAATACTCAATTACATGTAAAAGGACCTGCATGAAAAATTCTACTATATTGAGTAAAGCTGTGCAGCAGCAAAATGGAGTAAAAGTAATAACGTAAAAGTGCAAGTTTGGTCACTCTGACTGATGTATTATTTGTATTATTATACAGGACGTCATCAGAGTTAATAGTGAAGCATCAGTGTCTCAAAAATCCGAGGGCTCCAAATATGATTAATGTAAGACAAAGAAGAAATATAAAACTTTATGAATCTATCTTCAGTTTCTATCTAATATTGATTTGTGTTGCAAATCGCATCGTTTGAGCAAAAATCATTGTTTGGTGGAGCTGTAAACAACTCACAGACATTGAAACGTGAGCCGCAAAAAGCCAAAAATGTTGGAAACCTCTGGTTCAATCTTTAACTAAGTGTGGTATTTTAAAAGTTTGCTATAGTATCCACTGTGTTAAATCTTCATCTTAAAAAAGCTGCCACATAAATGTGATGGAGTAGAAAAGTGCAATATTTTTCAATAAAAGGAAAATGCTCAACTGTACTTATGCCCAGTGCTTCAGTTAAGGTACTTCCCACAAATCTTCGCTACACTACATGTCCAGGAACATGCAGCAGAACATGGAGGACCATTTAGCAGTTAATGACCTAAATATTTCACTCAAAAACATGATTGAATGAATGACAAGGCTGCTCCATATGTGCTGCTTGTTTACAGGAGCAACTACTTGCCAAATGATGTTATCAAATTAAAAGGTGATCAGTTGTCAGTGTTGTGATTTAAGACTCAAAAGTTTTATTTTTCTGTCACGTGTTTATTTAGTCGGAGCAGTGAATAGCATAGCAGCTGTTCCACAAGGATGCGCGATGACGAGAAATAACATTTCTTAAAAGTAGAAAAAGTCAGAAATTAGTAAAAAAAAAAAAAAACGTGAAATTTAAGTGCAGTGTGCATGACTCACAGTTGTGTGTGTGTGCGTATGTTTACACATAAGAGCATGTGTGTGTTTAGATACACAGTAAATGTTATATAGATATTTATATGGTGCTACTGTGCTGTAGCTTAGAGACGAGATTTGGATTTTGGTCCAAACATGTCTGAACTATCTTGAAATCTGTGCTGATTTCCACCTAGCTCCAACTACCTCCAGGAAGGCACAATCTATATCAGTTATTGAAGGTTTGCCAGTGGAAACTGCACCTTGCAGGTCCAGAATGATGCAACGAAAAAAGCATTACCAAGACTTTTTTTAAATTCAGCAGCAATGCCACCTGGTGGGAAGCTGGTGAGGGATTCTTGTAATCGTGGTTCTGATTACACCCTCTTGAGATCGAATGGCATCACCACCTACAGGGACTGCAGCAGAACGTGCACGGCAACACTGATGCCTCATGGGACATGCTTTTAAGGTGCATTTGACAAGAAGTACATGATTGTACGATGGTAGGCATAGAAAAATTGACCCTTTTTTTTTAGAACAATTTACTGATATTTTATATATTTACCGTTTTGTTAAATAACAGAGAGTAACTATCAAAATCATAGCAAAAAACGTTTTGAATTTCGATGCTAAAGTCTGCATTATTACAAATATTATTTTTTTCTTTCAATGTGTGACTAAAATTACACGGTTTTACTGTTTTAAAATTCATTATGGATATTTCCATTATTTCCCTTTGTAAAAATGTGTCAGTTATTTTTTACATTTTGTGAACGTTACATTAATCCACGATATTAACACATTTTTTTGCCACTTTTGCTGCCAGATTCTCACTACAGTATCTCCGTTTTTAGTGTAATAAAAACAGCAACAAGGAGAGTCCAAGGCCATAACATCTTGCCTAAGACGATTCTGCTCCTATCAGCTTTTGCAATTTAAAACATCCAGCCATGGAGAGCTGCCAACCATTTCATCATGTCTTATAGTTTCACAGAAGGTTAAATAATTTTCCTACTAGTAGTGAGTTTTTTTATGTGTTTTTATGCCTCTCTGGGTTTGATTCATGCAATATACATTCAGACACACTTACAATGACTTCTACAGCTAGCAGTAAGTTGTAGGAGATGTTCAAAGGGACAAATCACTACTGTTTTAAATTGTTTAATAATTCATATCTGGAAGCAAAATAGGAGCTATACAGAAAGCGAGAGATGAGCAGGATGAGGTGTGAATGGATGAGGAAGAGGAGAAGCAGTCGTTTCCAGACAGCTGAGCACATCGTCACCACGGAGCGGAAGTAGGGGGAGGACGAGATGGAGAGCATGGAAGAGAGAGAATAAAAAAAGAAAGAGAGGAAGGGGAGGGGGTGGCGATGGCCAGTCAGCGCTGTCACAGAGCTCCCAAAGGCTCCGGGGTAGTGTGTATGTGTGTGTGGCTGAACATGGAAAAAAAAGAAGTGTGAGCCACTGCAGGGCTGTGTGTCTGTGTGAGAGAGAGGGGGCAGGGCAGGGGGCCACTATTAATAGCTGGTTTTCCTCTTTCTGCCAGAGCGAACAGGGCTTTCTGAATGAGCCGGGGGTAAAAACTCTTCAGCACCGCAGGAGGATGCAGTTTCTCATCGCTTGGTTTTGCCAGTCAGCCATCATCACTGCTGACAATGTTAGCTTATAAATGCTTTATAGCAAAGACTTAGTCCGTGACAGTAAAGCTGTGGTGCTGGTTTTCGCTTCATCGACACCAAAACCACAGAAGATGACTTAAACACCTTTAAACCCCCCCTCGAACTGTTTTTGCTGCTTCTAGTGTTGTACAAAAGGTCAGCCACTTTTCTGGCATTTTAAAGCATCTGCTATGAGGGTGCAGATCATGTAGGAATGCACTCTACTAACCGTCTGTATTACTGTGGGTTTGCTATATAAAAGTAGCAGCAAATCCCCTAAAAGGTAGGCCTGTAGTGTCCATGAAAATGTCTAACAATGTATTAATATCAACACAAAAAGTCTTTCTACCCTCATGTCCTGAATCCTGTGCTCTCTACCCAGCCTCCACCTCTTTCCTAAACGAGGAAAGGTATTTTTTAATCATATTTAATAATTTTTAATAGTGAAAATGTGTCTGACAATGTTCTGTTGTGTGCTCCAGGTTAAAAGGGCAACACCGTCCTGAGCATCAGGTCCAGACATTGTCCAGTAGTACCTCGGTCACCTGGCCGATTAGTTGATCAGTTCACTCTCATACAGTGATATTGTCATTGGTTAAACAATCTCTGTCTTTTGTATATTACAGTTCAACAACTAACATGGATCATCTAAAAACAGCGGCTAATTTGTTGCATTATATTCCTCAATAGATTTTGTGCTGAAATCACAGTATCATAGTTAAAACAAATGAATATCTGCAGGTTCTCTCAATCTGTTCTTATAATTTTAGTAAAAGATAATCAGATTAAAATGATCGGATATGCTACAAATATTCACTTTTTATTTCAATTTACAATTCATTTAGGCAACAAGGCTAGCAGTAGGTCACAGGTTCACTCAGTGCAATATGCTCCAACTTTTTTCCCTCCTGCAAATAATTAATTGATTTTAAAGTAGGTATTTACATAGTAGACATAGTAGACTACAATCCTACTAAAAGCTAAAATAAGTGGCAAAGAAAATGAGCAACTCATGTTTCCTGAAAGGGGGGCTGGAGTTTATCCCAGCTGACTTAGGGCGAAGGCAGGGGACACCCTGGACAGGTCACCAGTCTATCACAGGACTACGCAGAGACAAACAACCGCACTCACATTCACATTCAGGGACAATTTAGAATCACCAATTAAGCTCAGCATATTTTTGGACTGTGGGAAGAAGCCGGAGTACCCATAGAAAACCCACGCATGCACAGAAAGAACATGCAAATTCCATGTAGAAAGATCTCAGGTCCAGGCCGGGATGCAAACCGGGGATCTTCTAGCTGCAAGGCGACAGTGCTAACCACTGAACCACTGTGCAGTCCAATTTAAAATGATCCATCCATTATCTACACACCGCTTAATCCTCATTAGGGTCACAGGGAGGCTGGAGTCTATCCCAGCTGACTTAGGGTGAAGGTAGGGGACACCCTGGACAGGCTGCCAGT
Organism: Amphiprion ocellaris; assembly: GCF_022539595.1. NCBI lineage: Eukaryota > Metazoa > Chordata > Actinopteri > Pomacentridae > Amphiprion > Amphiprion ocellaris. The sequence goes on from NC_072774.1 coordinate 13,265,365, forward strand.
CCAGGGCTACATATACAGACAAACAATCACTCTCACATTCATACCTACGGACAATTTAGAGTTACCTATTAACCTCAGCATGTTTTTGGGCTGTGGGAAGAAGCCGGAGAACCTGGAGAAAACCCACGCATGTACAGGGAGAACATGCAAACTCCATGCGGAAAGATTCCAAGAAGGCCAGGACACGAACCGAGGATCTTCTAGCTGTAAGGCGAATGTGTTAACCACCAATCCACTGTGAAGCCCCCAATTTAAAATGATGTGTATCATTGCTAATTATATCCAGCAGACTACAGCATCCAACCTAATTTGCCTTCACTGTTCTCTGTCAGGTTTCTCAGAGGAACTGAAAATGAATCAGACAGAACCAGGTAGTCCTAACATCCTCTCTTCATCCCCTCTGTCCGCCCTCGTCCTTGATTTCAGCTACTGATTCCATGTTCATTAAAATGCCACGGAGACATTATAAAGCACAAAGGTTCCCTTTAGCCTCAGGAACACTGTGCAGTGCCTCTCAAAATTCAGATTAATAGATAATGAGATGGAGGCAATGCACATTTACAAGGCCGCAGCAGAAACCTCCTCCTCAAGACTATATTTACCAGAAGTATAGCTGGAGATGCACTGAACTCTCAGCAGCAGTGGAAAAGCTCCTTGACAATAAAAGTACTCGTGCTTATCCGGCACATTTCCAGAAATTTCCTTCCAGTTTGGCAAAGCCTGCGGAAAGTAACACAAATCAATTTCTCCTTCCCATTATGACAAACCAACTACTGCAGCTGCAACCTCTGCAGCTCCACAACAAGGACGCCTCAATGACGAACGCTGTGTGCTTCTCGGCTGTGTGTCAAAGCGTCTCATCGAGCTCATCGGGCGACAGCGCTGCACCAGGCGCTCGTTTCAAAGCGCCACTCCGGCTTTTCTGCTTTTAATTCACTTATTTACTGGAAACATATCAAAAGCACGGGATCCAAAATCATGTAAAGAAAATAAGAAACTGACTCTTTGGGGGCAGCAGTGATTTGTCTGTTTAGTTTAGTAGTTACTTAATATTCTGCAGGCTCATACATGTGCAGACTCTCATTGTCTCCCACTATGCTGCAAATGTACACAATGTGTGGTTGCACTCCAGTGCATCAGGCTAAAGTAGCTGCTTCAACTGCGCTGAGAGGGAGTGTGAGGGTGGGGGCTGAGGCAGAGGACACAAGGAATCATGGGATGCAGAGGCTCTCTAGCATGAGTCAGGCATGTTGCGTAACAGCAAGAGGGGAGGGAATTGAGGCCAGTCGTGTCTCCCTCCTGGTCCATCTCCCTCCTCATCCTCGGTATGACACAAGAGGGCCAGGAGTGATGGCGACCAAGCCTGGATGCTAATTTATCATCTGTACTCCAGTACTTGAGTATTACTATGTTGTAAAGCTTTCTACTTTTTCTCCACTTCATTTGAGAGAAAGTTTGTAGAGAGTACAAAATTAAGAAAATAATCTTTCTTTCCTTCTGTGCTTCCTGTGTTTACTCCTCTCATGATACTTTTTTCTGTTCTTCTGTTTGTCTTCCAGTTTTCCCTCCTTTGTTTACAACCTCCGATCCTTATTTCTTGCACTTTTATCCTTTCTTGATTCACTTTGTACTTCATTCTTTTGTAATTTCTTTCCTTTGTCTATATCTGTTTGTTGGCAATTGATCGAAATTAGGTGAGGAAAATTGGTTATTAACATCTTCATATTTACAAACTGAGCAGGAACAAAGCTGTTGGAGTGAGGAAATGTATATTATTCCCTTTCTTTTAGATTCTTTGTACCTTGTTAGACAGCTTCCCTGACATGGATCAATCCTTGTTCTTGACTAAAAGTTCTATTTAAAAAAAGATCTCAATTAAAAAAAAACTAAGTTATTACTCTGGACTAGCTGAATCCAAGGCTGGAAAACTGAGGCTTTAGCTGATAAATGTTCCACTATATGTTCACCGGCTTGTTGCTAATTGTGTCTGCTGCTTGAAGAAGGACTGGTATGTTGTGTGTTTATCAGAGCTTTTTCACTTCACACAGCTGCAAGCTGTGGCCAAAAGCAGTTCTGTGAGCAGCGGTGAGACTGAACCAGAAAGCTGCAACACAAGCTTAACATGTTAATGGTCTAAAAGAAGGAGGGCCATGCAATGAGGTGATAAATCTCTACGGGTCAATCGTTGTGAGTGAACAATTCTAGTGGTTTAAGGTGAATTGAGGACCTTTAAATAAAAAAATGTATGTAAAAATGTAAAGTACCTCAAAACTGTACATAGGTACAGTACTAGAGTAAATGTACTTCCCATTACTGCCCATTTCACAACATTATAATATTGACTAAGGCAGCTTTAAGAGGAAATTTTAATGGACTTTTGTCAACAGTGGAATGGAATTGCAACTTCAGTTTGGCTTGGTTTCTGATCAAATGCAGCAGCAATTTAATTATCATCGAGAAATATGACTCATACATTATTTATCTTGTGCCAATCTAATATTCTGCTGGGAAACCTTGGTTCCTGACATTTTTATGAATGTGACTTTGACACTCACATAAACATTGTTCCAGATTAAGCCCAACATCCCTCCATGGCAGCAGCCTCCCCCTTCAGGACAATGTGCCCCAAAACATCTCAAAAACTGATCAGGAATGGCTCAAGGAGGATGACAAAGCAGCCAAGATGTTGACTTGGTCTCCCCAGATTCAGATCCAGCATCGACTGAAAGCACCGAGCCGAATCAAAGGAAGCCCCACTTTACAATCCACATGACGCTAAGGATCCACATCCCAGTACCAGACAGCAAAGGTCGCCTCCACAGGTCCTGTGTTCATACCCTGATGATTTAGAGCCATTTTGGCAGCAGATCAGTATACGTGAACTAGAGTACACTGCGTGTTGGAACTACAACTTGTATTTCTCTCTGTGATTGGACCAAATGAAAAAGCCAAAACAACCCAATAACCAAGTGAAGGCATGGATGGCTGCAAAATGTAACGTTATAAGTGAGTATCCTTCCTGCTTTGTGTATGTATGTGCTTCTGTTTTACCATATAGAGTGAATATTACTGCACAGTAACCACAGTGCAGCCCATTTGTTAAAAATGTGTGTTTGTTGCAAGAACCTACAAATAAACAGAGAGGAAACCTGGAGTGGAAAATGGAAAAAAGCGTTCATAAAAATAAACCCCGTCACTGATGCAGTACTGCAGCTCACTGACCAGCAGCAGCAGCCAGCTATAACAGAGCTGAAAAAGAACATACTGTTCTCGAGCAGTACCCTTCTTCATCAAACCTAAAGACCAATCTAAACTGAAACCTTTAGGCTGCAAGTACAAGCTGTGAAAAAGTATCTGCACTGACGACAATAGCTAATAGTTAAATAGACAGTCAATACCCAGGCATCCCACTCTGCAGGGAAACAATGCTCATTGACGTGGCAGCAGCACTGTTAAACAGGCAAAAGGTTATGTAATCATCCAACTCATCAGCGTTAAAATAACGCAACTGAACATTTGAGATGAGATATTAAGTTTATGCTGCTAATATTAGGATTTGTTGCACACATTTTGGCTTTTATCTACTTCAGTCTTTGCTCCTACAGGCCTGAACCTACTTGATAAACTGTGTTTTTAATTCAACTATATTTAATAGTATTTACAGATAATCTCCTCAGATGTTTGATGAAAATAAATGTTTTATATGTTAGTTCTTTGTATACACTAAACATTGCATCAGAAATTGCTATCCTCAGGATCCCTCTGGCCCTCGTTCACAGTGTCCTTGCTCCGGAGCCAATAACAGATGGCGAGGTAGGTTTGGACTCTGATTGAACATTAGCCCTCAGGATAGGAAATTATAGCGAGTTCTTAGCCCACTTTACACACACAACAACACAGGCACAATGACAGTGAGGCTGCATACACGGATCGGCCACAACATTAAAACCGCCTGCCTAATGTTACACAGCATCCCCTGATGATGCCAAAACAGATCTGACCCGTTGAGGCCTGGACTCCACAGACTTCTGTCCTGTGGTTTCAGGCTCTAAGACATTAGCAGCAGATTCTGTATGTTCTGGAAGTTGCAAAGTTGGATTGTATTGTTTCTCCAACACATTCCGCAGACGCTAATCAGATTACACCTTCAACTCTTGCTATGTTTGCAGTGTTAACCCACTCAAAGAGGCCATTAGGGAATACTGCTGCCATGAAAGTGTGTATGAATAGATGCGTATTTAACCAGCTTCTAACACATCAACTTCAAGAGCTGACTGTTCACTTGCTGCCTGATACATCCTACCCTCTGACAGTTATGTAAACAAGATAATCAATGATATTCACTTGACCTTTCAGTGGATTTAATGTTGTGGCTGATCAGTGTATTCTATTCTCCTCTGTATACTACAGGAAGAAAAGGAGAAAAACAAAAAAAGAGCACATAAAAAACAACTTAAAAATCCAATCACCTTCACATGCACACACACACACAAGCAAGAATGCACACAAGCACGTGTGCACACACACACACACACACACACACACACACACACACACACACACACACACACACACACACACACACACACACACACACACACACACACTGCCCGGTGAGGAAACAGCTGCACTGAAGCAGAGAACACTGTGTTTGGATTGGCTGGTGGTTCAATTTAAAATTCTACTGCCGTTCAGAGGTTGCACGGGTAGTTGAATCTTAAATAGCTGTAGTTCCACTGCCAGCAAAGCTGTAGAAAAGCAATTACTGGGGGATAAACTGCAAAGGTAGGGGCTAAGATAAGACAGAGATAAAATGTGAAGTGGTGGCATGAAGTGCCAAAGGAGGCATTGAGATTTAAACAAACACAGGAGATGAGTGGACAGAAACACTAGACTCCTGGTACTACGTTGTCATGTGTGTAATCGCTTCTCCCAAGAGTTTTCTAATAGATTGTGTTTTTGTTCTATTCAGAAGCAAAAGAGTGATGTCTAGACATCTTACCCAGCATGCCTTTGTTGGGCTCAGATAGACACATGTCTATCTGAGCACTGGGCAGCACAAAGCCGACTACAAAGATCTCCACGCCGTCCGCCATCAGCGCCAGGCCCAGAACAAAGTAGAGCGTCCACTGGAACTTCCCGTGGCCACACTCCTGCAGGATGGTCTCGTACTGCTGGGCCAACTCCTCCTGGTCTTTCTTCCTCTCGCCCTCGTAGGCTGACAGATCCCTGAACTGCTGCGCCTGGGTGGCCGTCACTCCATCCATGCCGCTGGGTTTGCCTGAGTCTGCCCTTGGGATGCCCTGGTACTCGCCTTCGTAGATCTCGTCGTCCTCGTCGTGTCCTTCAGTGGAGTCGCTGTGACCTTCGTCGTCATTGGCCCGGCTGTCGTTGCGATAATATCCGCCGTCGTTGCTTGGCACGCCAGCATAGTCGTCCTCGTCATCTTCCTCCTCAAACCGCTTATAGGAGCGCTTGGTGTACTCATCTGTCATTTTGTCCATGCCGCGCCCTACCTTCTTGCCAACCTGCTTCTTGGCAACTTTGGCAATGTCCTTGGCGCCACGGATGAAGTCTGAGCGGCCATCTCTGTAGCGCCCGTCATCGTCCATCTTGAACCTTTAGAGGTGGTAGTCAGTTGCTGCGGGGAATAAAAGGTATCAGGAGCGGCCCAAGCACATGAGTGTGCGATGGGGATTTCTGTTAGCTGCTAGATTCAGCACCGTGGACAGCTCCCTGCTCTGCTGCTGCTGCTGCTGCTGCTGCTGCTGGACTTCAACCAGACATCAAATCCTGAGGAGAAGCAGAGAAAAGACTTGTGTTAGCATGAGTCATCACCCTGACAGTATAATACATGCCAGGAAGAAACACCCATCATGAGCACATTTTTAAACAGTCCAGATTAAAGGTAATTAATACAGATACACAAAGGAGCATTGGCATTCACATCGCATTGACATTTGCAGGACACGTTATCTGGCTCGGCACTAATGGTTGGAGAGAAAAAAAAAAAGGACATGACAGTTTTAAGGAGCTGACATCTGAGTCGAGGAGCTCAGCAGCTGGTATTAACTGAACAGCATTTATCTCTCAGCACTCTCTGCAACCCAGCACAAATCACAGTGTGGCATTTACAGTGGTGCACCACAGAGGCAACATATAATGGACCATGCTGCGACACAGAGCTGTGCAATTAACAAGCAGAGCTGCGATGTGGTGCAGCAAAGGTCACTGTATACTGAAGTAGTGCCACTACTGGGGTTAGATTCATGTTCCCACTGAGGACATTCACGATTACTGTCTGTCTGAAACCAGACATGTATTTCTGTGAAGTCAGAACATATTATCATTTCATGGTGGTCTGCACGGTGAAATTTGTCAAACATGTGGGACTGAAAACAGATCATTAGATACTGTACTATTCTTGTTGATGCAGAATAAACAGACCTTTTCCACAACACCTCTGTCATTGTGATGCTGCCCTTGTTTGTGTCATGGATGGGGACCTGAAACACTACAAATGGGCAACTAAGCAGGGGGAACACCAATAGCATGTATATGTCAGAGAACATTTGGCATACAATGAATTTTAACAGACATTCCATTGTACATGAGAAACCCTCTGCGTACAGTTTAATATTCTGTAAATACATGCAGCTGCAGAAGAACGTTTTTTTTTTTTTAGGGCAGATACCGATGCCAATTATTAGTACTCATGAAAGGAAAATGACCAATATTTGGGACCGTGATACATCGTGAGATCAGAGACATTGTCATCCATAACTAGGCTTCTTCATGAATAAGGCCGACTATAACTGAATATGTACAATAGAAATAGGAGAGATTAAAATATTTTTTTTATGTTAGATGGACTGAGATTAATCAATTTGTGTCCTGTTGGATGTCTGCTGTTTTCCTGTATTTTCTTAATCATTTTCACTGTTCTATCACTTTTGTTATCCACTAAGGTCCAGATCTTAAAGCAGTATTAGTTATTGTTTTCCAGAGTCGGATTCAGGCTAATCTGTGGCTGTCTTCTAACTTAGCTGCTAGCCGTTAGCATAGCCTTAGCCACTGTGAGAGTAGCTTACTTCCTGGTTTGTGGCAACGGTTTGTGTTTCCTGTTCTGTTTTTACAGTCTCTGACATTTCTGAGACCACTGAGTGACAACAGAGAGAGAGGAGGCTGCATTAGACCTGAAGTAGCGCATTTAATTTATCAATAATCTGTCAATGATTTGCAGATATCAGCAACATTAATCAGCCAGGTCAACAATCTGTTGATCCCTACTTCTGGCCACATCCAACTGCACCCATCAGTGATCACAGCTAAAACAGGCTTGAAACTTCCCAACAGAGAGGACAGTAAGTCACTTTTCTTTCAAGTCATGTTTCAAAATCAAATCTGAGAAACGAACTTCACTGCATTTTCCACATACAGGCCTAAACCTATAATGAAGAGAGCTACAAGTTGATACTACAAGCAAAAAAAAGGTTGGGAAAAACCTTCCTCATCTACTGAGGCCTCTGCTCGACATGTACAACGTCTACTACATGACAGACTGTTTACCGTTCGTCTGCAACAGCGACACATCTTGGGCATGCATGTCTTCAAGAGGCGATGCGCCCACAGAAAGAAAGTCTCTGGGATTTGACTGCAGCTGGAGCCTGCACCGAAGTCATTTTAGCAGCTTTCCACACTTCTTCAAAAAGAGCAGCAACAGCTCAGCAGGGTGGAGGAAGTAAATGTTCAGCCTGAGGGACCCGACAGAACCCAACAAGACTACAAACACTGACAGAATGTACCACAGAGTAAGGAACAGCCCTGTCTCATGTTCACTTTAAGTTTCTGTTTCTCTGTTCATTTTAAATGGTTCATTATCGAATCAGATTTGTGTCAAAATGTTTCAACAAAGCTTCTTAAACATGAAACTACAAATAAGAAGCAAAAAAGTAAAACGCGTCACTTGTAAATACAATTTTTTTACAGTTGTGTAAACTATGAGTCATTCAACATTTTGATGATGTAATTTTTTCTTTACAAGTCCGATTCTTTCTCAGCAGTCAGCTTTGCAGTGATGCTGCCAGCTCTCTCGTTTGCGCTCCCTTGTTTCACATTGCAATTTTAATTTCAAATCAATTTACTGCTCAGCTTTAGAGCACAAACATCTTAACTAACACACTATAATGTGACTGTAAGCAGCTGCAGAATCGTTTATGGTTAATTATTAATGCACAGCACTTACCAACTATTAAAACCTTTCCTTACAGATGTACTATGACAACTTGGTTTTACTTTATTCCAATTTATTATTTGTACATAGTGGTGCCTACAGGAGACGTCACTGTTGTTAAAAAAAAAAAAAAAAGTAAAAAGTACATTAAATAATCTCTCACATTGATAATGAATAATAAATAGAGGAGCTTAGAGTGTTCTCAAATAAAGACTTAAATGTCTGTTTCTACAACAGTATATTTATTATTTAGGTTTTACATGAGAATGTATCTTCAGAAATCCAGAAGCTCTCACAATAAGCAATAAAACATCAGGCTTTTAAGTAAAATTGAAGGTAATTCAGAGTTTCAAACATTCCTACTCTTCAGCTGTTGGGTTAATCACCAACTGTTCTGACAATTGATTAATCAGTTTTAACCATTTTTTAAAGAAAAAAAATCAACAGTTCTTTCATTCAAGCTTGTTAGATATCAATATTTTCTGGTTTCTTTCCTCCTCTATGACAGTAAACTGAGTATTTTTGGGTTGTGGACAAAACAAGACATTTGAGAACGTTATGTCGGGCTCTGACTTGGTACTGATCGACATTTTTACCATTTTACAGACCAAACAACACATCGATTCATCAAGAGAATAATGTCCTAGTTAATGGTCCACGTTTAACAAATAGAAAAACTGCAGCTGAATGTCTGCTGAAACGCCTGCTTTTCATTTGGTGCAGGTTGTGATGACAACAGTGGCAGATTTATCACTGAAATTGATTTCAAAATTTTGCTTTTGATTTCAGACAAAAGAAGTCAGCATCTAATTTTCTGGTTGTGAACTGTCATTTTTATGTGCTGTCACCAACAAACTTCATTAGCTGTAACTCGCTGAAGCAAAAAAAATAAAGTTAGCTGTGTGTGGGAGATAAAACTTACTCTTATTTAACTGAAAACCCCATTAAAAGGTTGTAAATCCAGACTTGAAGGCTACATTCATACATATGTTCATACAAATAGTCCACACTCTATTATGTATTTAAGCACAATTTTAACAACCAACAATACCAACGCTGATGTGGTCTTTAACAAGATATTACTATGTTTTTGACAATATTTAACTGTATTCATGAACTGTTCATGCTTTTTTCTTTGCTGTATATGCTTTGATTAGTGTTTAACTACTGCACTTGCTGTGTAACACCAAGCAATGGACTGCCAATAAAAATTTGCCTTATGGTCAACTTGGGTACATTTACATTGTGTGAGGTGAAGTGAAGTGAGTTTTATGTCACTCTAACATAACCCTATTTTGCTGCTTATTGAAGAAATTCAACAAAAACAATGTTGATTTTTTTTTGTCAGTCAAAAAATTGCCCTAGACACAATAATTAAATGCTATACAGTAAAACATCCAGTCCAGAAGATTTGTAATTATTAATATTGATGTTAAGCGGCGATAAACACACTTCCAAAAGGTCATTTTCATGTTGTTATACTGCAAACATCTCTTGTCATGTAGAGATAACGTTTGAGACAAAACCACTTCACCTGCTCATGTTTAGTAAATGCCATCCTTTACAAACTAAATCCTGGTCTGAATCTGGCCCTGGTGCTCTGTGTTCTATAGCCTCATTGTCTAAGAAGTGATCAGATGTCTTGGCGGTGTAGCGATCGATAATTCAATGAGCCGTGTAATTAATATCAGGCAAATGGAGGAGTAGCATTAAATTACACTGGGTTAGTGCCAAAGTAAGCTTGTTACCGTTGTTCCTGCTCATTAAAAAATATTCAGCCTGTTTGTAAGAGTGTTAAAAGTGCAGTGATGTTACAGCAAGAAAACAAGAGAAAAGAGGAGGCAGGAGAGCAGGAGGGAGGGAATCTTTGAAAGCTTCCTGTACTGTGCAGCCTCAGGGGTGTTGAACAGACACAGCACTGCCGAGCCAACGTCACTCGACCCACAGGTCTGCTGGGACGACTGACTTTCTAAGAACAAGCTGAGTGAAAGTCAGCTGAAAGCAAAACCCAGGAAGACAGGAGAGGATTTTCACTGGAGGTTCCCTGAGATTCCCTTTCACTCTGGTTTTAAGGATTTGGGGGAGAAAAAAAACTGTAAATACAGAATAAAAATCAACTGAAATATCATCTCTATCAGCTGATGGTGTGCAGTACTTAGGATAATATTTGAGGGGGTTAGAAGACATTTCTTGAAAACACAAAACATTTAACCCATTTTCTCAAAAACTACAGAAGACCACTCTGCTTTCAAACCCTTCATTTGCAGTCCGACAGAGCAGCCGATTTATTAGATACCAGAAGCAAAAGAAATTAACCATCACCAACATGATAAAAACTGAGAATCAAAATAGAAATTCATATGTCTATCCACATTTGCTAATTTAGGTTTAATTTAGTCTGGCATAATAGTGATTTTTGTTTATCTAATGGTCAGGAATAACAAGAGGTTTCATTTGGACATTGAGGGAGACACATGTAGAAGGAGTTTAGAGGTTCTCCCACTGGATATGATAAGCATCAAACACTCCAGTTTTTGCATTCCTGCAATTTTTATGCACCAATTCGTGCCTTTTCTCTACACCAATTTGTTAGAAATGTCTTTATTTATGTTGTGTTTAAGTGTTTGTGTCTGTATGTCTGTGCAGGCAAGTAAATATTTGATTCAGTGCTAGCATGAGCAAAATTCATCATTAGACAGTAAAAAAAAAAACCAAACAAACAAAAAACAGACTTGTCCATGTTAGAGGTCTTCTCACATCTATTAGTAAGTTAAGAATAATCTTTCAGCAACACTGACTCATTGCCCTTTCCTGTATGTCGACCAATCATGCATAGTGCAGCTACCCACGAAGGCCGATTCTGAACCAGGAGGCAAAAATGTAAAAAAAAAAAAAAAAAAAAAAAAAAAGTTAAAAAAAGATCTTTACATTGACTCTATGAGGAAATGCATATCTAAATTATTTTAAGAATGAACATAATCATCTCAGAATAAACAGGGTAATGTAAGACCTTTAGCTCACCTGCCAGGCTTACAAGGACTCCACGGTCTACACTGAATTAGCATGCTAACATATGCTAACTAGCACTACACACAAAATACAGGTGTTTTACCAGTGTTAGACAAATCAAACCTTTGACCGGATGATGGATGCATTACTGCATAGCCATCTGTTGAGACATTTCACTCGACCTGCAGATGTTAACCTTGGGGTAGTGCTTGAAGGCCAGCATGTTTTGTTTTTTCCAGGGGCCAATACCAATAACCAAGATTTGAACTGATAAATTTGCTGTCAAACTTTTTAAAAAGTGTCATAATTAGCTGTTACTGTGACGTGTAACCAGTCAGAAGATGCAAGTGGAGGGAGGCGGCTGGATTGTAGCCAAAATAGCACATTTTAGAATGAATATATTTTATCAGTGATGGGTTAATAAAGAATTACAATACAGATAATTTGAAAAATGCTGAATATCAGAGCATATGTTTCATAACACTTTGTATTTCAGTGCGGTCCAAACTGGTGGACTGACTGATGTAGCACAACTATAGAAATTCCTATCTAGGAATCTGCTCACCGTTGTTGCTTTATGTTTATAAGAGACCTTGGGGAACAACAGATTACAGGTTGCTGAACTACATCACTGATCAACATGTGGGAGTCAAAAACACAAACACTTGAGGCTAAACTGCAGGGACCGGCTGTCAGGGTTAGATCAATTTCTCACGTCCTTCAGTGAGTGCAGCCTCGGCGGTGCTGCGGTTGCTGCATTTCTCACTTAATAGATCTGTTGAAACCAACATGTAGCTGAATAACAGTTACTGCTTTGGATTTTTATGCTCACAAATGTCCCTCAGGCCACAAGCCACGAGATGGATTTAAACAGAAATCAGGCTGGGCTGTTATTATTGAAGTATTTCTCGTAGTTTGTTCGACATAATTCAGTCCGTTTATCCATTATCCTTCTTTTTCTGCAGATCTTTTGTTTCAGTTTTTTCTCGGTCTGAAGGGCAGTGTCACATCACGAGAAAATGTTGAGAGAAACATTTGGTGCTCTGTCATCAGTCTGGTTCTCGTCCTGTGAATTGCTCATTTCAGTTCTCACTCCCATGTTTGTGTTAAGTGAATGACCAATTCAGGAAGTCAAGAGATTCAACCGTGTGCCAGGAACAAGCAAGATGAGCCTAGTTGTCGTTACTGTACATATACAACACGCAGATGTAAAAATACAAACATATGGGTGAAGATGGGTAAAGGCTACACAGTCATATTAATGATTTATTTTTTTTTTTTGTTTTGGTTGCTCAGCTTTGACTCACATGTTCACCTGCTGTCAAGTCAATCTGTTGCTTGGACAGTCAGTCCCAAAAAATGGAACAGATCAGGAATGCTGCAACACAGCTAAAAAGATTGAAACATTTTACATTTATTCCATTTTTGGTTCTGCCAGACAGCTTTAAAGTGAGGACAGTATATTTTTAAAGATGCACTGATCAATATTTATATTTTCACTATGGAACAATAACTACAAAGCTGTGCAATATAACCTGAATGTGGAGCATTTTTATGCCTATCAACTCTTTGACTAGGCTGTAAAGGCCTGAATCTTTATGGCTTTGGTTTGTTCTCACTGCTCTCATTGTGCAACCAAGCAGCTGTCTAAAGGAGGGAAAAAAGTTCAAAGAACCCACACTAACTGTTCACTAGCAAATAACAGACAGAATGTCAGTAACTAACTAGCTGCTGGACAACATGTCCAAAATAATAAAGTAATGCAGTTTGGTGCTATTTGTACACAGAGCTGCAGCTGTGCAGTGCATCATTTGGGACGGGGCGTTTATTTTGAAAATAAGAAGGCTCCCCATGTTATAGATATTTTACAGTCTCCACAAACTCTGTGTTCTGTGCATCAGCTCCACAAAGTTATTTCACCATGTTGAATGTATCTTCCAGCAACGTACTGACAAATTGGTCACCTGTATTCTGCATTTGAGTGATGCTACATTTATTTTAAAGATCAAGTTATGTTGGATTTATCAATCGCTTCAGTTAAACTTCGGTTTGGAATTTAGCATCAAAAGTCTGACAAGTTGCAAATCATGAATTTCCATCTAAGGGATGATCACCACAGCAGAATGCACCTTACGATGCATCTCCTGACTATAAAGGCTACTCCCAAACAGCTCACAATAACTAAATGTATGGAAGTGAATAACCCCCCAAAGAAATACGTTTTTCCACCATTAGACTCTAAAGACCTAACTTCATTTCTTCTGATTTGTGTCTTGGAAGCAATTTTAAAAGTGATTGCTCCATTAAGAATATAATATAAGCTGCGTCAGCCGTGGTGGGTTTGCCTGAACGTTCCTCTCTACTCCCTCCTGCTGCAGAACAATTGGATTTCACAGCTCAAAAACAACCACCAAGACAGACAGCAGCAAGTGATAAACTCAAACTCCAGCCACAAATCCACCATTCCCTCAGGAATTTATGGGTGACAATGCCGGCAGACACTATGTCCATGTACTGGGGTTCAGCAAACCTACAGCGGAGTGCAGAAGGTATTAAAGATATGATCTGTGGAGGGAAAAAGGAAATGAAAAAAATTGACCAAAAAGGAAGGCACAGGATGGATGTGTTTCATTTGAATGTAGTAAATTCTGATTCATCCAAATGAAGACTCTACAGAAAGCTGGCTATACACTGAAAACACCTTTCAGAGGAAGAATTAATTCATTTGAAATGACAGCAGCCAGTGGAAACAATCAGTCACTTCAGTTTGTACCTAAATCACTTTTAACATTTTCCCAGCACACACTGCTGCCATCAAAGACAAACGATGCTGAGCTGCAGAGGCAGATTTCACAGCCCTGAAACATCATCATTCTCCCTGTGAGATGCAAAAAAAACATGTTTAATAGTCATATCCCTTTTCTTTTTTTTTCACTAAATATGACCCATTAGGATTTTTAGTTTGCATGTGTGAAATGCCAGATGGTGCAATTAAGTGTCATCTGTGGACTGTCTGAGCCTGTCTGCAAATAATGAGCAGCAAAACTGTTTCATTTCATCTCATCAGGGAAATACTATCATTTATATTACGTACTAAACCATATTTTATAAGTCTGAGAACTGGAATGTAATTAATACTGTACAATTGGTTCACACAGGTAAGCTGAGCAAAACACGTTTAAACTATGTATAGGCTACAAGGAAATACATACTATTCAACATTTGAGGATGATCAAATTTCCAATACTAAGAAGCAGTGTTTTATTAACATTTCCATGTAAAAATACCAAATAACAAAAGTCTATGCTGAAATTTTTCTTTGAAATGTTTACATTTTGTCAAAATTTTTAAAATTCTGATACAGTTGAGGAGATTCAAAACCAATCACAGATGGTGCTTCACGTTTAGAGAACAGGACCTCCAGGGAGTGTTACGAGTGTTGCAGGAGCACTGGGAACAGTGTAGCGCTGCATAAGGAGACCACTTTAACAGGGATGGTGGCCACATTTAAATCAGGTGCGGTATTAGATTTTACCAGGCACAGTTCCAGAACCTTTTTATTACCCCTCATACAACAGCACTACAATTAGTCCTCACAGTATTGTGGAAAGTACGGAACCACGAGCTCACTGTATCATTATATCACCACTTTGAAGTTACCTACAATGCACAAGCATCTTTATAGAGCATTTTAATCCTGACTCCCTTTCTAGTTCGGTTTTTGGGTAGTCACTGTGGCTCAGATTGTGACTTATTTCAGGCCATCTGGTTCTGTATCAGTTTTCAGGTCTATGAGTTTGGTGAGCTGACAATAAAGCCATTTTCTTTGTCTCTAACTGCGACTATTATACGGCTACAACCTTCTCTGCACAGTGACTCAATCAATTTTCTTTGACGAGTCAGCCGAGCGATCGATCCTCTTTCATCACCATGGTCACAACCTTTGTACCAGGAGACTCTTGAGGCCCATCTGAATGCAGTGAAGCAGCCCATCGCCAGCCGATTAGCCTTTCACAGGCCGGAGATACAGAGATGAGAGTGGGTGTTGTAGACTCTCTGCCTATGAATAGCAAATACTTTAGTAGAGTGCATATGTAGGGTTACTGTGCAGCTGTAGCTGCTCTCTCACTACCCTGTTTACTGGTTTTCAAAACATCTACATTATATATATTTAATATTACATGTCTTTGTATGCAGCTGGCCTGCATCCTCGCAGTGCAGAGGACTGTTGTGAAACAAAGTAGTTTTCCAAACTGTTCTGGCACCTCTAATGGAGTGTAAATTGATAATAAATTAACAGATGAGCAGGGGGACGAGCAAAAACCCTCGCTGTCGTTGGCTGCAGATGAAAGACTTAATTATGTAATCCCATTTTCTTGTAGCAGAGAAGATGCCAAAGGGATGGGAAGAAAAGCACACACACTCAACTACACACATATACAATGCAGCAGGCTAAAAGCATGCTAACAAAAGATAACAGGAATAAAAATGGGAGCTAAATGAATGATGCTGTCTTGGAGCTATACTGCAGTCTACACTGCACCAAGAAATCACACAATTTTACAGCTGCTCTGGGGTGGAAACATTGTGTCAGCAAAATACTAAAACACCTATGTGTAATGCATTAGTCTTCTTTGGTCCTGTGATAAGTGTATCAATACTGATGGTGAACTGATCTGTTAACCTCTTGCTATTTTTATTTTATTTCAAATTTAAAATATCAGCTCATCCTAATTGTTATTCATTTAAAATATAAACTCCTCCATTACCACTTGTTATCACCTCCCACTGGCTTTTGTCTGGACTGTTACTGAACCCTGTTTCTCTGGGTTTGAACATTGCTGGAAACATTTGAGAAAATGTAAGTACACAAGTAAGCAAAATAGAAAACGGGTCTTGTTGGTTTGAGACATTTAATGTGGAAATGTTACATTTTATATCTTGAAATTGTTCATCTGAAATTGATAATTGCAACTACAGCTAATGTCCAGCAAAGAATTAGACACTTTGTTAATCTACTTATATATTTGTCCTCATATTTGGATCATTCCACCTCTGAAAACCTCTACAGCCACTGCAAAACTGAAACACCATGAGGATAACGACTGACTTTTTAACACGAGTTTTTAAATCTATAAATATGTGACTATTTGCTGATAGTTTAAGAGCCCATTATATGCACATTTACAGGTTTATAATTTTCATTTTTTGGGTCTACTGGAATATGTTTTCATGCTTTAATGTTGACATTACAAACACATTATCTTTCTCATGCTGTACATTCTCACTCTCTGTCTGAAATGCTCCATTTTAGCTCTTTAAGGTCACCTCCTCTGGCCTCTGATTGGTCAGTTGGCCCAACTACAACGAGGTAATGTTGGAAAGTTACTGTAACCCCAGACTTGAGAGTATAGAGATGTAGCTCTAGTACAAGCAGCTCTAGTAATGCAAGGAAGCTGTTCATTCATTACCATAGGTCTAACCAGCCAGTAGGCAGGCTTTATGCAAATGTGTTACACATTGAGGTAGATGAGTAACAGAATAAACATCTGGATTTCAAATCAGCTGTTTTTTATGCATGAGACAATGTTTCCTTTTGGTGTGGACTTTGAACCTGGTAAGTTTGCACAGAAAACAGCTAAATAACACAGTGAAAGAAGGGAGAAAGGCCAGAAAGCATAACATGGGCAACTGCGGGGATATTTAGTTGTAACCTTCATTGATTTTCTACATGCTCTGTCTCTCAATAGAACAGCGTAATAGTAATATAATATTTCATCTATAAAGAGCTTGCCGACATCTCAGCTATTTACCTTTCATAGGTGTGCTGGAGATTCCCATGTCCCAGAGCCATAACCAAATTAGTTCAACTGACAAGGCCTTTCATCAGCAGAGCAAAATCACCATTCAGAACCCTCGCTGACAGCCTTGAGCATTTCTGATTACTCTATACTGCACAGTAAAAACTCAGAGCATCTGCTAAACTGAGCTGCTCAAAATAGATTTCCTTTCCTACATCAGGAACTGGTTCCCACTGATACGAGCAGGACATCTTATTTAGTGGAAATACTGAACCCATTTAGCAGCAGGCAGGTTTTGGCAGCGGAAAAGACGAGTGGTTATGGGCTCAGAGAAGATGGATGGATGAGGGAGAAGAAACCGATGAGGAGTTCTTACACAGCACGGCGACCATCACCCAATAACCCATAACCCAATCTGTGCTCTGAAAACATTTTCTGAATAAAGTGGCTTTGATGAAATCCCACCACACTCGCAGCTCATTTTATTGTGTTGACAGCAGGAGGTAAATGGAGTTACTCCTCTGCTCCCAAGCACTCAAATAAGACCAATAAAATGACTATTCATGACACAGCTTATTGCTAAACTCGGCTATTATCTAATAACTTTACATGGCAGACGCAGGAAGATTGTAGGTAAACTGTGGCTTTGTCAAATAATCTTTTTGCCGAGCAGAGTAATCTCATCACTGTGACTGCTGCATGTAGACATAAGCTACGTGTCAAAGTACCAGAGGTCAACGTGTTGCTACAGCAAGAAACATGTTTTCTTTTAACTGGACAAGAATCTGAGATGCTACAGCTTTTCAGTTCGATAAAAGCAAGATGCAGCATTTTATCACCAGTAAATTATCTTGTTTAACATTGAACTTAGAATTTCGCTTACGCTGTACCATTCAAAGTGTGTAAATTAAGCACTTGTTTCAGGAACGTGTTTCTGGTACAGTACAGCTCTCCTCAGGACTATAGGGAATGTGTGAGCATGGTTTGAGTTTTCTGGACCACAGCTTCACTGCTTTGCTTCACTCACAGTGCTTTCATCAATCAGCTGGCAGCTGAATTCAGCGAAACAGCTCAGACCTACCAAATGTTTGCAGCTCAGCAACTAGTCCGTGAAAACAGTGGAGCATTAAGCAGCCAGAGCGCCGTGTATTTTCTTCAGGAGTCGGTTCATGCTGGAAATATCGGGTTTACATTCATCATATGGCCAGAAAACACAACTAAAACCAGTGTTCTGTGGTGTTTAAAGAACCTCTTTCCTTGGAAATTTTAGTTTCACAACAGGGCAGTGACAAAGAAATGTTTTGATTGATTATTGAATTGATTAAGTGGTTTGGGCTATAAAATGTTCATCCGTGTTTCAACAAATGACTTGTGTAGTCCAAACCCAAAGATATTCAATTTACTGTCAAAGAAACCACAAAACATTCACATTTAATCAGCTGGAATCAGAGAATGTCAAAAAACAATTACTCAACCTGATGAATCAACTATCAAAGTAGTTGGAAATTAAGTAGTTGGAAATTCATATAATAGTTGACCTCTCATCAATTATTCCATTAATTATTGCAAGAGATCTCAAATAATCTAAGTTTCATGTCCCATCCATCCATCCATTATCTATACACCGCTTAATCCTCACTAGGGTCATGGGGGGGGCTGGAGTCTATCCCAGCTGACTCAGGTGAAGGCAGGGGACACCCTAGACAGGTCACCAGTCTGTCGCAGGGCTACATACAAAGACAAACAAGCACTCTCACATTCACACCTACGGGCAATTTAGAATGATCAATTAACCTCAGCATATTTTTGGACTGTGGGAGGAAGCCGGAGTACCCGGAGAGAACCCACGCATGCACAGGGAGAACATGCAAACTCCATGCAGAAAGATCCCGGGAAAGCCGGGACGCGAACCAGGGATCTTCTCGCTGCAAGGCGAAAATGCTAACCACTACGCCAAGTTTCATGTCCCTTCTCCAGTAATTAAATCACTAAAAACTCATCTCTGTGTATCAAAATTGCATATTTAAATGTTTTCTTTTTTCAAGAAAATAACCCCTTTCTGTCCTAAAATTGCTTAAATAAAATTCTACACTGTAGTTTCAAGGTGGAAATATTCAGCCATGATGTCTTCCAGCATTTAAACAAGGTAAAAAAAATAAATAAAAAAAAAAAGACGGGGTACTGAAAGCAAATAAAGCATCATGTTATGATGAACCAAAGTTACTTTAAACTAAAAAATGGTATTACATTTGAATCTAAAATCTATCCGGTTGCTTTGTAAAATGAAGAAAAGACCGCTTTATGGCAAGAAATAAAATAAAAATGTGCTGTTCAGAGTGTGTAAAAAGACCCCAGAGATTTCAGAGCTTCAAACACTGACATAAACCATAATAAGTGTTTGAGGAAAGACACCTTCCAGACAGTTTAAAGGTTTTTCTTCCACAAAGCAAAACAGAAGGTAAACCAACAACAAAGAGAACAGAGAGCAAAGGGGATTTGGGAAATGTGGAGCAAAAAAAAAAAGAGCTTTCTTATTCGGTACTTCTTGAATATGATGTCATATTTTTTTGTATTAAGTGAAAAAGTCTAAAATATGCAACAAATGAACAACTAGGACTGATAAGAGAAGGAGAATCACAGTCGTGTACATTTTGTGCCACTGAAAGATGAAACTGCCTCAAAGGTTTCAGACATCCAGTTAACGGTCCTTCATTTGCCACCAGGATGAGTCATTCCTGTTCGATTGTAACCTCTGCTTTAACTATCAGTGTCCGGCAGGGCTCCAACTCAAGACTATTTTTATTCTCAATTAATCTGCTGGTGGCTTTCTCAGTTAATCGTTTGGTCAAGTGTATGTTAGATCAAGTGTATGTCTCTAAACTCCAAGATATTCTCTTTGATATTACATAGAAGCAGCAAGAAAGACAGCAGATCTTCACAACAGTGGATCTGGGAGCAATGAATGTTTTGCAGTTTTGCTGGGTTTTCCCGGTTCAGAACGGGCCTTTGGAGGTGACTACACACAACAGGTAGCATGATACAGTAACGGCAATTAGTCTTCTATGCATTTTCCTTTCATTTCTGACCAATTAATTAGCAATTACCACAATTTCAGATGCTATCTACTTCCTGCTTCTACGTGGTTTGAATGCATGTAAGGTGCTTTGAACAAAAGCATCGCATGTCAAATGAATGTGATGCATAACAAATACATGCAAAATCACCAAAAAATACTGAGCTGTGGCCTGCTGATATGCAATACACCACAACAGTTGAAGAATAAACTGCTTTGACAGAGTTTTATATAAAGATAATCCAATGCAATCATACAATCATGAAGCCAGTAAATATGATAATAATCAATTATCACTGAGCTTTCTTTGTCCGCTCTTATTTCCACACTGAATTTAATCTTGATGCTCATTTGACAGCACAGACGCTGCAGTTAGCGAGCGTGACAGAGACGGGCATCACTCATGATCTGTGCGTGTGTGTGTGTGTGTGTGTGTGTGTGTGTGTGTGTGTGTGTGTGTGTGTGTGTGTGTGTTTGCGTGTGCGTGTGCAGAAGTGTGAGGTAGAAAGCCAATGAGTGAAATGTACGTGTGAAGCATGCGTGTGCAGAAGAGAGAAAGCGTGAGAGAGACAGACAAAGATAAAGGTGGATCGGTGGTGATTCCGCCAAGCTGCAGATGGCTGCTAATGTCATGCAGCACAGAATTCATTTCGCTTGACATCTCTGATTTCCTGCTGTGATGCACAAAGTGAATTTTCTCCTATGAAAGACCGTCGCTGAGGCTCAGCACAGTCCTCATCAGGATGACATGCTGATTGAACAGAAGCTCTGATGGGTATTTTGACGAAAATAAAACATACAAAAAAATCTGCTTAATGAGTCGATAGTCTGCGCATTTACAGGTTCTTGTCCTCCTGATTGGTCAGCGAGGTCACGCTGGTTAGTAACCTCAGATCTTAGTAGCCTCCAGGCAGAGAGACGCAGCTGCAATAGAAGTGGTTCTAGTCTGGAAATACGACACTCATTGTACTTTTTCCACCAAGTGACAAAATAAAATGTTTTGCATAATCCGGCTGATATTTATACGTCAACATTTGAAGATCCAGTCACAATCAAAGTGGAATTATAGCAAGAGAGCCAATAAAAACAAATGGAATGCTTAAAGTTGTGTTGCCATTTAAAGTGTAACTGATTGATTGATTCAACTCATGCATTGAGTAATATGCACAAAAACATTCCACCTTAAAAATATTTGAGCAAAACACTGAAATAAACCCCTGAGAAAATACACTAAAATTTTAACATTAGTGTTCTGTTTTTCCAAAATATAGTTAAAAACTGTAAAATGTGGTATCAAAATCAAAAATGACAGCAGGCTACTGTAAAAATTGTGGGTGTGAATTCATCAAAATATTTTGGTTGAGCAGTTTCTGAAACACTGTTTAGAGTAGCGGCTTAAATTAGTCAGCTAAGAATATTATTTCAACACTGACTTCACGCTGAAGCCCTGAAATAGGCCTTTATTTTCCTTCTTACATTAAATTCAATTCTATTTATTTAATTTACAATTCTACACGACAATTTGTCAAACACTTTGGTCTTTGAATAAATGTTCGGATCCATAAAACACACACTCTAGTGCAAATACAGCTCTGGGGCGAAACAAACTGCGAGGCAGGAATCGTGTGTTACGTGGTGATGTTCAAACGAGGGGCTTCAGGCATTTAAGAGGAGTTTTTAACGAGAGGACATAATTCCTCCCGCTAAGTTTACAGACATTTTACATGCTCAAAAACAGCTGTTGTAATACACACTGAAAGAATACATCATTTGTGCTCTTCAGGATTCATAGACTACTGAATATTTAGCGTCTTTCAGAGACACTAGCTGGTCTTCAAACTGCACATTACATTCTCAAGCCATGATTTTTATGGACAGAGCGGGTGCCTGAAGTTTTGTTTTGTCATTGTTAATAGCACAAAACTCTTTCCGTTTCTTAGCAACGCCAGGCACCGCAGTGAAATGTAAAGTCGATGTCAGAATCCATTCTGAAGTCAATGAAAGTCAGACTCCTGCACTTCAGCTGAGCCACTAAATCACTGTGATTAACAGCAGTTCTGTCTCACTGCTGGCTTTTAGTCCACTTCTCTGAGTTCTTCAGTTCTCACATGCAATTTTTCTTGAGTGGAAAAAAATAGTTGTGGTTATCATATTATTGCTCACAGCCCACTGAGATGCACATGGAACCCTCCTGAAAGCCCACAGATGTCAATAAAACCTGTCTGTGTGCTCATTCTCAGTCCATCAGGTGATATCACACTCAGATCCGTAGTTTTATCTCTCGAGAGAGAGCAACAGCAGCATTGCATTCTGGGTCATGTCAGCACGTGCCTGCTTTGTTTAAGGATTTCACCTGGAAGACTCGGTCAACAAACACCTACGCTTTGAATAAAGCTCGCTGTCTGCTGCAGTTACATGCCCAGGAGAGGAGGAGATTACATTCAGCTGTATGTTCACTTTACATCAGCTCAGCAAAGTGGAAAACACAGACGAGGTTGTTTGCGTGTACAGAACATCACCTGTAGGAGGATGTACAGACAGCAACAGGAAAGCAGCTGTAGAAAGTGCAGAGAAGCTGTGAAAATCTAAATTAACTCAAATTAAGCCATGATTATACAGCCTGGTGGATGCACCTAACGGAGAACTGTGGAAACTAAGGCTATGTAATTATTATTATATTATGTTGTAGTCTGCAAAATACTGTTGGGTGGAAGAAATTTAAACTTACCAGAAGAAGCACTGACTGGTGCAGGATGATGAGTAAGAGCTAATCTATTTAGTGTACAAAACGAGATTTGTAAAGAAATTGTGAAAAGAAATGTGGGTTAGAAAGCTGTGGAAGTTTGTGTAATTCAAAAACTGTACAAATCGTGTAAATATCTATAACAAATATATATATATATATTTAGCTGATTTAAGCCTTTTTTTAACAGTAAACATGTAAACTAATATTTGTTTTTCAAATTTTATTAGATGTCATCTTTAATTTAACAAAACAGCCTCGACTTGTGTAAAATGACAGTAAAAAAATTATTTACCATTTTTTAATACTTAAATATAAATGTTCTTCAAGCAACAGCAAATTTCTGGAAAATAGTGGCAATTTTGCTAAACTAAAAAAGTTTTTTTTTTTTTTTAAAGGGTCATTTTATGGTTATCGGTTGTGGAAGAATTTGTAAAAAAAATTAAATTAAAAAATGTTCTACAACATATTTGTAAACATATAGATTTTCTAATGGTGACATTATTTACAGTTCTGGTCTGTATTTTAAATGTCAACATGTATATTATCTGTAATTTAACAAAGCAAAGAAAATCTAAGAAATTACTTTCTATCATTCAGTCCTTAGTATACAGAATTTTTTCCTTAAAAAAAGGCAAATATCTGTTAAATAATGGCATTGTTTACTAAACAGAATTTGTAATTTTACAGTCAAATGTTGTAAAACAACAAAATACCATTTGAAAAAAATTACAGATTTCTAATTTGACGTTATTCACAGTTCTGGCCTTTTGTTTTTTTATGGTCAACATGTAAAAAAAACTTTTTCTTTTATTTTAATTTAATAAAACAGTAAATTCTTCAAAAAATATAGTTAAGACATGTTTAAAATATAATATTACTAATGATAATAAATCTTCCTGATAAAGGCTGGATAGCATTTCAATGACACTACCAGAAAATTAAAACACTAGGCCATAAATTTAAAAATATCCATCAACAACCCCCTAATTAATGCTTATTGATAGTAAGTTAATAAAAAAAATAGTGTTGGGTGGTGGACAAAAAAAGATAGCTGAGGACTTTGGGAAATGCTGATTACCATTTTTCACAATTTTCTGACATTTTATAGATCAAACAATAATCAAGAACTTAGTTGACAAATGAATCGACAATGGAAATAATCAAATGAGATGCACCTTGAATACTGGAGGTCTATTGAGATGTTCAGGTCCTAGTGCCATTCCATGGTTGTTGTAGAATATCCAAAATAAGGCACTAATAAATGCTTCATAGGGTCCCTGTATAGCTCAACGCGTTAAGCGGGTGACCCATGTACAGGGCTGGTCCCCCCACGCAGCGGCCCGGGTTCAAGTCCCGCTTTGCTGCATGTCTTCCCCCAACTCTTCTCCCCTGTTTCCTGTCTCTCTCTCAATGTGCCTAAATAGAAAAAAAAAGGCCAAAAATAAATAAATAAATAAATAAATAAATGCTTCATGATGACTAATCTGCACACTAATTGGCAGCTAGGTAATGGTAAATATGTTCACTATAATTTTGGACGCTTGTGGATTCAAAAGTAAATTCTGAGTCAGTTATTTTCCTGTTAAGTAGATTTATACTGAATTGTGTCCCTGTGGGTCGGAGGAGTCAAAGGTTAAATCAATGTCACCCATAGACACTAATCTAAATAATATGAACTCCCTGAATGTGTTTTTGTTTGCAGGTAAACTTATTTAAATGCCCTCCAGCCTTGAGCATGGACAGTCTACTATTCTTCTGAAGCTGACACAAACACATGGCATTCATTCATCCACATGCATTTTTCCTCCATCCTCATCCATCATTTTTCTATCAGCTGTTCTGGTCTGAGCATCCAGGAATCTCTTCCTGAGACTGTGTGAATAACACATCAATTATTCATGACTTGTTTTCTGGCCACAAGGACAGAGGCGCCAGAGTGACTTGTCCCTCAGCGGAGTGATGAATTGGTGCGATAAACCTCTCATCACAGCAGCATCGGTCCGGCTCCTGCCCTCCTGTCTGCACCAACCACACTGTGACATCTGCACAGCATCAAACAGAAAGTGACGGCTGCTCAGCTGCACCATGTTGCTGCACGACCTCAGGCCCATCCAAGCAGAAGACTTAACTGAGAGAAGGGCGTGATGATGGGCTGTTATTGGCTCCACCCCAGCGCTGGGCCGTGCATGCACCAGTCCCCTTTGGGAGGATCTGCAGCCAAACATGAATCACACCACTGCTCCCCTGCTCAGTGTGCACCGTCACCCTGGTGGCTCTAAGTCGGCTAGCAACACCATGTCAAACAGTGTGACGTCAGCTCTCTGCATCCATTTTGGCTTTGCTCAATGCAAAATGGACTGAGGAGGAGTCAGACGGAGGGCAGCAGTTCAAAACCTGCAGCACAGCAGATGAAAACACAACAAAAAGCTGCTGCTTGTACAACATTAGTGTCATTTCTCCTTGGAGCTCATTAGCATTCACCACCAGTCTAATGTCTCTGCAAGGTAATTGTGTTGTGAGCTGCAGTGCAGCTGAAGGTGTGTTAGGAAATACTGCTGAGAACTGACAAGTAACAAACATGAATCTGACTGAATTCATTGTGAAAACCTGGCTGATTAAATGTTACTAACAGGATGAGCTCAGAGAATTAAGTCAATTATAGAGAAAAAAAAACAGACACCTTTTAAAATAATCGAAGCCTCTGAAGCTCAAAACCTGCTGGCAGGTTTTATAGATGATATATTTTCAAAAATTGCTAAAATAACATCTTAATATGAGGCAGAAACTGTGAAAATAAAAGCAATCATTAGAATGTGAACTAATCATGTGTGACAATGAGTTCTATCTTCAAAATTAAACAAATCTGTGCTTAAAATTGGGGTATTTTCTGTCAAAAATGCACCATTTACGCAGGCTGCACAGTGGCTCGGTGCTTAGCACCATTGCCTTGCAGCTAGAAGATCCCCGGTTTGCGTACCATCCTGGGCCTGAAATCTTTCTGCATGGAGTTTGCATGTTCTCCCTGTGCATCTGTGGATTTTCTCCGAGTACTCCGGCTTCATCCCACAGTCCAGAAACATGCTGAGATTATTGATGGTTCTAAATTGTCAGTAGGAGTGAATGTAAGTCTGTTTGTCTCTATGTGTAGCCCTGTGATAGACTGATGACCTGTCCAGGGTGTCCTAAGTCAGCTGGGATAGACTCCAGCCCCACCTGCGACCCTAATGAGGATTAAGCGGCATATGGAAAATGGATGGATGGAACCATTTGTACCAGATCCTGTAAAACAATAAGAATTCTGCTCTCTTCAACACAGCAAAGAGGTCATGACTGATTCATTCAGCTGAACTGAGCTGAACTGCAGGCTGTGTTTCCACTGAGAAGATACTAGTGTAAGTATAGAAACCAAATAAAAAATGTATGTAGTAAGATATCTATATAGATAGATAGATATCTATAGTATGTAGAGCCACCTGATTTTTTTTCCAGCACTGGTAACACATGTGCAGACAAAAGTTATGTATGTTGATTCCAGGTTTTTCACAAAATCCAACTGACTGATTTTTGGCATGAAACTGAAGTATAGCACAATTTTTACTTGTTGGTAGAGATGAAAAGTTCGGAGGTTTATCTTGAGAGGAACATGAATTTGAGTACAATGTTTTATGTTAATCTATCGAGATGATTTGCAGATCTAGATAGATTCTGGGGGATGCACGGGGAATATATTTACAACATGACAGCATCAAATAGGTTCAGAAATGTTGCTGAAATGCATCTGAGTTATTAAAGTCTGAGGGTTTATAAAATAAATCTAAAGTATGAATTTATAATCTATGTGAAAAGGTGTCACATGCACATTTAAAGAGGTTACCTTCCTCAACAAAAAACTCAGGAGAGCACAGACAAGTGAATCCAACCTGTATGTGTGTTGAATCAGCACATATAAGTTGATACATGTATAGTACATCAATAGATGGATGCTGAAAAGGCACAACTTGGCTAAAATAATAATAAAAATCATCAGAATGCAGGAAATTAAGCATTTCCCTCCATATTCCAACAAACCCAAGGATATTTCAGTGCACAAGAGGTGAAACAACCAACGCTGCCATTGCACAAATGCTCAGAAATAAAGATAATAAGAGTCATGCTTTCTGTAAACAAACAGCTCTCCTTCCATAGAGGATCTGAATTCTTCCCAACAGCATGCTGCAGGGATTCCAGGAGGAGATTATGAAGTTGCTGTAGGCCAAACTCCTGATGCAGATACCATCAACAGTGCACTCTGCAGATCCTCCCTCATAGAGAACAATGGCTAGGATGCTTTTTCCTCGTTCTGTCATTAGACTGTTGTCACGGCAAGCTTTGCTCCCGCTTCCCCTGTTTGCTGAAGCTGCAGTGTGTTTCCTCTCATTACCGTTCGAGTCAATCTACTGAAGCAGTGGTGCAGAGAGGAAGAGAGGCCATATTGCAGCTTCCAGTGTGTCTTAATAACCTAGTAGATAGTTTGTTGATAGGACTTTGAAATTAGGTACAAATTACAGGGACAACTGACAATTTTCTAAAGAAATGAACCCATGTTAGAGAAGTAGCTTGACATTTTTGGAAATGCACATTTACTTTCTTGGCAAGAACTAGATAAAGAGGATCAGTACCACTAGCATTCGAACAGCAATGATTTTTTCAGTAGTTGTCAACTGTTCAATTAACTTAACGGTTTGAGTAATTTTTAGACAAAAAGACAGTCAACTGAATATCTTTGGCTTGTGGACAAAACTAAATATTTGAAGGCTTTGTGAAACACTGATGGACATTTTTCTTGATTTTCTGACATTTTTTACAACTCAGCGATTAATCAAAAAAGTAATCTACATATAAAATAATCTTTAGTTGTAGTCCTGGATGAATCCAGCTGGGTACTAATTACAGAGATAATGAAGACAATATCAATGGCATGATGTCAGTGCCATTTTAGGAAGCGTTTTCTTGCCAAGAATTAGATGAAAATGTCAATACCAGAAAGAGATTTTCTCAACCAAGCTCTGTGTAAGTTTAAAAACGCACCCAGCACCTGTAAAGCTGTTTTTGCTTAATCCATAAATTGAAATCTAGAAAATTACAAAAGGCTGTTTTATGGGGATTTATGTGCAGTCAAATGCAAAATATTGTTATCACAGATGCTTTGCTACATAACTATAGTAGCATTTAAATAAGAACAGCTATCATGAATATAAAAATGACCCATAAGACAAGGCCAGTGAATCATTTGAGCTTTCTAATAAAAGCAGCAGACAGACACCTCTCCTGGAAGATAGGAAACAAATGCACTGTCAGTTGTTAATGGAGAGTTATGTGCTTGACACTAATCGCTGCTTCAATCACCCCCACCCCCCATGTGGAGACGAGGGAAAAGGTCATTGATTTTCTCTCAGTCTCTGTAAATCTTTAGCAGAGAGGACTGTTTCAGCAGCGAGCCAGGAACAGATCTGTCCGAAACAGTGATGCAGCACCAATGAACCGGCGTTTCCTTCTAGCACTCGTCTAAACGTTGCTGCAGCTGTGCTAATTGCTGATCCTGACAACACCCGGATGGGGTAGTTGAGGAGCGTAGCAGCGCTCTACTGTGCCGTGGCCTGTTTCTTAGCTTTTATGCTAATGTACCCGGCACCATTGCTCCCAGCTCCGTGCGAGGGAAGGCGAGTTGTAACTTGTGACAGGGCTAATCTCTAAGGACAGATGGGAGCGTGGCCCAATCAGCAGGGGTAGCAGGCAAAAAATGAGAACACAAAACAGAGCAGCTCCCTTAGCTCCTCCTGCTTTCAAGTGGAGCTCCTGTGCACTAAGTTGTGTAGACCTTTAAATGGGAATGTCAGCCTCAACTGCAACAAAGATAAAGTCACTCTATTTCTATTGTCTTAAGTGATGCTGACCAACAACTCTGGCTGCACAAAATCTTTAAACTTTCTCTCCAGTTGTTGATTAAACCTCTCAAAACTCATCTCTATGTAAAGTTGCATACACTTCCAGTCCAAAATCTGGACACACCTTCTCAATTAATGGTTTTTCTTTATTTTCATGACTATTTATATTGTAGATTCTCACTGAAGGCATCAAAACTATGAATGAACACATATGGAATTATGCAGTAAACAAAAAGTGTGAAATAAGTCAAAACACGTTTTATATTTTGCTTAAAATAGCCACCCTTTGCTTTCATTACTGCTTTGCACACTCTTGGCATTCTCTGAATGAGCTTCATGAGGTAGTCACCTGAAATGGTTTTCCAGCAGTCTTGAAGAAGTTCCCAGAGATGCTGAGCACTTGTTGGCCCTTTTGCCTTCACTCTGCAGTCCATCTCATCCCAAACCATTGGGTTTAGGACTGTGGGGGCCAGGCCATCTGACGCAGCACTCCATCACTCTCCTTCTTGGTCAAATAGCCCTTACACAGCCTGGAGGTGTGTTTGGGGTCATTGTCCTGTTGAAAAATAGATGGTCCGACTAAATGCAAACCAGGTAGGACTGCATGTCACTGCAGGATACTGTGGTAGCCATGCTGGTTCAGTGTGTCTTCAATTTTGGATAAATCCCCAACAGTGTCACCAGCAAAACACCTCCACACCATCACACCTCCTCCTCCATGCGTCATGGTGGGAACCATGCATGCAGAGACCATTAGTTCCCCTTTTCTGCGTTGCACAAAGACATGGAGGGTGGAAGCAAAGATCTCAATTTTGGACTCTTCAGACCAAAGCATAAATTTCCACTGGTCTAATGTCCATTACTTGTGTTTCCTGGCCCAAACAAATCTCTTCTGCTTGTTGCTTTTCCTCAGTAGTGGTTTCTTAGCAGCTATTTGACCATGAAGGCCTGATTTGTGCAGTCTCCTCTGAACAGCTGATGTAGAGATGTGTCTGGTATTAGAACTCTGTGTGACATTTATCTGGGCTCTAATCTGAGGTGCTGTTAACATGCCATTTCTGAGGTTGGTGACTCAGATGAACTTATCCTCATCAGCAGAGGTGACTCTTGGTCTTCCCTTCCTGGGGCGGTCCTCATGTCAGCCAGTTACGTCGTAGCACTTGATGGTTTTTGTGACTGCACTTGGGGATACATTCAAAGTGTTGCAGTGTTCTGGACTGACTGACCTTCAGTTCTTAAAATAATGATGGACTGCCATTTCTCTTTACTCAGTTGATTGGATCTTGCCAAAATATAGATTCTAACAGTTGTCAAATAGGGCTGTCAACCGTGTACCAACCTGACTTCTGCACAACACAACTGATGGTCCCAGCCCTATTAAGAAGGCAACAAATTCCACAAATTAACCACTACCTCATGAAGTTCATGGAGAGAATGCCAGCAGTAATGCCAAGTGCAAAGCAGTAATCAAAGCAAAGGCTGGCTGTTCCGAAGAATCTAAAATCTAAAAATTGCTTTGATTAATTTCCCATTTTTTTGTTTACTACATAATTCCATGTGTTCATTCAGTTTTGATGCCTTCAGTGAGAATCTACAATGTAAATAGTTATGAAAATAAAGAAAAACCATTAAATGAGAATGTGTGTCCAAACCTTTGACTAGTAGTGTATTTAGATTTTTTTTTCCATGAAAACAATCCCTTCTTGCCTTAAAATGGCTATATATAGATGTACCTAAAGCTACACGTCACAAGTTGCAATACTGGAGTAATTCATTCAAGTTGAAAACCAATTCTAAAGAAGAATAATGACAGAGGAAGCCTCAGCCTGCAGGCTGACAGGATTGGTTCCTTGAGTTTGTTATGTATGAATCCCATCCATGGCATCCTTTGCTTATTTCACTCATGATGTGTCTTCTAGCAAATAAAAAATACTACACTGACATGTTGTCAAGATAAAAAGCTTAATTTTTACCAGAAGGTGTCAATAATATGGATGAAGCAGGTACAAAAAATCATGTAATTATGCTGTAATACTGTGTTTTTTGACAGACATGCACAGATTGCAATAAGAGTCACAATTTTAGTGGGAATGTTATTTTTTCATTCCTTTTTCACTGAAACAAATGCAGAAATTACATATATCACAGATATGATACATCTAAACTGCATGATTTGCACACCTGGGCATCCCTGCAGCACCATAATGCTTCATTTATAACAGTTTGTTGTGACATTCTCAAAAAAATTCAGCTACTGCGAGATGGACATTGCCATCAACCATACTGCCAATTAGATCATATTTTTATTAATCGTACAGCCCTACCCTTTAATAAAAGATAAAAAAGGTACTTTTTTCCATCAGTACAAAACAGTAGGAAAACATTTCAATAACGCTTGAGTGGCATTACCCATAAAAAGGGATCAGGGCTGGATTATTGTTTCATTTTTCCACCAATTATTATTATTTGTTTTGTTGTTTTTGTAAAAAATCATTTTGCGAATAAAATGTAAATTAATAGGAACAAAAAAATGCCCAGAGGATTTTCCACAGTTAGTCTGTCCGTGTAGATTCTTTATCATTCATAGTTAATTTAACTCAACCGACAGTCCAGAACCCAACCAGAACTATCCAACTCTGACATTTGAGAAACTAGACTTTTCTGTCTATTGCCTGCTTGAATATTTGAATAAACACATTCTGAACAGAGGTGTTTTGAGTAAGGAGTTAATGAAGCCAGAGGAGACGGCACCACATATCAGGTACTTACAACACATTCTTGGGATCTCTCTGCAGGCAGATTCACCGCCATTTCATACCTTAAGGATTTTGAATCTTGGGTTGTTAACGGGCCATGAACCATGTGATTTGGGGCTGAGAGCAAACATCTGGAACTCCTCACCAGTTAGTTGGAACTGAGGATTTTCTTTGATTAGAGTTGAAACCAAAAAGCTTTCCTGCTACTGAAACACTTAGAAGGTTCATTGGAGCTTGGATCCACTGCAAAGTTGAAGCAAACAACATCATTGTATTTGCAGCCATGTGTGCTCTTGAGTGAGAAGTTAATAGGGAAACATACTAAATATTTGTAGCAATAATTAGAACTCAATGAAGCAGCAACCTCTAGGGCTCAAAACTGAAATGTTAAAAACTGCAGTTCCTCAAATGTCCACTTAAGGCTGACTCCAAAAGTGAGTGAGTCTCCACAGACCTCTTTGTAAAAATGTCCAGCTTCACAGCAGAAATAAATACATTTAGAGGCTGGTACAAAATACAGTTTTGGTCTCTATAGTGCATTTTCCTGTTAATGCCAACTGTACAGGGAGTGAGTTTTTATAGAACCTACCCATTGTAATTGTACTGAGGCTTAACGTTCTGGAAGTGGCTGCTTTGACTGACAGGTGGGGGCCATCATAAGGTGTTTTGCACTCAAACTCCATCCTTTGCTGGATTAGAGGTTAAGAGAAGTCAAATAATGCCAAGATGACGATAGCTGGAGGCACCACACTGAGCTTCAACGCAGCTCATTGGAAACGTCACAGATGGTTCATCGACCTATATATACAGGTTTGAATGCAATGACTGGATTGGGCCTGTTTGAATGGAAGGAGGTGTCCTCCCAGTGCTTCAGAGGAAACACCCTATGCATACGCAAAGGCTGCAAAATGAATAGACCGACAAATTACGTATAAATACAACCAACACTGCATTACCATTAAAAACAGACACTCCCTGGCTGCCAAATGCATCAGAGGTCTTAAAGATCCAGAACAAAACAGTCAGCAGGATGTTTTTGGAGTTGTGTGTCAAGGTAAAGATGTCACCAATGCTTCTGTTGCAGCCTAAAGAGGCTAATTAAGATGCTGAAAGTGTGTCAGGCTTTTATGTACACCCACAAACCATAAATCATAAAGAGGGCTGTCAGTAATCCTGCAGGTTTGAACGAGGAGCTGTTCTCCTCACTGCAACCCCTCCTGTGGGCTGGATGCATAAATAGCTTCAGAAGCTGCAGTGATGGCTGCCACACGGACATCATCACACATGCAAAGTTGTAAAACGCACCACCTACAGAGACCAAAAATCCGTTTCCCCGGCAGGTATACGCTCCATTTTTTCACCTTCAAACCAGACTTTCTAACATTCTGTGGGCATCACACACAAACAGCATCCATCTCAGAGCAAAGTCATTTCAGCACCCCCTGATAAAATCCCCCACCGCAAAGCGAAACCACAGCAGAAAAAAAAACTGCTCATCACTCTTTCTCCGTCACATTCTCCCCGCTGGGTTTCTACAAGGTCATTTTGACGCACGACGCAGCACAGGACTCCCCAGCTACACCGGCACCTGGAGCTCAGAACAAAATCAATGTAACATCACATAAGCAGGGAAACTTTCTGTATTTAATCTGAAGGGGATGAGGTGAGCGCGATTAACGGCAGAATTTGTAACCGAGGGAAGGCGGAACAGGACACCGTGAGAGGCAAGGACATCGGTGCCAAAACCGCCGCTAATTAGACTAAACTGGAGATTTGAAGCAGGTGATTTGCGCTGATTAAAGACATGAAAACGCGTGTTGTAACCTCCTACCCTTCTGTCCCTGACTCCTCTGCTCTCCCTGATTCCTGGATGATGATCTTAACGCACAAGACCTCCCGGCAAGAACAAGAACGCAGGGCGCAAAATAAAGAAGAAATGCACCCAGAAGCCTCGAATCGTGTCTGACTGTCGTTAATTATCCGTCTTTCTTTGCATAATTCGACTCAAACCTTGACTCTCTTTGGGTACATGCGTAGGGGTCATCGCATCACAGGCCTGTAAACAACATTTTTGGGGCCAAATAAATATGAATGTGTGCCATCCACACACAGAAATATGGCTAAATGTCACCCTGGTCGTGCGTAAGCGTTTGAAATCAGCAGAAGTCAGTGAATCTGGTGCATTTGAAAAGAGATATATTTTTTAAAAATGGTGAATTAAACGGATTTTCTTACCTTTTGGTGGTGGGAAGGTCGGTGCGTTTTAGGGTGACCGGGATTTATTTCAGTGCAGGGAGTGACCCCGAGTACTGGAAGCAAAAAACGCTCCTGTGCGCTCCTGTGATGTGCACTGACGTAGAGCTGCACTCCCCTCCCCTCCTCCGCCTCCCCCTTTCACTTACTACACAGCATCCTTCTTGCATGGAGACACCGCCCCCTCCTCCTCCTCCTCCAGCAGACACCATTCCTCTCAGAAACCGGAGGGGGAGGTCGTTGCAGGGTGTGTTTTTTTATGATCAGAGACGCTAAAGGTGATTAATTTTCCTCCTGAGGCGGGTTTGAACCAAAAAATAATAGAAGGTCACTACTTTGCGCACACAGCCAGGTGGAAAAGTGCGCTGTCTGTGCGCCCACGCTCAGTTAGACCATCATTCGGTCAATATGCCCCAAATGGTTGGCGCAGTGAGCTGTGCAGGACGAGCCTCTGCTTTGCACGTGTCTGGACTCGTGCCTGTAATTGGCTACGTTTAAGAGAGAAGAAAAAAAAATCACCAAGATGCCCATGGTGGAAAACAACTATCCATGCTGGAAGGATGTGATACAAATATCAGTGCAGCGTTTAACGAGTCAGACGTAACGTTTACATGGATGGAACACTGCGTGCGATATGGAAATCACTGATCAGCAAAGTGTTTGATCCATTTCTTGACTTGTGACAGGGTGTCTAGTGCAGGAGGATCAGAGCAGGGAAAGCTTCAGGAGTAACTAATGACATAAATGAACCTGGAACTGAAGCAGCTAAAGAGCACAGTAAACAGGAATCACACACTGTAGATATTATTCAGCAACAATAATCTCTCCTCTGGTCTGGCTGACTTGTTTAATAATGTTCATAATGAGGCCCGAAACCTACAGTGTAAACCTAATCTGCTGTAAATGGTAATACTGCAGCAGCCGAGGTGGCTGAAAACACTGTAAAATAATGCAAATAAAAATAGTAGTTTTCCATACTTGGAATGCATTTTAACCTTAACTGGTATTGACGTTTAGTGAAGGGTATTTACATGTGTAAAAATAACAAAACATGATAATCTATGCACACTTTAAAAGTAATTGTAGAAAAAAAGGATGAAAATTTGGCAGCAAGATCGCTAGGAAAAATAAATTAAAAAATGCCAGAATACTGTAATTTTCAAAAAATTAAATTAGCAGTAAATGATCTTTTTATTTGATTTAAATGTGTCATTTTATGGTCACATGTAAAAGAAGAAATTCACATGTAAATTAGCACCCTTTTCTGTGGTTTAATAGATATTAACTACTTTCAAAAACAGTTAAAAACATTGCAAAAACATTTTTTACAGTATACATAAAGCACATCCATTTAACAACTTTGTTAAACAAAAAGAAAATATTTGTGAAATTCTGACAAATTTGCAGATACATTATCAATGCCTTTTTATGTAAAATAATCTATTTTCTTTAAAGAAATAGAAACTTTGAGATTATACACAGTTAAAGGTTTGCAATGTTATTTACATCTGACATATTTTTGTAATTTCACTGATATTTTTGTTGTTTTTAAAGAGAAAATACATCAAATTACAGATTTTCTTTATGCAGTGTGGGTGTTATTGGTTCATGTTGTATCTCTAGCAGACATGACCATAATAATGTTCTGCTTTCTGTCCTCGCAAAGTAATCTACAAACAAACTGCAAATAATCTAAAATGCAGCAGCAAACCGTCTTAACAAAACTAAACACAAAGACCACATTACTCCCCGTTTAATGGGTCTTCATTGGGTCCCTGTTGATTTCAGAATTTGTTTTGAGATTTTACTGGACTAACTCTAATTCCAGGAGTCCTCATTCATTCATCCTTTAAAAATATATACTGTCACCTGTGATTGGTCTAAAACCACATGACTTCCTTCATGGCCACATGTGTGTCTCCAGTATTTCCAGTCTGATTGTCTTCAGCAACAGATGAGGTCTTTCATTTCCCTTCAGGCTTTCAGCTGCTATTGTCTGTTTGGGTTATCTATTGATCAGCTCAGGTTAAAGGGCTGCTATCTGCTGGCACCACAACCTCCATCCTCTGATATCTACCGTGGGCTCTTATCTCCTTGTCCACACCTAGATTTTTCTATACATTTAGGCCAAATGTAGTTTTAGGTCACTGAACACAGACCTTTAGGAAAACTCCATCCAAGGTGAAGATATGCAGAAACAGTGATGAAGTATAGAGAGGGAAGACTGAGTTTTTGGGTTGTAACATCAGAGAGAAAACCATTATCTTACTGTTTTGACTAGATTTTGTGCAATGGGTAAAATGGTGATGGTGTTAACCTCCTAAGAAGACTATTTACATGTTTACTCTCTTTCTACTTTTTCTAATCTGCTCCAAACACAGTGAAGATGTATGAAGCTATGATGGTAAGAATTTACACCTTGAAGGAATTTTCACAAACGTTTGTTTGGACTCAACAATGAACTGATTCGATTTTAGTGGTCAAAAGTAACTGACATTACAACAAATTCATACTCAAACTACTCCATCCCTCAAATTCATACATTAATTCTGACAAAAAGTCACACAAAATTGAGCTGACATCTTGTTTAGGTATAAAACGGTGCATGTAAGCAATTTAAGAAAAATAAAAAATTAAGAAACCAATTATTCATTAATTTTTTTTTTTTACAAAAACACAATTTATTTTCTCTTATGTATATCTACTATTACTATCATCCAATTACTCAATTAAGTGGTGGAATGATAAGTAGAATAACTGATTACTAAAATAATTGATAGTTGTAGCCCTAATATCTAAAGCAAGCCGAAATGTGCCATAAAGCCCCACGAAGCTGCAGATTCTAATGGTAACTTTGATGTTAACACCCTCACAGTGTCATTTCATGTATATATTGGCCAATCAGTCACAACACTGAAACCACTCACAGGTGAGGTGAATAACATTATCTCATTACAATGCAATGTTCTGCTGGGAAACCTTTGGTCCTGCATTTGTGTGGATGCTACTTTGACACATATCACCCATTAAAACACTGTTCCAGACCAAACACGCCCCGATGACAAAGAAATGCCTTGAAGAGCACGACAAAAAGCCCAAGAAAGTGATCTAACCTCCAAACTCCACAAATCCTTATTTGTGGGATGCACTGGACGATCCATGATCACTGGCAGAACACCCTCCCAGAACCAAGGTCCATGGCTGGCAGGTCAAAGGCAGGTGGTTTTAAGCTGTGGCTGATTGAGATTGGCCTAAAAAAAAAATCGAGTATATCTGGCTATTTAGTCAGCTAAGCACAGCACGATTGTTGCCTGTATAACCCATGTTTTTTTGGCATGAATGAACTCATCATCATGTGATATTTACAACAAAATTGGAAGAGAAAGAGAGAGAGGATAACATCTCTTCATCTTCAGCTCTGCAGAGGAACCTGCTGCACATCGGACTGAGCAGATGCAGCTGCAGATCATCCCCTGAAGCTCCGCTGACATCCCATATCATCATCTCCACAAACCAAAATATACTTCCAGAAACAAACTGTGGCTCTGCAGTGTGTGTGTGTGTGTGTGTGTGTGTGTGTGTGTGTGTGTGTGTGTGTGTGTGTGTGTGTGTGTGTGTGTGTGTGTGTGTGTGTGTGTGTGTGTGTGTGTGTGTGTGTGTGTCTGCTGAGAGTCTAAAAGCCTTTTCATTACCTGCTGTAACAAAGTGCAAGTTCATGCATGGCTGACACACAATTTAATTTGCAAACAGGATCAAATTTCATGCGCACAGCAACACAGTCAGAGACAGTTTAATGCGTCTGCTGGCTCTTATCTGTAGCTGTAAATACTGGAATGAATCACAGCAAGAGGAGACACAGGTTTTATATAATACTGCACAGATGCATATGTTAAACGGCTCAGTTTAGAGGACTGCAGCCTGAGTCAATATAGAGATAACATCTTTATAATTTCTTTAAATTTCACAATTTAGCATTTAAATGAAGCTCCAGTTTTACTTTAACAGCAGAAATGCATGCAAGATGTTGAGGGAAGAAATAATTATATAATGCTAGTGGCTCCTGTGTGAAACTGAAGGGTTTGGTTTTAGGGTAAATACGTGTCTCCATCTGGTGGCCACATCAGGTAATTCCTACAGTGACATATATTCCTAAAAGAACTGCAGCAACATCTGGATTTGGACGGTTTGTTTCATTCTTCCTGCAGATTCTCTCAGGCTTCATCAGATTGGTTGGAAATATCTCCACTTCCTCATTTTTCTCCACAGACGTCCTGGTGGATCAAAAACTTGTCCCGAAGTCACTCCGGTGATGTCTTGGCTGTGTATTTTGAGTCATTGTGGTGCTGGAAGGTGGAGCATCATCCCAGACTCGGGTCTCTGCACTCTAGAGAAGGTTCTCTACAGGGATCTCTGGTTAAACTTTAATCCAGATATATATACACACCGATCAGTCACAACATTATGACCACTGACAGGTGAAGTGAATAACATCGATCATTTTGTTGTAATGCAACGTTCTGCTGGGACATCCTGACGTTCATGTGGACGTTTGACATGTACCTTACCAGCAGTCCTTGATGCCAGTTGCCACCCTCAGCAGGACAATGCACCCCAACACACCACAAAAACTGCTCAGGAGTGGCCCGGGGAACACAACAGAGCTAAGCTGTTCACCCAGGTTCCACATTCTCCAGATCCAAACCTTATTGAGCATCTGTGGGATGTTCCAGGATAAACTTGATCTAGGTAGGTTCCACCCTGCAACCCACACGATCCACAGAATTCACTGCTACCATTCCAGTACCACAGGACATCCCCAGAGGTCCTGAGTCCATGCCCCACTGGGTCAGAGGAGTTTTAGCTGCATAAAAGAGAACAACACAATATTAGGCAGGTGGTGATAATATTATGGCTGATAGGTGTATATTCTAATAAAATGAAACTGTATTAAATTACATATGTTTATGTCAAACAAAAAAAAAGAAACATACTTTCTAGTCTCTCAAGTGTACACAAGTGTATATTTTCATACATCTTTTATGCATATTATGTGTAAAATTTTTAATTATATAGAACTAAATCAAATTCTTTATTTTTTTCTTTATAAACAAATATATACACAAGGTATGTAGTATTTGTTTATTATTTTTTATGTGTTTGTATGGGAAACTATACTCAACATGTGCGAGTACATTTAATATACATATTAAAAATTAAACACTATATTTTTAAAACAACACATGATGTTCTGTATGGCTTGATATCACACAATAACACAAGGAAATCGATATTTAACAGTAATATCAGTACATACTGTATCTTGTATATATATTTGTCTTTAAAGAAAAAAAATGCGTGTAAATACTTCTTTAACTTAGCATAAAACAAAATTTTACACGTCGTAAAAATGGATCTAAATCTACACTTGTGTACACTTGCAATATATTTGAAAATATTTGTTTTTTTTTTTTAAACAACTTAAATCACTTTTTAATATAATTAAACTATATATTGCAGGTGTACACAAGTGTTGTGTTTTCTTTTAAGATATTTTCAATCCAAACCTATCACACAACTTGCAGAATAACAGAAAAAAAAATACATAAATGTATTTTTTTTAATCTCCCTTTTAATGACATAACAAGCAATTTACTCAATGAAAGTGGCTGTTTGCGGATTTTACACGATAATCTGTGCCATTAAAACGCTGCAGTGGCTCAGTGGGACGCGATTTCTGCAGCTCATTAGTATTAGAGGCATTTTGAGGCCGTTTCGGTGTCCTGCTCCACTTCCAGCTCATTGGTGAGGTCCGCTCAGGCGTGTGTGCGTTTCCCTCTGATTGATGCAAATGAAACACCTCAGCTGCGCCTCTCTGCGTCCTCTTTCTGCCGCTGCTGCTGCTGCTGAGGAGGAGGAGGAGGAGGAAGAGGAGAAACCATCGAAAGCGGCTCCAAAGCGCGCACATTCATGAATCTTTGTTTACGTCCCTTCAGATGCCAGCGGATGATGATGATGATGATGATGGCGATCACGAAGCCACATCCTCTCCAAGCGTCCGTGTAACAACGTGGCGTGGGAGAGCAGGGGGAGAGAGGGTGAGGAGAGAGGAAGAGGGGAGGAGGCGCAGGATTTTTGTTTTGTCCTCAATTTAAAGACTCGGCGGTGTCGCGCTTTCTGAAACATGACGCGCGCCAGGAAAGCAGGTCGATGAAATGAAGGTTTTACCATGAGAGGAACCGGCATGGACCTGCTCTGGAGGATTCTAGCAGCTCTCAGCTTCGACTGCTTCAAAGATTCATCGTCGTCAAGGTGAGCACTGATCAGATCTTCTTTTTTATTTATCGATTATTGCCTGATTCACCACAATATTACAGCAGCGATGAGTTTCTCCACCGGCATTTTTACGCATCGCCAATCCGGATAATAATCGTTTGATCTCCCACCGCAATGAAAGTCTTTATTTCTCATTGAGGACGTATTTTAAATGCGCTGAGAGCGCAGTAAATGTCCGTGATGGATTTTTAAAGAGGAAATATCGCCCTTCACTCCACAGTTGTTATGACAACAGGTTTCCTGAGTCATTGTGTGCACTCATTTTGTCCAGCTTTGCCTCATGAAAACCGGCTGATGTTACACAACTTCTTTAATCCTGCATCACTGGAATCCAGCCCAGGAATATTCACAGAAAACCATTTCTTGTTCCAGTAAAATAAAAATGGTAAAATATTTTCACAAATAATCAGACAAAAGGAGGTTTGGTTGCTGCATCAACATCAACATTAAAGAGAAAATTCAGCTCCAGTCAAATGTGACACAAATAATATTCAGTGTCAGTCTAAAGGCAGATAAATGTCAGCAGTTTAAATCATTACACAATCACTGGCACTCCACCCCAACCGTTTCACATCTTGTCCGACCAGTTATTTTATCTTTGGCACAAATCTGTGCACGCCAACACCAAATCTGCATTTAGTGAGCACCAGAAATACCTGATTGTTTAACACACTTAGTAATCATTTTCTTTCCTTAATTGATGATTTTGTTAATAAATTAACAGAAAATTGTCAAACAGTGCTTGCTAATATTTCCAGCAACTCAAGAAGATGTCCACAAATTGCTTGTTTTATTCCACCAACAATCTAAACCCCATTTAAAAAGCTGCTGTCAGAGAATGTTTGAACATTTCTGGCAAACTGATTTAAGCCAAATCCTGCTTCAAAAGAGAGCAAGGGTGAACAAAAATGCAAAAGAATGTTTGCTATTACTTCCAGCAGCTCTAGAAGATGTAGTCAGATTGCTTGCTTTATTCTACCAACAATCCAAATCCCATTTAAAAAGCGACAGTCAGAGAATGTTTCATATGTTTTATTTTTTTGCTCAACTGACATCAGCTCTGTGTAATTTTGAGAAAATTTGGTTTGTGCTTCAAAGGAGAGCAGGGGTAAATAAAATAAAACAACAGTACAGTGTTGATGCAATCAGTTGATTCAGTTTGATGATACATTCATTATTTAACTCCGTTTTGTCAGCTAAAAATGCAAGACATTTGCTGGTTCAGGCTTCTCAAGTGTGAGGATTTGCTTATTTTCCCTGATTTATTTTATTGTAAATTCATTTGGGTTGTTCGAACCAAAGGTCATGGTCTCCAGCTCCATATTTAATAGACACAGTGTACAACAGAAGTGAGTACATGCCTGTGCAATAATACTTAACAGTCAAATGAATAAAAATTTTATCACCCCTCAATAGAGAGTAGATTATTCCTTCTTCTGAACAATCGGACATCTATTAGAAAGCCTCCATTTAAAATACAGGGCCCAAAATGGATATTAAATCCAATGAGAGTCTTGCACCTGTGATTGATACCAAACTGAGTACACCTGTGATTTTTAAATCAGCCTAAATGTATGAACATGGTTCTAAAATAAACAACAGAACCTACCCAGTTTTAGGCCTATGGGCTGTGTCTATCTGCATGTCTGTATCATGGCTCCACTTGGAAAAAAATTGCAAGAGGAATTCCAAAATCTGAATGTGAGGCTTTACAAAGATGAAAAGGGATAGAGGGAGATTTGTGATCAACTTTTTAAAAATCAGTAAAATCACAGCTGCAGCAGTAATCAGGAGGAATAGAAGGAGCCATAGTACCACTAATCAGAGCTGCAGTGGTCGTCCTCCTAAAATGATTCCACAGACAGAGAACTGTTTTAACAATCTAGCTTTGAAAAACAGGCTGCAGCTGCTTCAGACTTGGCACAGAGGTTTTCAGTCTAAATCAGAGCTTTTGTATAAGTTAAGGCAGTGGGAAGGACACTTCACAACATCAGCCTCTATGGATGGACAACAAGAGAAAAGCTTTTACTTCTTCCTTGGCACAAAATTGCAGGAGTGAACTTTGCTAAAGAACATGAAAATTAACTATGCATGTTGGGAGCACATTCTTTGCTCAGATGAGACCAAAACAGATTTG
Source organism: Amphiprion ocellaris (assembly GCF_022539595.1). NCBI lineage: Eukaryota > Metazoa > Chordata > Actinopteri > Pomacentridae > Amphiprion > Amphiprion ocellaris. The sequence goes on from NC_072774.1 coordinate 13,307,630, forward strand.
TTCAGCTCAGATGGAGCTCAGTTTGGTGTGAACCTGATCAGAACTACAACAGTGAATGCACAGTCCTGACAGTGAAGCATAGAAGTTGGAGTGTGATGATATGGGGCTGTATGATTAAAGAAGGTACTGAGGAGGTGACATTTATAGATGCACCAATAAATGCCTGTGATATCCAAAAATACTAGCTGACAAGATGACACCCGGACAGCAGAAGCTTGAAAAAGAGGAATATTCCAGCATGAGAACCATCCAAAGCACAAAATCACACAAGGGGCTCTAAAGAAGAGCAACGTGGAAACTATGACCTGGACGAGTATGTGGCCTGACTGGAATTCAGAATATTTGGGGTATTTTAAAGAGAAAAAAAGAGCAGCATAACCTCTATAACAAAGAGCAGCTAAAAACTCCAAAAAAATTGGTATTCTACATGTCAAAGATAATTGAGTCTGTCATTAAAAATTGAAGTGGAAATATGAACTACTGAACTATTATTGTAAACTACTGTTTACAGGTTTGAATCTCTAGTAGTCACAGGTGTAGTGACTGTTATTGCATTGAGTGCTTACTGTGGGGGCAGTATTTTTAAGATGTTAATATAAACTATTAGTTTTTTTATTTACACTGTTCAACTTCGAAGTAATCTGATTACTGCAAGGGAGTATAATTTTGACATTCTAGTGATTTTGCACAGGGGTTTTCTCACAGTAGAAATAAAATGCTGTACATGACACACTATGGCAAAACAGTTTATAAAATATCTTTAACATAAATCGGGCATGTTTGTACAGCAACTTTTTGTCAGTCATTGTCCCATAAATAGGCAAATATTCAGTATTGGTAATAAGCTAGTATCATTTATAGGTCTAGCTCTAATTGTAAGATCAAAACTTTGCTTTATTTTGGATTTCAGGGTATTTATCGGCAGAAACCGAATACAATGTTCATAATTACATTTCCCTTTGTGAGTAAGTTGTGTTCTTGTTACCTTAAAATGATCTCTTTACATTTTCAGAGTGAATAGGTTCCCTTCCGCAGTCCGCCATACTGCGCCGCCATGTTTGTACAGTAGCCAAGAACGGACAAACCAAACGCGGCCTTTTGAGTTATTACGGCCACCGTAGGAGAAGAGTGGGGCTGCAGTTTATAAGACTACCGCTAGATGTCACTACATCCCATATACTGTAACCTTAAAATAAATTAATCTAATTGATCGTTAAGTAAAAAAAAATAAAATAATAATTACATTTCATTTCTATAAATATTTTGTAAAAGTCCTAAGTAACCTCTTAAAATTTTGAGAATTGTTATTATTACTGTTGTTGTTAGTAATAATAATAATTGTTATTGTTATCATAAGTATTTTCTAATAGTTCTAGTCCAAACTAATGTTACAAAGTGCTTAACAACAAATACCAAAAAACACACAATAAAACATACTCACGTAAAAGAGGAATGTAAAAGAGGAATAAAAAATAAAAGCAATGGATACTATTGCCAACACAAAAAGGATTTCAAAGCATTTAATTAAAACTTAAAATAGAGCAGTTTGGGGTTTTTTTTAAATTTTTTTTTTTTATTTTTTACTATGAACCTATGAAAAACTGCAAATCCTGACTTTTAAGAGTCTAGAGGTGGCATATGTTTGGTATTTTCTCCCCCCAAAAATACACATTTTAGACATTTTATCAGCTTTTATCTTATTTTCTTCCAATCAAACATTTAATTAATGGATTAATCTTTTCAGGCTTCCTTCGTATCATGACTGTTGTGTCTTTCCTTAGGTAATTTTTAAAATAAATAATATATTGGGGTGTCAGCCAAAATATTTAAACCAGTCAGGTAAATTTATATAGCAAATAATACTGACAGGTCTCAGCCATAATATTTAAATAAATCAGGTAAAATTAGATCATAAATAATATTGTAGGGACTCAACCTAAATATATAAATTAATTAGGTAAATGTATATAATAAATGTTAATGCCTGGTCTTATACCCTAACCTTTAAATGGGTCAGGTAAATTTAAATAACACTGTTGGTACGTTAATGTTTAAATTTGGGTTAATTCATAAAGTCACTTGTATTTCTCTACAGACTATTGGAAAGCACTTTGGTCCCAGGTTTTAAAAGTGCTGTATAAATAATGGTGACTTGACTCTCCCTCTCAGGTCTCCCACTAAGCTGAGCTCCAGCCAGGCCGGCAGCCTGGAGAGCAGCTCCCTGACCGGCTCGCTGTCGTTGGGCCCTGACCTGCCGCACTGCCAGTGCTGCATCTCCTACGAGGCCCGGCTGAAGCGGCTCTCCTGCGGCCACCTCTACTGTGACCCCTGCTGCGACCAGATCGTCAACCTGGCCTTCGAGGACATTGAGGGCCTGTCTGACTACCCCTGCCCCATGTGCAAGTCCATCCGGCAGCTGGGAGGCCTGGGCCCCTCTTCGTCCGGCTACTTCTACGGGCCTGACGGCATCCTGCAGCAGTGTACAGGGAAGGATCACGGCAGCCGGTGGGGGTGAACACTCTGTCATAGAGGAGATGCTGGACTCTGTTGGTTTCACATTCTCAGCTGCGACCTGCTTGAATTTGAATTGCACTGCCATGATGGTGACTTTGGACTACAACTAAGAGTCACCCCGCTTTACTTTGTCTCTGTTGCTCTGTTGTATGTGGTCTTCAGCTAAAACATGAGAATGCATGACACTAACATCTGTACGTTTGAAGTGTCGAAATGCATCTCCATAAAGAAGTTTCGTCACAACAAACGTGGCAGAGGTGGAGAGCTCATAGCTTTTGCCCCATTTTATCCCAAAGTGTAGTAAAACGCCTCATTCATGTTTCAGAACAGCATGCAGGTTTTCTGTATTGAAACACTGAGCTTCATTCTACTGAACGACATGTTGGTAAGCAGAGAAATGAAACCAGAGCTCTGCATGAGCAAACTAGAGTAGATATTTTAACATTTCCTAACAAGCGAGTTCTTATTTTGTACATTGTTTGTGAAAGCATCGACCATTTTGCACATGATTCTTAAACTGTTTTATTCTGACTGTACATGACATGCAGTTAGCTTTTAAATCTTAATTATACTGTACAGTGCCATGCTACTTTAAAGTGTTCCAGATCATATTGTAAATATTTATTTTGTTAAAAAAAAATAAAGTTTGTGAGTTGTGTATCAGAATTATTTATTTTATTATGAACAGAGTTATAAGCTCATGAACTGAAAACACTTTTTATTGATCAGGACCAAAACATGCTAATACAAAAAATATGTACATCTGGCAAATTTAGGTGATGTTCGTACCAAAAACATTAAATTATACAAGGACACAGAGCAACAACAGGTGTGAGCAGAAGGTCAAATTAGATTTTCCATGCAGCAGGACGATAATGACCTGGTGATTTTGTTTTTTTCCATGGAAGACGAGCAAATGCATTGGCATCACACCTGAAAGACTCTGAAATTGTAGCTGATATCAATGTGCCTTGATATTGATGTAATGAATATTTACAACATTTTAATAATTCATAGTGCTATCAAGTGAGGTACCTTTCGACATGAGAGAAGGTCGGCATCAGGCAAACATCTGACAACTGTTATCCTGCCTGAAAAAAACATTAGAAAAACATCCTTTTTCATGGACACAATGGTGCAAATTCATCCGTCCGTGGGAATGACGCCAGTGCATCTACTTGACACCCACATCATGACGACCTATTTGGATTTAAAGGTGCAGGACCAAATGCTTCCCTCTGTGCTTTAAATACAGTCAGACAAGTGCTTGACCTAAATGCTGGCTGCATACTAATACACCACCAGGCAGAAATAAAAACCAAAAGTAAACAAAGGAGGAAATAAGCTTCCCTTTGCTTCCAACACCGGTACCTCCACAAGGTAACCAAAAAGGCAGAATAACATCTTTGTTTTTTCCAATTCCACCATAAAAAAAGATGGAAGCGTTTTCAATTAATACTAACTTTGGTAAGAAACAATTTTTACACACTTGTATGACATCCATAACTGATCAATAAAAATACTGGAAAAAAGATGAAATAAGATTATATTACTAAAGGCCTGAAATGATCTCAGTCATGCAGAATTATAGCGACTGCAGCCACATCCAGGCTTACAAAACACATTGAACAGAATATAGGCCTCTCACTGCTCCCAAGCATGCATGTGTGTGGAGAGATATGAGAGCAGAGCAGTACCAAAATAGCTCTCATGCCCTAAATTCCACATTGAAGTCAGTGGTCACAGCGCCTGTGGTTCAAAAATGCCGGTTTTTAGAAATTATCATTTACTGAACGATATTCTACTTTTCTCTGTTCGAAGCTGAAGAACAAACACTGGGACTCAGTCTGTGTTTTTGCACAGAATAAACATCTACAGAGCTAGCTGTAAACAAAATAGGCTTCTGGAGACACAGTTCAGAGGTTGAATCCATTGAAAAGCATTCACTGCCTTTATCTTTATCTGCCCAGTCACTGGAACCCACTGTAGATAAGAATAGAAACTACAAGCTTTCTATCTCTCTTAAAGGGTGATGTGACATTTACAGAAATGAGTAGACAGTTTCTACTGCATCCTACGATACTGCGAGATGTGCTTTCATTATTAAGCAGCCCTTTTTGTCTTTTTTGCTTCAGAGCAGTTAGATATATTTAATTAGAGGAATACCAGAATTTTTTTAAACAAATATACAAAACAGTTGTCACATTTGTTTTAATACAGTACAGAAGTAGCAGAGTCGAGCAGAACTCTTGCACTGATCATTTCATACTACTGGAGTTCATTGTGGTCCACTCAAGTGTCTCATGTTTCTGATCACCTTAAAGTGACACTATTACACTTCGGGGTCTCCTCAGTTCATGATAGCTGTGAGAGATATGTCTGCATGCACAGGCAGGTGATTTAGTACCCGGTCATGGGGTGGAATGGAAAACAGTAAGGATGAAGGGCAGATCAGGAAGCTAGCGAGGGCCCATTGCTCTTCGGCAGCTTGGCGTTATTGGGCGCTGGGTAATAGCGCTGCTCAGGGCGAATCTCCGTGCCCGAGGAGTGCCCAAACAGGAATGTGTGCTTATTACTGCCGCCAGTGTCTTTGTGGGCAGACCTGGACGGCGGGGCGGAGGCAGGTGGAGGGCCCCTGGAGGTCTGATGGTTGGTAGAGGTAGGAGGGGGTGCCGGTCTTTGCACGCCCGAGCCCTGAGGCCTCGACGATGGGAAGAGGAACGTGCCGTTGTTGGTGTTCTGGTTCAGGTTGGTGTCGGTTCGCCGAGGCTCAGATGTGCCGGTGGGCGTAGTCAGATCCGTACTGCTGGATACTTCGGCCAGCTTGTCTTTGAGCTGCTGCACCTCCTGGGCGAGCCGCTCCACAGGATGGAGGTGGTTGGCGGAGATCGGGTGGGAGAACGCCTGAGGATGGAAAGCAACATGATCACTAAATTAAATTCTTCAACCTCAATTAGAAGAAATATGGTGGTGCATTTTTCCTGTTTAAAACAGAAAATGAACCGATCCCACTAACAAGTATCGACTATGTCTCCAAAGCCAAATTTGAAATGGTGTTGCATCACAGAGGAGGATAAACTTCTCACATATTCTTCCTGGTATTAATCTAATATTATCCTGTAGTGTGTCTTGCACCATTATTTTCCAGGAGTGAATTATCTACCAGTTGAAACTGAACCTGAAGCTGTTAGTGATTACAGCTCCGTGAATGGTGTGTGTGTGTGTGTGTGTGTGCGTGCGTGCGTGCGTGCGTGCGTGCGTGCGTGCGTGCGTGCGTCTGAACAGGCAAATGAGAAACACCGTCAAGTGCTTAGACTTAGTTTGAGGTAGACAAACACTATTTACGTACAAACTATTTACCATTTGTGTCAAGATTTTGATACAGATGTGAATAAGTAACAGGCTTCCAAACAAAAACCACATGAAACAAAAGTTATACTGGTTGTAGGTCTAATTCTTCAGATAATGAAAGAGAAGCTTTCTATCTGAGTTTGGTAAACACAAAATCTTCACTGATTTCTAAATGAACAGACACCTTGTGTCAATGCTGCTAAGAAAAAAGAACAAAAATAGAATTTGTCGGCCTAAAGGAGTACTTTAATGATGTGAGAAAATGAAGGGGAAAGCACTCTCTAAACCGGTTACCTGAGTTAGGTCTTTTAGCAGTTCGATAGATTTCCTCTGCAGTTCCCTTAAAATAGACGGCTGCACCCACCCACACAGCCCTCAACTATTCTTAACATCACCATGGGGACGCCGACAGACGCACTGTTGTACAGACATCACAAAGGCTCTACCGTGTCCATATTCGGAGGTGTCAATCAACAGCTCCAACTAATCTGCACATCAGAGACTGAACAAGCAGTCATGATGAGGGAGGATGTAACGTAGGAGATGTGATGACGCTGAGGAAAGCACATATTTAGGAGCTTTCAGGAAGTATCGAAGGCTAAATTACACAAAATACTTGCTGCCCACTTAAACTCAATGATGCATTCAGGATTAGACACTCAACCCTGAAATATTTAGGCCAGGCAGCTGAATAATTGTTTGCCAATCTGATCATTTATATACTGATGGATCATTTTTGAATCTAATTTGAGCTTCAAATGTCTAATTCACATCATATCTGTTGTCTATTGTATAAATTACAAAAATTAAGCTACACTGACTCACTATGATTCTTAGTTAATAGTTCCCTCCTGTCTACAAAATTTCCCACATACCTGTGCATGGAGCGCCCCCCGGAGGTAGCACTCCCTCCACAGGCCCATGCAGGGCCCCATAAGGAGGGGCAGTAAGGGCTCGTAGGGGTCAAGAGGTCCTTGAGGTCCAGAGGTGGAAGTGAGGGCCTGGGGAAAGTCAGTCAGAGCCCAAGCTTTCAGCAGCCTCTCCAGACCAGGCACGTTCTCTGAGGACAGCGCCCTCCGGTGGCTCTTTTTATAAACACCTGAGCTGCCGCTGCGCCAAGGAAGCAGGTTAGCGGGGCAGGAGAATGTGCCTCGAGACAGCAAGAACACTGAGCCGGGGATGGTATCAGCCAGCTGGTGGGAAGGAAAACATACAATCAGTCAAAGTTTTAGCTCAAATACAGCTGTAGAGGTTGCATAAAAACGGACTGAAAACTAACTTGTAGGGTATGAGGGTTTTCGTTACAACATTGTCAATTCTATTGTTCATTTCACTGATATACACTCCTCTACCTAAAGTAAGTTCATACGTCAGTGAACTCACTTTAGTCTCACATAGCCAGACTGATGTCCACAGTCAAGTCAAATCACTGATTTTTATTCAGCACATTTAAATTGTGGTGCCCAAATGCTTTACAGTGAAACAGAGAAAAAAAGATTGGCATTACAAAATAACCTAACAAGTTCAAATGATGGCCTATAGACAGTGTAGAGTTATTAATGGTGTGATTTTAAATAAGTAAATTACATATCAGGGATAAAAACCCTACAAAAATAATATAAAATACTACCTTTACCTGATTTTAATCGATAACAAAGAAACCTTAGAGTGTTAGTAATTATTGAGATTATGATAACGAATGTAATAACATTGCTAAGAGTCTTTGGTATTACTATTGCATGGAACTAAACCTTAAATAATTTAGGTATTAAGGCTAAAACCCTACAGCATTAACAGTGAAATGGTTTGGCTGAAACTATTGTCATTTGGCTAAAGTGAAAAAAAAAAAATGAAAAACATCCTGGCTTGTGTGTATTTCTTTAAACCAAGGCTGCAGCCTGCCCATAATTTGTAAAGAAAAAATTCCACTACAAATGACAATATTTTGCCATATGCAGAGGTCCTGTACTAATACTAGTAATGTGCAGATGGGTGTCTCTATGACTTGGGGTGTTTTTCAGATTTTTTTAAAAAGTTTTTTGTTTTCAACACACCTTTTTCTGCCTCTTTCCCTCTTGAGAATTATGGAGGTTGCACTGGCAGTTACGAACAAAATCCATTTATAAAGAGCTCAAAGAGCAAAGCCTCAAAGCATGATTAGATAGATGCAGGAGGAAACATCTTGCTCTGTGTCTACTGGATCAACAGTTATTGCGCGGAAGCCTATTAATATTATATCCACAGATAATGTCAGTAAATCCAAGCAAAGCACAGTTCTGCCTATATATGAAACACAGACACGGAAGGGTAATTTCTAAATCACATCCCCAGTTAATACTAGTCTTGCATGAAGAGGGCTAAAGTCTATAACCACTCCTCATGCACCCTGATGCCGAAAACCCGATAAACTGTTCTGATTTATATTTATTGCTATATGCATGTGCTGCTCTCTAGCAACAATACAGGTAGCATTTAAATAAACAGTCTAAAACTGATCATCTCTATAATTTGATCATAAAATTACAGCTGCTCAGCCAAAAACTTCACGGGAAATATTCTAACTATCTATCTTCAGTTATACTAAGAAGCTTTCAGTTCGCAGCTAATTACAGCTTCATCAACAGCCACTAGAGGGCGTGTTGCACCATGTAATGGAAGTGGCAGCCCTACCCTGTGAGTATCTGGGTTGGTGTTGAGGTTGCCGTTGAGCAGCGGCTGTAGCGGGGGAGTCGGGGCAACAGGCTGAGTGAAGCGGTCTTGTGTAGACTTGCTGTACTGCAGGGACCAGTCCCAGACTGGAGGCAGAGGGGGGTCCGATGGATCTGAGGATTCTGGGTGTAGCACATCTCTCCAGCCATTGACGGGGGTGTAGGTCTGCCCGAGGTTCTGAAACAGCAGGAAGGAGGTTTGTTTGGTGATCACATTTCTGCTTGTGTGCCAGCATTCATATTTATGTGCACACTGCCTCCTGTAATCATTTGGAGCATTCTTCTATTCAGTGTTTGTTCTTGAGATAAATGCAGAGTATCACGTTTATCAGTTACTTCAGCAATATATCTACAAATCCAGAAACAGGCATTGAGTTTATGTTTGAGACAAATTACACTGCAATGTCACTGTCAACATGATTAAGTTGGATATTCATTCAAACTAACCAATACTTTGAGAATATCCTCTCACAGGTGCTCAGTACCTGTGAACGTTTGCATCTCTCTCGCTGGGAGTTTGCCAGGAAGGAGGAGAATAGTGGCAGCTGGATGCTGTCGTGTAGGGCCAACAAGAATTCATCTGTTAGCTGGAAGCGAGATGGATACTGGGACCACAACTGCCAAACACAGTCCAGAAAGAGCTGGAAGACTGGAGCCTGGAGGGAATGGAGAAAAGAAAGTTTGGGCAAAGACTTAATGAAAAAGGGGAGGGAGTAAGGTATGCTTCTGGCACAGCAAAAACAGAAAATACAAAAAATACTATTTTTGTTCACTTTTTTTAAATTAATAAAGCACTGGTTTGTGGAACAGACAGTGGTTTTGTATTTCTCAAAAAATGTTTTAAAAAATATTGCTGTAACTGGCAGTACCCTACTAATAAAAAATAAGTAAAATTTTTAAAAATAGATCTTTCAAATCAATAAAATAAAACTAAAATTCATGAAGGTGCAGCAGTTAGAAAATGATCTGTATTGTACTTTTATTAACCATAGCAACAATTAACTTGCTAAGGGAGAAATGCAAAGTTTCAAATTCCATGCACAAAATAGTTCAGCATGTGCAGTGGTTGCATATGTTCAGTACATGTGTGTTGAACCAAAAGACCTATAAAGAAATCTTTCAGCACAAATACGTGTACCATTACACCCAGAGGGGAGGTGTTGTTTTGGTTTGGATCAATGAAAAAAAAATCACAAAAGCAATGTAAAGAATGAAGAAACATCCCAGAAGATATAAAAGCAATCAAACCAGAAATAAAACCATGCCTTGGTTTCTTACCTCCACATACTTGATCACTGAAACATTGGCTTCAGAAACTTATGACCACAAAGGTGGGAAAAGTGTGTGGTGAGGAGGTTTTATGACCCATTTGACAATCTGATAAGTCCTTCATTTGAGCCATTTATCCCTGAAGTGCAACATCATGTATACGTTGGGCTCTATGTTCGTGCATAATGCAAATTGTGGCTTTGTGTCGACCATGCCAAGACAAAGTGAGGGTTTTCCTTGCCCCTGTCTTACACTGCCGTGGGAGAAGAAGCACAGTAGCAGGAGTGTCGCAGGCAATCCAACACCAGACTGCAGTGTCAGTGTCAAACCTGACCCCTCACCTCCTCCTTGTCATTGTCGCGGCGGTAGTTGATGCGGCTGCAGAAGCGGTGGCCAGCCATCACCCACTCCTTCTGCACCAGTCCCTGGAAACCATGCTGGGTCCGACAGTGGGGGTCACACATCACCTGCACCAGGCTGGACACCACACAGCTCATGTCCCGGTCCTCTGCTTCTGTAATGTCAAAACAAGAGGCCGCATGCTAAGTTTTTTATCAGCCCATTTAAGATGTAGCAATGTCTGCTGTTTAAAGTGTCCCATTGCTCTGGTTTGACTATTTACTATTATTTTCAAGCTAATGTCTTGCATAATCTAATGTAAAGCGCATATTATTAAGTTAAGTGAGTTGTGGACATATATTGTAACATGATTCTTACACATGTAGTTACTATGAAGGGCTGTATGTAGTGTCCAAGTCCATTTACTCAGAAAAAGAACATTTCTTTAGCTACTAAGTGACACCGTGCCAAAGAAGTTGCCAGTGCAGTTGCATCATTTTGTTCAAATGGATGGCCAAACATGATTGTCAACTTCGCAAAAAATTGTATTGGAAACTTGTATTGGAATGTAAAATTTACATATCACATCAACCAACATGTCAGATGATCTTAAACAGCAAGAAAGACAAAGAACTAGTTGCAGACATGATAGGTGTTAGAGGGTCACTTAGAGAAAAAGTCTTCTTGGGCGACTCTTCTACACAGTGGGACATTCACTGCTGATTAAAGAACTGCAGGAAAAAGTAGTGATTTCTGATTCGCTCAGCCAAACTGATGATGTAAGGGCCTGATGTTTGTCACTTACAGCTACAGAGTGGCACAGAAAGTCAAACTCCAGCAGCAAGAAGTAAACATCCTTAGCTGAGGACAGCCATTGTTTGAGTAACGCAGTGTTGGGTCTGTCTCTCTGGGTGTTTATGAATGTACAACAGGAAGCCACACCAGATGATCAGACATCAACAACAGCCTACTGTCTGTAAAATGAGTCACACAATGGAATCTAAAGGCAAAATATTATCCTCTTAAATCACACATCTTTTGTATTCTGTATACTTTCATACACAGTCAGAAATGCCCCTTGGTGAAAGTCTAACGAAAGTTTAATGTTACTGGCAGCCTCCACAATGACAGTGAGACTGGGTAGAACAACAATAACACACACTCATCTCTTCTGAAGGTGAAGTTGAGGACTCTGCAAACAGGAGTGCCAGCCAGACAATCTGAGGTCACCCTCACGTTTGTGTTTACCTGGTCTTTACGACAGCATCCCCCGTCACCTGATCCAACTTACTGCCAGGTGGTGATCAGTTGACACCACAGATCCACAACAAACAACAGTCAGCACCTTCCTCTTTGTAACACAGAGTTGCATCAAGGTGACCGTCTCACTTAAAGAGGGAACCTGCAGCACAGAGATGCTCACAACAACAGTTTTGGGCTCATTTCCCATCACGGGGAACAATATGAAAAGGAGCCTCGAACCAGAAGTTGGGTTCAAGATTGTCTACTTCCTGGACAGTCAAAGAGCTATCTTCAGCGACAAGAAGAACAATGAGTCCCGTAGCAGACCATATACTAATAGTCAAACTATAGTTAAATATCTCATTTTATCTGTTGCACTAAGCAGATTAGACTTTGACATGCTTAAGTAGGATTAATTTGCAGCACGTTCTTGGTAAATTCAGATGCTTTTCCAACCCAGTAAGACAGCTGAACAGACAACTGAATTAAAGCTGCCTTCACTTCAGCAGAAAACCTTTGAGTGTAATAGTTACATTAATTTAACAGGATTTATAAGAGGTTAATTTAGTGAAAAAATTGTGACAATGTTTAAGAAAAAAATGTAGCTAGGGCTAGCAAAACATAAATGTTTCACCTCTTTTTATAAACTGGCGTCACTTAGCGTTACCATGGAAATACAGGTTGTGGTTAGCCTGAGCATGCAGTAGCTAACAGTTCAAGCTTAAAATAAATCAGTGTTTTATTTTGTGAGATTGTCTAACTCACATTAGACATGAGTAAAAGTCGTAGACCAGTCTAAAATGTCTTTGTGGGACTGGCCACTGATCTAAATGTCAGAGTCAGTCTGGAATCGCATAAAGAAACGAACTCATTGAGATAGCTTAAATCCACAGAAGAACTGTTGCAAGTTCTCAAAGCTGTTGAAGCACTTACCTGTGAAGTACACAAAAAAAATGGAGCACATGGTAGAAGTGGCAAATTTAGATTTCAGATGCTTTTTCTGCTTACTGCACTTTGCATGAAATTTATGTTTGACATTATTCAATCAATGAAATTAGACAGACGCTGTTTTTCTTACACTGAGTCTGCCTCATCACTCTCGTTAAACAACAGTTGTGGGCAGGTGTAATTGTGTTGATAAGAGCATGTTGTATGGAGGCCTTTTGACAGAGTGCATGGAGGCTCAGCGGAGTGCGATTGTCCATAGTATATAGCTACTTCAGGGCAAGCCCTAATGTGGCATTAATGAGAGGGAGGTGCTGTGAATAATGAATGGATTGAATAATATGAGCCGGGGTCTGGCATCATGTGACTCACCTTGCAGTGCCACAGTCAGGTGACCGCCACGAAGCAGGCAGGCTACCTCTGAAGCTTTCCTCAGACAGGACCTACATATACAAAGGCACAGTCATCGCATTACAAATAGTATTGTGATTATTTACATACAGATAATATTGACTGTGCAGCTACTATAATGCTGTATTTAGCCAAAAATCCAGTACTTGTCCTCCATGAAGTTCAGCCAACTTTCAGGATTTTCATGGTTTATTTGAGAACTTTCAAGGTTTTTAAAGTACCTTTAGTTCTTCAAATGCCTCAGCCAGTCACTACTTAGATAAGTTTAAGAATACAAAACCATGAGCTGGAAGGACGTGATAAGTTTTTGTTGGGGATGGTATTCACACCCAGACTGGCCAATCAGAGCTGTTACCTGGTGTAGTCTAGCCAGTGGGTGGTTTCCAGGGTAGATAACCATTTGTCATCAGGCACTGACACAGATGTGGAGATATCTGCAAGCCAAAACAAGGAAAAGGCATCAGATCATATTTCTGCATTCTCACTACAAATGCATGAAAGCCCTTAAAGGATTCAGGAAATCCACACATGAAAGTTGACCTGAAGTATAACTGCTGCACATGATCTTGAGAATAAAGTTACAAATAACATGTTTCTCAGATCCTGTCTGCTCATTTTGCGAATAATTTTCTAAAGTTAACAATTTCTTGTCTCACTTCCCCTTTTAGCATGATTAATTGTGAAACTCACTTTTGAAAGTCAGTCAACATGGCACTGATTGGGGTCAATTCACATTCAAACCAGTTCGTTTTAAATCTTGGTATCATAGTACGCTGATTACTGATAAAGCAACATTCCTAATTAACAAGAATAGCCAAATTTTTAATGGGATTCACAGTGTAAAGTCCACATAATCTCAGGGTAGATTAGTCGTTAACAAAATCACTAATGTCTAGTTTTATTGTCAATCCAGCTGTTATGAAGATGTAAAGCCCACTGCCAGTAAACCAGCTAAATACATGTGAGTGGCTGCTTTTACAGGACAATCTTCTGAGCCGTGAAGCGATCACCCACAAAAGACAAAACACTGAGCTGACAAATGTGTGAACCATGATAATCTGTGACCTTTAAACAATGTTTGTGTGTGAGAGTGAGTGGGAGTGTGTGTTTGCGTGAGCGTGAGACTGGTCAGCATTTCAATTCCAAGGCCTGTAGCTGTGGACGACCATGGGTTTTGTCATCTCTGGTCTTACTCAACCATGGAATGTGCTGCCTGTGCTTAGATGACAAAAGCAACAATAAATACAGTCTCACAAAGCCTGCTTTGATCCGCCACAAAATGAGTGGGAAGAACTAGCAGTTATGTTTGATTTAAGGGTCACATGTATGCTACAGACAACTTTAACCAGGGTGTAACCAGGGTGTAACCAGGGTGTAACTAGGGTGTAACGGTGGCTCTGCAGTTATAAGGCTCCTTAACCCTATCTGTTCCAGGGGCACCAAATTATGACTGACCCTGTGCTTTATGGAAAAAGACAACTGTCCTTTGCAGGCTCAATAAAGGATGTAAAATAAATTAAAAAATATAACTATAGGAAAGAAATTAGAGCAAATCCTTTAAGGGTGTGATCCAAATCATAATCAATAACACTAATGTCAGTATTCTTAAGGTTTCAACATAAAGGACAAGCACTCAACTTAACAAAAGACATGGGAAAAGCTCAACACTGAAATTTCAGACAATGACTGGAAAACATGTGGAGGATATGCTATATTCCCCCCATTCACAGGCATGACAGAGAAAAGAGAGTGTGAATCATTTAATGCAGCTTAATCACGTTTTGTTGAAAATGTAAGAAAATAACAGCCTCTTAGGGAATTTTATGTAAAATCTACAAAAAAAAACCCAAAACCCAACTATGAACTGTTTGACGCAATCTCTTTAATTAGACAAATGGGGAAAAAAGCTATCACAAGGAACTGTGGGAGGAAAGCACCACCAACGAAGGGCCATTGACTAATAATCTGTGAAGAAATCTTCATGGAAAAACTGACACACATTATCAGACCACAAGAAGGTCAGCTGGAAGGAAACTGGGAAAAAAATTACTATTACGCAAGACTCATGATGGCAACATCAGAACAGAGATGCAAAATAAACCAACAGGGCTGCATGAGTGAAGGACTACTTGACTGTTGCTTAATGTTGCAACTCATTTGCTAAAAAGCACAACAATATAATAAAATATAGTCCAAATATGAAGAATAAAGTTGAGATTATACCTCAGTGGTTTAAATGACACATATCTTCTCTTAATAAAGAAGTAAATCACTTAAAAAGCAAGTGATTTATATAACCAGTTGATTTCAATGACAATGGTAGATGTGGACGCGTCATTTGTTACTTTCTTCGTATATTAGTTTTGTGTGTGTGTGTGTGTGTGTGTGTGTGTGTGTGTGTGTGTGTGTGTGTGTGTGTGTGTGTGTGTGTGTGTGTGTGTGTGTGTGAATACATATTTGCTCAGGTGTGGATGTGTGTGTTTATGTCTGATCCCACCTCCCAGACAAAGGGCGCGCAGGCGGCTGTGTGCCAGCTGGATGTCGGCAGGCGAGGGCAGCTCCTCACCCAGCTCCACCACTACACACAATGAAGACTGGCACCCAAACAGGACCATCTCCAGGTTTCTACAGAAGAACACATCCTGCAGTTAATAGACTGACACACATGCAACAATCCAGTATTAACTCCACAATGCAGCCAATATGTAAGTTGGTTGGTTTTATTGGCCAACTACCACAAATATACTGGTATTGATGTTTATGTTGTCAGATATGAAATACGAACAGTGTCTGCAGCACATGTAACAGAGCGCATGTCACAGCTAGGAAGATGGTGGTGTGGAGTCAAGCCATGTTTTAATGCTAAGTTGCTAATTAGTTTGTGTAATACGTGGCTGGAATGTTAATTTTCCATTTTCAATATAACTTTAACTTACTGTATGTATATATTTATTAGCTTGAAATGGCTGCTCTAAAGGGTACCCAGGATTTGTGAAGAACTTGAGTGGAACGGCCATCTCCTAGTTTGTGCCCTTGTTCTGGAATAACTTTCAGAGCAGCAAAAATGATTTTGTCTCACTGGGATAGTTCAGAGGTCTGATCAAAAATTGTGTAACTAAAGAGCATAATTGCTCTTTCTAAGCTCAGTTTTGCCTTATGTTTCTTTAGTCCCATAGTTCTTAGATGGGATTTATTTTTCTCCCTTGCTGACATGCTCAATTTAATTATTGGTGATGGTGCTTCTTATAGTGATTTTACAAAAAGCTTCTTGTTCAGCACAAAAAAAAAAGATAGAAACTCATTAGTGCAACATCTGTCTGCTAATATGACTTCATGCTGTATAATGCACTTTTTAAACTGCAGCTGCAAGTTTCTGTAAGAACTTGCAATATTTAGCCCGTGGCCTGCTGCTATGTTAACTTATTTCCTGTGTTCAGACAGCATTCAAACATGTCAATGTATCTTCTCTGATAAAAATAAACTGACAGTTGTAGTGCAAAAAGGCAGTTCATTTGCAGAAAGTGGTTTATGGTTGACAACTGAGTGAACTGTTGCAAAATTTTTACAGGCAACTTTGCTTTAACTGAAGCTACCAGTGTGCAAAAGGTAGCAGCTTGATGTGAAGCTAATTTTCCTGCAGAAAATTCTCCTGCTCTGCAAAAAGAAAAGACTGAACATTGTTAATGTCACGTTCCTGTTCATAGAATCTTGAGTTAGACTGAGCATTTTTTGTACATGAAAAAAATGGTCCCTACAGAAGCTTTAAAGCCTAACAACCAACCTATTATTACACTACTGTAACCCATTCTTTGTCTTGTGAAAGCTACACCGTACAATTAAGACTGACGTATGGGTGGCAAAATGTTAATGCTTACACTGGCGTCCGCACATGCACTAAAATCCATTCGAAAAGCACTGTGTATGCTCACACCTGATGTCGTCTTTCTCATGGTAGATGTTGTTCTGGAAGCTGGCCATTCGTAGCAGATCACTGCCTCTGGGATGTCGCCAACACCAGCGCTGCAACAAAAAACGCAGCGTCTTTAATAACACGTTCCACATTGCGAAAATTCCCCAAAGGCACTCGCTGCATCTGCATTCATCTTTTAATTTGTGTCGCAGGAATGTTAATAAGCAGGCAACTCCCATCTCATAGATGATCAAGGTTGAAAGATCATTCGATCATAACACATATTATACACTTGGGTAAGGAAAAGGTCTTGTTTGAAGAATTTATACCTTTGATCTTCTCTCAAATACCAACAAGAATTTTGGCTGTAAATACGTCTTTCTAAAAGCAAGAACATGGAGTGAAACCTTTGGTGGGCTTTGTTGTTTTATTCTGACAGCAAGGTCGGTTCTGGATTTGAAAATGTGCTTTGATCTACAGCCAGATAATCCAGCTAAGTACTTCCTTTAGCAGCTCTGCTTTAGCAAAAATGCCTTCACAAATTTGTTTCTGAGGTACAAATACAGGAATAAGAACTATGAACATGATTTTTTTTAGGAGTGAGACTTTCACCCGACACATAAACCGTCGAATAAATCTGAAAATAACTAAGTAGGGGTGAATGTAGTGGTGTTTCAAAACAAAATGTAGGCCAATACTAAGAACACTTACTGGGATGCGTCCTTCATTGAAGTGGGCAAAACTTTTCTTCAGTTCCGTGTCTAAAACCTTTTGTGGAACCACGATGAATCTTGGCAGGCTGACAAGAACAAAAAGTAATGCTCAGTTTTACTGCCACAATATAAATAGAGTGATTACAGTCATGCATGGAAGGGTTATTTTATATCAAAAAAATCAACAAGTTTGAACACTTCAATTGAACATATTCAGTGAACTTTCTCTGTCTTTTAATGGAGTTCATCCTTGGATTGGTGTGTATTTGTGTCTGCAAAAGAACGCTTTCAAAACATTCTCTTGCCAAGGACTTGAAAGCAGATGTATTCACACATTCCTGAAGAGTGTTAGTGGTTGGTGGGTATGATCAGTTTTTGTCTATATTATCGGTTAAGAGGTAAGGCTGAGAGGGTGATATACCACAGAAAATCACGTGTAGTCTGATTTAAAAATACCAGATGTGTTTTTTAAACATCACAACTTCACACATTTGGTTGTACTTGTGAATTTACCTGGTCGACATCTCAAAGCGGTCGTTAACGGAGCTGACTCTCCAGCTAGTGGCTCCACACCTCTCCAGCTCTTGCTCCCAGTCGGAGGCAGATTCAAACCAGTTCATGTGGGCGTCTCGACGACGGTTGCTTAGAAACTGCTTCATTTCTGGAGGAGGAAAGTGATTCAAACACTTCAGCTGAGATTTCTATCTTGTGCAAAAAGTGCTTTGATGCTTATGACACCCTAACTTTTTTAGCTACGATATACAAACATTGCGTCTATTTAGGCACTAAATGCTTTTCTCAAGAAAGAAATCAGGGGTGTTAATTCAGCAGCATGCCAGTGCATACAGCTCTGGCTATTCAGGAGGACTGATTGTTCGTTGAGGTAATTTTCAGTAGAATGATTTCAAAATTTCTTCTCTCAGCTCCTCTGATGTGAGGATTTGTTGTTTTTCTCTGTTATATATTACAGGTAACTGAAAGGCGAAGGTATTGGACAAACCAAGTTATTTTAAGATGTGACGCAAGATTTAATAAGCTTGCAATAAGAGTTGATATGTTATAGCTTTAGATATTCAAACAGAATGAAAAAGAATGGATACTGACTGTCCAGTATGAAAGCATAGCCGACCTTCTGATGCTTTTTATCAAATTCAGTCTAAGCTTGACTGCAATCCTTTTTTAGAGGAGACAAAAGCAAAATGTCCTCTGAGCAATTTCAAGTACTTTATACAACAACTACGCTGTGTTCATACAAGGCTGTGATATGTAGTCTGAGGTTTTTGTTAAGTTTTTCGCAGAGTCCTGTGATGTAGTCATACAGGGTGTCCACCCCCCCCCCCAAAAAAAAATTGACATTATTTCATCACCTAATAATTTGTTTAAAATTTGTTTGCTCTTTTTGCTCAATAAAGTGTAATCATTTTTATTTTTCTGCTTTCAGGAATAGACATGCCGTTTACTGCAACAGAAAAGGCGTTCTGTGTATTGAAGTACGCCCAAACTCAGTCAAATGTGAATGTGCAACATGAATTTGATAGTTAATTTCATAAACAAGTGCTGACAGGAAAGCAGATTTGGGCGTGGCATAAGAACTTTCAAGACATGCTGCAGCGAGTGTGGCACTACCAACTTGATGTGTGCAGCGTCACAAGCGGCGCACACATTTAACATTTGGAATAACTTTGAAACATTATAAAATTACCGTCCCCCAGATTTTTTCATTTGAAATTTGTAGAATAAAACATTTTATGTCTAAAATAATTCCTATTAAGCATCATGACCATACATTCACTCACGATATGGACATCTTAAATGATGTCAGTTTTTTTGTGATACCCTATATATTCAGAGCATTGACCACACAGCAGTCACACTTGACCCCTAGGGTAGAGTTGAACTGTAGGTCATCTAGAGACTTGTTTCACAGGGGGGCTTGCATTATTTATCCAAGAGCTGACAATCATGAACAGCCTGGTCAGCCTAGCGTAGCTTTAACATAGCATAATATATTGTACAGACAGGCTCGTATTTTCCTATATGGCTGAAGTGAACACATAGTAGCTCACTTAGAAATGTGGATAATTGTTAAAAACGTTTGTTTTGTTAGTGATTAACTGTGGACTATTTGTTTTTCAAACAGAAGAGATTCTGACTCTCTAATAGTTTAAATGTGCATTTATTTTGGAGATTTAACCAAACTCAGTCTTTCAGTCACTGTCAAGTGGAGCCCCTAACACTTTTAGCGAGTCTCTGTTTGAAACCACAGAAATTTCTTCGCATATGGCTTTGGTTTCAGAGGCAGTATTTTCATTGCGTCATCATGGAGGAGAATGTTTCAAATCTTGCCAACCAGAGAGGATGTGAGCTTTTTATGTCGTTATGGTCTGCACAGAAACCATTATGTTTCCAGTTTCACATTCTCCGCTGTTTTAAAACTTGTAACACGACATTCAGATGCTGTGGCAGAAGGTACAGATAGAAACAAAAACAGAAGGCACAGAGTTGAGGACATAGGGAAATGACAATCTGTGATCACAGTTTTGGGTACATTCTGTCTCTGGAGCTAGAACGGGGGAAAACCGAAACGAGAACACACTTGATAAAGGCACTACAGAAAGAAACTTTCATGACTTTGAAAAGCAAATACAGCACATTACTAACGCATTCCTGCTGTGTCTCTGACTGACGTGGGCATTTGCTTCACACTTGAAAAGAGCTGTTACTTCCATGAATATTCACTTGAGGTAAAATATGCACAAAACAAAACTGACAGGAAGATTGTGATAAATAACTCAGATCGCTAACTGTCAGTCATTTTCATGGCATTATCGTCCCAACAGACTATTTGTTTTGGATGTATCTATATTAGGGCTCCACAACATATCGGTTCAATATCGACATCCGACATCGCAATGTGTACACATACTATTCACTGCTTGATATTAAAAGACAAGTTGCACAGTTCTCATTTTCCATGATGAATTTACAAGAGAAGTATGTCTGACAGAACACAATTTACTCAAATTTAATGGTTCTTAGATACACAAAGCTGCTTTTAAAACTTTATTTGCAGGACACAGAGTTTTGCATGTTCTCACTGTCCCTGTATGGATTCTCACCAAGTGCTTCAGCTTCCTCCCACAGTCCAAAGATATGCTGAGGTTAATTGATGATTCTAAATTATCCCCAGCTGTGAATGTGTGCTTGGTTATTTGTCTCTCTGTGTAGCCCTGTCACATACTGGCAACCTGTCCAGGTGAACCCTGCCTTTGCCCTAAGTCAACTAAGATAGGCTAAAGCACCCTGCAACCCTATAGAGGATTAAGTGGTGTATAGATAATGGGTGGATTGATGGATATATATCCCTGGGAAGCTAAACATCTACAGAATGATAGACAGACTGACAGGGTATTGCATCAGTGCCAGGAAGGCAAAGACTTGTTGTATACATTGATCTACTCACCTACACTCCCGAGGGCAGCATTCTGGAAAGATAAAACGGACCCAGATTTGGCGGCCTTGGCAATGGTGTAGGTTATCTGAGGAGGGAAACCACAGTGAGCCCATCAACATGACAAAGGTCATCAGCTTTCAACACAGAGGCCCTGCAGTGTCAGATCAGCTTCTCTACGCAGACATCTTAAGGCTCAGAAATGACTGACGACTGTATGCTGGTAACCAGAGCCTTTGATCTGAGGCACACAAACAATAAAAGATCCACCTGTATGCAAATCTTAACTGTAGCACACTAATCTCCCAGAGAAAAATTTGGAAAGTGTGCATCAAATATGTTTTACAGACTTTACAATTGTATAAAATAACACAAAACAACAGTTTGACAAGGAGACTGCCTGCAAACTATCTGTTTCTACAAGGCCTTGGAGTCACAACCCACACAGTTATGCTTTAAATAAGATCAAAAATTTGCTAAAATCGGCAGATGGACTCACTTCTATGACCTGTGTGTCTGGAGTGAGGCGATCAAACAGAAAGCAGATGACTCTCATGTCCCTGCAGTAAAGCACCAGCTCCTCTGGAGTGAACTTCAGCGAGGAGCTTGGGGTCACCAGCTTGGTCCTGTTTGGGCCCACTGCAACATAGAGGAGGGCAAAGTACTCATTAAATATTAAACAGATGAAAAATGGGTGAGGAGCCAAATAGACCAAGAATATTTATGTATCAATACATCTTCTTCTTGTAAAATATATAACATTAATATTTTTACAAGCCAATTTAACATAAATATAAATAATTAGTTTGAAGTTTAGCTTCCTAGGATCGTTACTGTGACCATAATATTAATAACAACAAGTAATAAGAGAGATCCATTTTGGTCTGAGTCTGTTATTGGACATTTAAAAGTAATACTAGTCAATTAATGTCTATTCATGGCATAATTTAAAATGCTTTTATTGATCCAAGTAAAAAAGTGGCCATGAGGTTTTACTTACCAACAACAACCTTCTCTATAGCTGCCAAAGCCACATCATGATCTCCTAAAAGCACTGGGTCTGCATTGTCCTGCATCATTAATGTTAATTAAGACAAAAAAAACACATAGCCATAAATAGGCATTACTAATGTATCACTGTATTCCAACAATGTTAAATGTACTTTTTGTATTTTAAAATGTCATCCTTTAGACCGCAAATAACAGCACAATGTGCAACCATAACATAATGTAAGTATTGGCTGTAGTCATACTAACAGGCTTTAAGGATTAATCCATTATTTTTTGTAGCCAGAGAAACAGACCTGGGAACACCCCCAATCTTTTCACAACTTTGATCTCGCACAAACTAATGTGTCCTACTAGGTCTAACCAATATATAATTTATTGAACATTAACTTGGAGTTGGCTCCAAACTAACTGACACCATGTCAAAGAAGTGTGGCTGCATTTTGTTCAAACGAATGGACAAAGTGGATCGTAAACTTTGCAAACAAAAACATCACAGGTCAACAACCAACATGGCAGATCATCTAAAAACAGGTTACTAGTCTGTGTTATATTCATCAATAGTTCTTGTACTGGAACACCAGCTGATGTAGTTCTATTTTCAGAAATCAAATGAATATGGGCAGTCTGTTCTTATCATTTCAGTACAAAAGAATAAAACAATGTAATACACTGAAAACATTTTTAGGTGTTGATTTAAAATTCATTTAAGCTAGTAAGGCTAGCAGACAGTGTATACTCAGTGCACTGTGGCTTATTTTTTTTTTACCTGCAACCAATCGATTCACTGAAGAGCACGTAAGAATTCAGATGACTACGATTTTCTTTGGCTCACTGCAGTCCTAGTAAGTATTTGAATCAGAGTAGGTAAAAGACTCACGTCAAGTTTGGGACTGTCCTGGGGCACAAAAGCCACTCTAAAGTGAGTACAGAAGAGTGTCCCGGACAGCCAACCTCTTCCTTCCCTGGCAGTCAACTTCTTCCTCACCATTACGGCTCTCTGAAGTACACATTCACCTAGTGAGGACAAAAGGGAACTGTATTAGAGAGGTTACTGGGTGGAATTCATGGGTGATATATGCCTAGGAAGAGCTTTTAATTTTGACAATGAACCTTCTGACCACTTTTCCGTCTAAGTGGCGACTTCTGGTGAGGACACAACAGGAAGTGTACAGACAGAGTCACAGCAGTATGACAGAGAACAGGCTGTTGGGAGTGGGTGGAACAACATCCTTAAACAAAAGGGTATGTCCTCGAATTGTTGCAAGTCCACGGTCAGATGGGCAGGAGGAGCAGAAAAAAAAATTGCGTTGTGCTGAATTGGTTTGTTGGTGAATTCAGATGAACATATGATTTAATTATTTTCAAATTCAAGCACATAAGTGAAGATGTATCAAGCTGACATTTTAAAACACTAAAATGACCATTTAAAATAGAGCTGAATGATTGGGGAAGAATATCTAATTATAATGTTTCTGAGAAATATTACGAATCTACAGTTCAATACTCACAAATACACTTAAAATATTTAAAATTTGCTTGACCATGGCCGCGTGAGACACATGGTAAAGAAAATCTATAGTTTCACCAAATTTTCTGTACGTTTGAAATACACAACAATATCAAGAACTTTACAAATGTAAACCATTTCTTTATAATGTGAAATAATATATACCTGCAACTCTGTAGACCTATAAAATGTGTAACCTTAATTATAAATGGATTGCAATTTTACAAATATTGCATGTTTATTTAATGGAAATTTGAAATTGTTCAATTCAAATTCAATACTGTAAATACATTTCTAAAATGAGATAAAATTAGTGACAATTAACAGGAATGTATTGGTTCTGTGTTTTTTCACAGATTTATTTGGACACAGGGTTTCACAACAAAAATGTTGAATTACTGTCTTTTGATCAGTGTATAACAATAAAACAGTTACACAAAACATTTTTTTCATTTCTATCATTTATCAATATATATATACACACACACACACATATTATTACTATTCGTATGTATTATTTGTGCTTTGTTGTTTTTAAAAATTGTAAACATCCATCTGTCATCATCAATATTAAAAAGTTTATTTAATTTTTTTTTTCTTGTTTTGGTTTCTCAGCTACCATATATTATAGTTCAGCCCTTAATTAAACTATACGTCTGCCTCGGAATAAATAAAGCATGGCTCTAGAACTGAACAGCCTAGAAATGCAATTCCGTGGAAATTTAGAAAAAATTTAATAACACATTATTCTGCAGTATAAGCAAAGACCACTGAGAGACCAGCTAATATTGTCTTCATTTAATAAAATGTAGGAGGTGATGATTCAGACACTGAGAATTGCATATGGACAACTTAAAAGGACGGCTTAAATCTCTGTGGATTTTCATAATTATCTACAAAGAAAGCAGAACAGCCTCCCAGGAAAAAAAAACTGGCTTGTATGTGTAATGCAAAAGCATATGCATTATGTGTGCAGGACTTTCTTAGTAATCTATGAATTCTGTTGAAAGGGATGCCGTCCAGTTCTTGGTAGAGAGGAAAGTTGAAGAAGCATCTGAAATTCCAGGACAAAGCTTCCAAAAACAAACCTTTTCACCCAAAATAATCTTTTGCACACAAACATTCTGAAAGAAAAAAAGAAGAGGAAAACTATTTGACCAAAACTAACACACACACACACACACACACACACACACACACACACACACACACACACACACACACACACACACAGCAGTGAGGCAGCACATTTATAACGGTCTCCCGCAGGAATACAAAGCCTCTGCCAGCTAGACTATGGGTTTCCATGGCAACAGAGTCCAGGATTGGGTAGACACGGAGAAAATGGCCTTTTTGTCCACGACAAGAGGAGTGTTTGGCCAGACGCATGACAAGGTAAATGTTTTCCTTTCATTCAGAAGACCATGAAAAACACGGGGAAAGACTGCTGGTTCCTCAAAACTGAAAAAACACACTGAGGAAACACAAAATTCCTTTGCTGTATGTGTGGAAGGAACTAGTGCTACCTTTATATTGAAAATGACAGCAAAGATGTTGGGCTGAACCCAGTCTTTGCTCAAAGCTTAATGGATGTTTTGGGGGGCTAACAAAGCACAAACAGGAAAGAGCCATTTTTACACATGAAACACTTGTTTATGCTGGGAGAGAAAGAGGAAGAAGAGCCTGTGCTTCCAACACCATAATTTACTGATTGCACAAGAAGAGTTTAAATCTTTAAGTGAGCTCTCTGATTATGCTTTTGTCCTTTAGCCTCACATACCACACATAAAAACCCTAAGCTAGATTTATCAATTAAACCTGACCTTGCATGATCTAGCTTTAGAGATGTAAGCTACTTAGCACAGTGAACAGAAGTGAACTCTCGTTGAGAGCTTGTCTTTCAGAGGGACAATCTGTGCTTTTGCGTGCCTCTTTTTAATGTCGCTCCAGGGTGCAACAGAGCCCAAAACATTCCTGCAGCCTGCAGATTTAAGCACTGAAGGAGAGAAGTAAAAGAAAACAGGGAACAGAAGGCCTATGGACTTATTTGCGCTCTTTGTTTAAATTTAACAACCTAGTGGGAGCAGGTGATTCATCGCAGCGTGAGTCTGCTAGATACGTAAAGGTGTTTATGGGACAGTTGTACCTTAATCCAATAAAGGCTTTTTTTTATGTTCTTCCTGGGAAACTCCAGGTACAGTCTAACAATGTATACTGATCCAACAGAGATTCTGTGACATTCTCTTCACAGCTGTCTCACGCATGCCCATGTATATGCACAGGAAAGGGGGAGAGGGAGAGATGCTATTATATTATATTATTCTACACATCTCCTTTCAAAATTTGCCAACAAGAACTCAGATTTCGTAAAAAAAAAAAAAAAAAAAAAAAAACAACAAAAGCTCCACTCCTGGATAAAAACCACTAACAACTCAGCTGTTACCAACAGCCACATTGCAATAGATCAGGAAGTTTTTGGCTGAACTGTAGGCTTTGTTTATACCACGCAGATAAGAGACAAGTATGGAAACCAAAAAAAATGTAAGTAAGCAGTAAAATATATATACTATGTAGAGCCACATTTTTTTCTACATAATTGGTAATAGCTGTGGCCACATGTTAGTTCCAGGTGTATTCTTTTTATTAAATAAACTATCAAAAATGTACTGTCTGTTATTCTGAGCTTGCTCTACTTCTAGTCGTGGTTGTGCTGTTTTCATAGAGGTGCAGGGCTTTGTATTTCAGTGAAAAATAAGCCCCTCACTGAGGAAAATGTAACCAATGCATAAAAAAACAAACATCCAGAAACTAGTAAATAAACCAGGTAATAGTTACTTGGATCTTAAAAGAAAAAGTTCTTTACAGACACTAACTGGATTTATCCTGGGCTACCATGAGCCATCTGCTGCTAATAAGAGTTAACAGTAAATATCAGGCACTAACAGGAGCTATGTGGAATTTAAACAGAAGCTAAAAGCAGCAACATAATAGCAATAGCTGCAGTGACACACTTGAAAAGTAAATTGGTTATTAGATGTTCGAAATATTGAGTTTGGTGCACATCTTTTGCTTAGCAACAATGGTAAAAAGCCATTAGATAAAGTATAGTGCAGACTAATAATACTGTGAGTGATTTTGGATTATTGTGTTTTTGTTGATTCTTCAATACAATAAGTAGAATTACAAATGCCAGCTGAATAAGACAATGACAGCGTTACAGGGTGTCAACTCACCAAAAAAAAAAAAAAAAAAAGTTGGATTGGAGCTTTAACCTGCTCGAGAGAAAAAGGGAGAAACTATCATAATACACTGTGCCTCAAGGCAGAAAGCTGCATTGTATTTCAACAGTAAGGTCTCAAATGCCACAACGAGGAACCCGACTGTCCTAGAGCACCACAACCATTCAGAGTAGCGAAATCTATTCAAATCAACAAAGCATTTGACGAGAAGGGTTTAAGAAATTGTCAAGTTTGTAATGTTAAATCGACACATGTAAGACTTTTTCCTCTACGTCAAGTGTAAATTTGGGAATGTGCAGAGAGGGATCAGCCTGAGAAAACACAGCTGAGAGACATGTGAATCACATGCTCTCAGCCTCTGTTTTATTTGTTTTCATGCACATTTGTTCCTCATTTTCAGCTGGGATGCGTGCAGCGCTAAAGGTTTGTGCTCCCTCCATCCCACAGGGAGGAAGAGCAAAGACCACGAATAAGTTACGTCGGGTTAAATCTATGGAAACAGAAGTATCTGCAGTGATGAAAAGAATACACTGGACACAGAAAGAATACTCATCAGTGAGGGAAAAAAAATCCCTCAGTGTCTGGAGTCTTCCCTATAATCTGGAACAGTACAAAATGTCCAGAAGACTGCTCTGCCGACAGACTATAGCACAGACGGAAAAGGTCCAACTTCCATGTCATATAATACTCAGAAGCACTTTCAAAATGACAAAACCTTTCCAAGAACTTTCCAGTCTTTCATATGCAGGTTACACTGTCATTGATATAAAGCAAACCAACCAACATATTCAGCATTTAACATCAGAATCATTGCATAATATAATGCACTAGGTCTCCACACATCCTCATCAGAAATGAATATCACAATAAAAATCTTTTCAATCTTTCTCACCGACATCTAAATTTCCATCCAAAGTAATGAATCCCAACAGAATTTAATACCCTTTTCAACGTCAAGATCGATATCCAAGGATACAAATATCGATGCTGTGGTCTCTTGTCCATCAATCAACGAGGTACGAAGCTGATTGACAGCCTTTAAATCCCACAGTAACTTTAGACTGTGGTGAAAGGGGATTGTGAAGTTGCTCTGAAGGGGGTCCTGCCCTCTTGACATTGTGTGTGAATGGACAGTATACCCCCTCCCCCAGCTGCAGCATTCAAATGGTACATGATCTACTTATGGCTGCTGGAGCTGTCCTGACCTGTTTGCCCTCCTGCAGGCCGGCTCGGTTTCTGAGGTCCTGTGTCCGAGTGTCACATGAGAACACAGTCAATGCTGCTTGCCCGTTAACTACTGACAGAACTTCTGCGAACATATTTTTGACTCTTTGATGCACGTAGATGTTTTCAGCTTCTCAGTGCATCTCATTTGAGACTCTTTTAAACACAGCCTACATCACCCTAACATTGAAAAACAGCATAACTGTTTTACTGGGATAAGCACCAACAATATTGTTTCTACACAAGGGAGTGTTGACAAATGACCTATTCTGTTGTGTCGGCATGTATGCATTCGAGGGGGAGAAAGCAAGAAAGTACAGGTGCAACGTGAGCCTTTTCACTCAGTGTGGTAACAGTGACTCGCGACTCCTTTGTGTCTGAAAGTGAACTTGTTCTCACAAATTGTCTCAACACTTACTCTGCAGAGTGTGCACAGAGCCAAAGGATAAATTGTCTGCCTGAAATCCGAAGCCATTTTTGGATGATCAGCTACATTTACAGCGTACCAACAGTAATTTTAGCTCACACAAGAGCTAATTTAGGTCTCTGTGGAAAAACTAAATAAGGATAATGAAAAGGCAAAACAGTGCTGCTAATACACATCTGTCTTCTTCTCTGTCCTAATATAAGACAGCTTTTCATGCACAGCTGTGTTTCTAATCTGGCTGGAATGAAGGTGGAGAAAGAGAAGAAAGAGACAGTTTAGATATGTTGTTGGGGATGAGGTTGAAAACCAGCAGGGGGGAAAAAAATGCACAGTATAGATAGTCGACATTTCACAGTGAAATGTTAACAGCTAAGAATAGAATTAGTGTGTGTGTTGTCAAGCGCTAGCAGAGTCTGGAAAGTATTTGATGAAAACAAACTGCTGGAAAACAAATTAGCCTGGCTAACTGAATGAAAATACGGAAGGAAGTGTGTGTATGTCTTGAAAAAAGCATGTGTGGAAGGTCAGTGGAAGCACACAATGTCCGACTGCATGTCAACAACAAAACACAGACTTTAAAAATCCAAAATTGTCACAGAAAACTACAGACTAAAAGATAAATATAAAACAATGAAAAGTCAAAGACAAAAATAGATCAATGTAAATTAATAAGACAGAAAGAGACAGAAACACGTGTGTGTGACATAGACCTGTAAAGAAAGGGTCATGAACTTCCTACAAACTCACATAAACTGACATTTACATCTTATCTGCTCCTGTGGGGAGTAGCTGCTGATATAAGTGTTAAAGATTAGTTTGACTCACATCTAGGCACACCGGTCTGCTGCCGTTCTTATGAAAAGCTGCTGTTCTGACACAAGAACATAAGCAGAGGCTAGGCTAGTGAAACAAGTTGTGCTCTAAGAGCCCTGCACTAGTCAGCAGATTATCTGTGGAGTTAAGAGTGTTGACTTCTGGCTAAATTCTCTCTTCTCAGCAGGGGTTTTAACAGCTGAGGGAAAAGGAAAAGTGATTTTGGGGTTGTGTGTGTTCAACAAGATTGTGCCATACACGTGTAGGATCTAGGGTCATATCTTTGGAAAAAAAAAAAAAAGCATGTCAAGGCCTAACACAGTCATAGCACAGAGGACATCTATGAGTTCTCTCTACTTCCATAGAAGTGCATGACTTTATATTGCAATGAAAAATGAGCCCAAAGTGAGTACAAATGCGAGGACCTTAGAAATGGGTTGGGGTTCAGCGGGTCACTATATGACCTATACTTCTTCTTGCAGGTGCAGAACAGTGCAAGTGAGCAGCACAGTCATCTTGTTTTGTGATGTACAAACAGAAAAGGGTTAAATTAATCTGTAACTACACTATAAATCTGTCTCTAAGCTGTTGGCATCTACAAAGAACTGCTGTTGCACTACTCTGCATGAGTTGAAATCATTTGGCACGTTGTACCACTGCTCCCAAATCACTGACGTCACAACAGTTCTTAGGATTTATCTAGTCATCAGTGCTTCATAATTTAAATCTGGGAAACTAAAACACCTCCTACAGATTTTAATGCAATTTGTCAACATCTCACCAGATTTCATTATGCAATAAAAGCTTCAAGACTTTTTGATCTCATCTACTGTATATTATTGTTTGTCGAGTCTCTCAGTCTCCATTTGTGTGTTCATGTTAGCTTTTCAACAGCAGATGTTTTCCCGTCTCAAAGGCAAAGCACCTGCTGTGACATTCCTGCTCCAGGTGTGGCTGCAAATGTAACATGGAACAATACACAGCAGCAGTTTTTTGCCTCTGTGGTACCGAGTGTTGATATTATATGTGACCGTAAAACTGCAGGGGGGAGTCTTCAGATTAAGTTTATGCTGGATGGTCATATATTATTTAGAGCCTTCACTTGTTTGCCTTGTTCAGCTACGGCATGCTCACTGGTACAGTTGCTTAAATCACTACTTATTTTATCAATGCAAGACATATTGATCTGTCAAAAGCAGATTATTTGAAAGGACTACAGTTGGTCTGACAATTGTAACAAACTGTTTATTAGTGATTAACCTGATAGCTTTACATATCTAAAAATCTTTCTATATAAAACTACAAACCACAGGTGATTAAAGCACAATCTTACCTGGCAGACAGCGTAGCCCCAACACATCTCGATTCCTCGCATTCACCCCAGTCTGACTCAGCATCCTCTCCTTTAAGGGAAACAAGCAGACATTTTTACTCAGTTATAATCATGTTTAATCAGCAGTCAGTTAGCCAAGCATGAAGACTTTAAACATGGGAAACACCTAGTCTGGCTCTGTCCAAAAGTTTAAAAAAAACAAAACAAAAAAAAAAAAACAACATCCCTAAAGCTCACCAATAAATAAGTTATACTTAGCATATTAAATCTAGAGATGCAACAATTAATCAATTGGGTGTCATATATAAAATGAATCAACTACTATTCTGATAGTTGATTAATTAGTTTAAGATTTTATGGTGTTATTAGCTGTTTGTTTGATTTTTTAATTGAACTGAATTTCTTTGGGTGATGTTTGTCATCATTGGCTTTGACAAATGGCCATTCTCTGCATTTTGGAGACTAAATACCAAGTAAATTATTGAGAAAATAATTACTCAATTACTCATTAGCTGCAGGCCTTGTTAAATCCCTAGAAAAAGCCAGGTAACTGTATCATCAGACAGGGCTCCAATTTTGAGTCCTTATACTCAGCTAAACTAACTAATGACTTTATAGTGGTGAGATAAATATCCACACCTGCCAAAACGTCAAACTTGTTAATATCTTGATGTTAACAGAGGACAGTTTTCACCTGACAAGAACCTAAACAATATGGATGGCAAGAACAACAGGGCATCATTAAAAGGAATGTTGTCTTTTTTCAAACGTATGCACAGATTTCGCACATTGTTTACACGAGGAATATAAATGTAGACTAAATGGCACACCCTGAGTTCATGGACGGAGCCATGTGTCACACTTGGTCTTGCATTATATTTAAATTGTGGCTCTGCCTGCTTCTCTCATCAAAGTCCAACTTGCCTCAACGGACTCATTTTCAAAGACAAAGAAACAAAGCCAACCACATAATGCTCCATGATTCTTAGTTTCCATGTTGTTGTTCCTGTTTTCTCTGTGATAGTCACTAAGTCTTGCGTACTTGAGTCTGTTCTACAAGCAGAATCCAACCCCACAGACCCACAGAGGTTTCTATAATCAGACTGTGACCTTACTAGCACATATGCTTCCACTTAACTTTGTTACTAAACCCCCCTTTGTGAAGGCCATTTACATTTATCGGCTTGAGATCCCATAATACGCCAAGGCCTGCAATGTGAGAGGACGGTGTGATTATACAGGTGGCAAAAAAGCTTTAAAATACTACAGAAAGAGAGAAAAAGTCTTTGAGTTAACATCCAAGAAAACTATACATTGTAGAGTCTCAAACATCTCCCCTCAGCAATCCTGGCCCACAATGAAACTATAAATCATTGTTTCGTTTAAGGCACTGGGTTTATCATGAAACACAAGTATTTCTTTGAGTCAGCAAGGATGTGTGAACAATAACAATGAGTCCACTCAGTTGCCAGTGTTATGCTAACAATTTTGCAGTGTGGTGAATTCTGTGTTAGCAGCCTGCTCATGAAAACCTGAGACTCTAAGCTTGTGGCCTTTCATAAAAAAACGGGGAACATTTAACAAAGAGGACCTTTGCTCACTGAAAAGGTTGTAAAATCACACTTATTCATAGCTGGTTGTTTTTACTCTGCATGAGCGAGCATCTGGCGGTTTATTTAACAAAAGGCCACAGATTTTGCATTTTGTTACAGAGGCATTTCTTCTAAACAGTTATAAATATGCAGATAATGTGCATGTTTATTGACAATGTAAACTAAAAAGACAAGAAACACTTTGACAGTTTGGAAATAAATGAATGCAGGGCTAGCAGAAAAAGGAGACAAATATCTAGGACTAAATGTCATGTGGACAAGTTTGTTTCAAGACAAGAAAAAAAAAACATTTTAACCTACCAACTCTAAAGTGTCTAACAAAACTACAAAAATCATCCAATTACATGTACGTCTTCCTTAAACATATTTTTTTCTAGGCTGTGTTTATCCCAAAATGCTCAAAATTTGATTACAGTTTCAGCAATTTTACTGACCAAATTAAAATGCGGAAAGTTCTCTGTTTGCAAAACCCACCAGAGAAAAACAAGGTTTTTTTGGATTAAGAGGCAGGGCACTAAACTTTTACAAGGCCTGGCCTCTGCCAGAGCATTGTTCATTTTTTTTCCATCTGGTTTTAAAATGTCTATGCTTTCTTTCTGTCTCTCCATCAACACCCACAGAAAATCTGCAGCTGAATTCCTTACCATCTTCTAAGCACATCAAAAGCTGTTCAGATCTTGTTTTGTTTTTCATTTCATAAGTCGGGCGTGTTAGATCTGAAAGCTGTCAACACAGACAAACTCATGCCTCAAGGTCTTGTGAGGCAAGTGAACTCCCAAGATTACAATGCAACATACAAGTAGAAGTGCTAATGGCACTCAGCTGCAGGCTGGGCTATGTAAATAATGTGATATAGGTGGTAGGAGTGGAGCTCTCATTAATGCTAGATTTGTGTAAGCAATGAAAGAAACAATGAAAGATCTACAGAAAATGTGAAATGCAGGCAATTCGACTGCACTTACAAATTTTGCACAGCAGAAACAAAACAGGCAATAGAGATAACAAAAATGGGCCTGGGATAATGTCTAGTCATATTATTCAGGATACTGTGGCCAAAGCAAGGCAGCTCTCAGTCTCTTAGTCACATATCACTCTAAAGTCACATTTCCAGAGCTGTGTTTTTGCTGATAATTCACTTTTGCGGTCATTGTGTGGCTTCTCGGTCCCCACTATATCACTTTCATTGCCTCTTTCTCCCCCATGCTGCCTTTCTGCCCCACTTTTGCCCTACACTGCTCCCTCCTTTCATCCTCAGGGACAGTGGCCAAGTCTTATTGCAGTTTCCATTGCTCATGGCTTCCCCTTGCTACGGCAGCCAGACTTCTGCAGTAAGCATGCTTGTTCCTGGGTCTGGAACAGACTTCTCTTTCCCCAAACGACAGGCCAAACTCCACGGGATCAAATGGTGGGACTCTAGTGAGAAACGAATCTGCTGTTCTATCTGAATTTCTTAAACTAAAACCAACCCCTCATCATGATTTTTTTTTTTGCACGGAACAAGAAGACTCTAATGCTGCCATCTTTGACAACAATCTGTATAAAGAAGCTGAGATGTGTTCAAAAAGAATCAGATTTTCAAGTTCAAACATGCTCTACTACTGAATTCAGGATATTTTTTTACAGCACTATCCCAAAACACACTTTGGAAATGCATCCACTGTTAAGATGAACCATTCTGAGTCTATTTTGAAAGCTACTCCTACTGCGTAATGCTCGGCCTGGGGCTTGTAAAATACACATTAGCTTTTAGCCACTGTTCTCTATTTATTTGTGTTGTGCTTTTCATTTCCTAACATGAATGAATACAGTCTAATGCATTGTGAACTGGCTTGGAAAGAAAATGAGGACATGAGGTAGTTATGCTAAATGGGGCTCACTTTGAAGTGCAGAAATAATACGAACAGTGCCTTTGCTTTCCTTTAGAAGCAGACCTGTGATGATCTAGCATACTTGCTATTATTGAAACAGAAGACCTGACATCAAATATATTCATGTGCTGAAAGGAAAAGCCCCAAGGGCAAAGCAAAAGAACAAGAACTGCCTTGAAAATAAGCAGCAGTTCAGAATGAGTGTAAATGTATTGTACTGTGTAGGAAAACAGCAGGACTGAAGGGAAAGCTGTAAGAAATTACAGTACCGTAACTGATTTTGCAATGGGGGTGGAATATTTACTCAATATTTCATGAACAGGGAATTCTTTGGGTTAATATTTTATGTGAAAATTTATGCATCACCCTATAGTGAATATTCTGCTTTTAACCCATTTCTCGATACGGCCTGCAGCAATTAGCACCACTCATGCTGGGGTAACATGTTATTATATTATGAAAGTTTACATATAAATGCTGCTGACTAGAACACATTTACCAGACAGTGTGAGTTCATAGCTGTTCTTTAAAACAAATACATAATTACTAGCTATTGAAATGGTGTTCCTGCTAAATGATTTATTATCCCTTTGTCTTACTGGTAGATTGTGCTAGTGATGTGCTGTGAGGTCAGTAAAGGAGGATTCAAAGGTCATCTTAAGCCAAATAAAAATGTGTTTATTTGTCATAGGAGGGCAGTACTTTAGAACAGGGATTACTACACTTTTCAGACCCCAAGTGGCACTATGCCTGCAGGTAGTTAATTGTTGCCGCATCCAAATATAAGACATAAAATAGCCCCTTTCTACAGCACATTTTGACACCAAAAAGCAATGGTGTAGGAATAATGGCTGTATTACATTTAGGCGAGATCCTCCTATTGTGCATTTTGGTTCATTGTCGCTGCTTTCTATGACTTTTAATCAAACTGAACTGTCACACAATAGCCTAAGAACAAAAATAATATCTTATAGTAATATACTATAGACTAGTAGCAGAATACAAACAAAGCAATCTCCGTGTATAAACTGTAGTCCTGAGTAAACATACAGTTTGTAGGAGCAGCAGACTCACAGATGTTGCCTGTGTGTGTGTGTTTAACAAACAGCATTTAACTACTATTTTCATCTTTTGGAACAATTCTGGCCAAGACATGCCATTTTTAATTGTATTTATTCGATTTCTCAAAGTCATTCTGCGACCTCCTCATGGGTAAACGGGAAAGATCGCTAACCAATATTTGGGCTAGATATAAAAAATATGTTATATAGTAACAGCTTGTGTTAGCAGGGGAAATCTCATTTATTAATAGGCTTCTTAATTTCTAAGGATTACTGTAACTGAAAATGTACAATAGAAACAGGAGTGATAAAATTAAAGCGTCATGTGTGACTGATTGAGATTGATCAATTTTTCTCCTGCAGTTTTGTCTGTTCTTCTCCGTTTTCTTAATCTTTCTCTGTTCTATAACTTCGGTTATCAACTAAGGCCCATATCTTAAAGAATTACTAGTTATTGTTTACCAGACTCTGTTTCAGGGTAATATGCCTCCTAAATTAGTCACTAGCTGTTAGCATAGCTATAGCCACTATGATAATACCTAGTTTCTTGTTCTTGCTGGTAATTTCTCTGCTTTTGAGACATTTCTGAGACCAGAGATTTACTACAGACAGAGAGAGATGGCTGTGTCAGACTCAAAGTAGTGCATTTAATTTATCAATAATTGGTCAATGAATATAACGTTACGGACAATTGAAAACAATGCAAATATTGGTCAATAATTGGTCTATTTCTACCTCATAACACAAAATCTGTCAAAATAATGATTTCTTTTGCATATTGTTCAGCCCTACAGAGCAGTGCATTGAGCTACACACTAATATCAGTATGCTAACATCCTCTCAATTACAGTTCTAATACACTGATGCCTCATGGCACTCTGTCCAATGGTTATATTTATTTTATTCTGGTCCAGTGTGGTGAACTGACATGCTAAGCCACCAGCTTGGCAAACATCACTGCACGAAAGAGGTAGCAGTGTCAAAAACCATTTAATAAAACGCCACAAGAGCACCTCACCTATCCGTTTCCAATAGCCTGCACTCACAACTCGCAATGTATTTGGTATCACACCGCGTTTTCATCAGTCACTGCAATGCCTGTCAGTGCAACCCTGACATGTGATTGGGAGGAAGGTTGCTGAGCTGCTAGATGGATCACTCAGTGACTGAAAGGTCAGATGTCTGACGCCCACAACAGCCAGTGCGTCCATCAAAAGCAGCAGTTTCCTCCTAATGGTCTCTGTAGCACATTTATATGTATAGTTCCCTTACATTATCAGAAACAGCACAATTGGAGATGAGCGTCTCAACTAAACAATCTAAATAAAAATCCAGTGATGAATATTGGACACTCTCAGTGGCTGAGAAACATCTCTCATTTGAAGTGCTACTGCGGCAGTCACTAAGTCTGACAGCTCACCTCCCCTGAGTAAGATTATCAGAGCCATTTCATACACTCACAACAGACAGGCTCTAAAGACCTGGCCTCTCTGCTTGTGAATAATGCTGCTGGTTAATTATCACCCAATGCCAGATCGATACACCCTCTAACAGGATCATAAATCTGCTCTGGTGTTAAGAAGGGGCCCATTGTTGCGCTCTGTTTAAGCAGTGGAGGCTTCAGGGGCTCTGGCGTTGGCAGTGAATGTTACGTCTGGCTCCTGTGGGAGCGGGTGTGGGTGACTGTACTGCCCTGGCCCACTCTTATCAGGCTTGGATCTTCAGCCACTCTGAATAGCGCTTAGATGATCCCTCCTCTGGCATTTCTGCTTCTGTTGAGCTTTGTGCTTTGTGCCTTTCATGCTGCTTCAAAGCTGGCTAGGAGATGAGGGGATAGGCAAAGCCAGAATAAGCCTGAATGTGCCTGCTATCCTGTCAAGACGCTGGCAAGAACATCAAGTATCACGTAGCATTTATGTACATTTTTAAGCGAATATCCAAAACACTGTCAGTTTAAGCTTTGTAACTGTGAGAGTTTGCGCATTTTGCTGTCTGTGGTGATTATAAAATACAGATAGGTGGCAAGTTAAAGAAAAAAATATCACAGAAAGGTGTTATGCCACCATTTAATTCCTGTATCTGGAACTCCTCTACAGGGACAGAACACCATTCCTCCAAAAGATATTCCTTGATTTAGTGTTTTGATGATGGAGGTGGAGAGCGCAGTCTAATACACTATCCAAAATCTCCCATAGGTGATCGAGCAGGTTGAAATCTAGAGACTGCTAAGTGAACAGCAAATGATTCATATCACTTTGGTCCTCATCAAACCATTCAGTGACCCTTTGTGCCCTATTGATGGGGCATGCTTAAAGAATTCATGCCAAAGAGGATAATAAGGCATCATTCTAGTATGAAGGCGATCATTCAGAACAGCTTTTTGGTGATTTGCTTCCCTCTGAGAAGACAAGTGGACCCAAAACATGCCAGTAAAATGCCCCCCATAGTATACCTGAGCCACAGGATCCCCTCATGGCAGGGGTCAAAGGTACAGGTTTTTCCCCTTAATTTGTCACCCATCTGTATATATTTTTGGGTTTTGGACTTTTGGTTGTACAAACAAAGAAATGTGAAGATGTCCCGTTTCAGATTTGGGATATTGTGATGGACAAGTTATCAATTAACAAAAAAAAATTGTATTTAATTATAACATAAATAATAATTAGTCACCGCCCTATGTTAGTGTCTGCCTTCCAAAATGTCTCAGATATTACACTGTGATTGAAGAAGGGAAGATTTAACAGAACATCCGCACCGCAAAGCCATCTGGTCCAAAATGTGCCCAGGATTGGATTCAGTTCTTGCAACCAGTCTTAACACATGCTCATGGAAGTGAAACACAAGAGTGTGTGGGTGGCCTCTGCATATAATCTACGCAGCCTACTACTCCACATTACCATATCTTGGGCTCAGCCACATTCTCATACTTGGACACATGGGATTCTGGTATGGGGGGTGTGATGCTTTCTCAGTCTGAGGTAATCAAATTCAAAAGTGCTCCACCACCCAACCGCTGTCTCCATGGCGACAGCCAGATGTTGTGCAGTGCACATCACCCCCACTCCACATGCAAGCCTCGCTTCAGGGCAGAGTAAAGAGGCATCTGTTACCATTTTCCCCTGCGGCTGCTGAAAATAACCAAGGAGAGACACAAAGCCAGGCAACACAAAGATGGTGCCAAGAGTCCGCTCCCTCAAGAACAGGCAACTCTGAACACATTTATACAGTCTGTGTGTGCATATTGCTTTATGAGGGTCCTCCACAACCTTTATGTTCTCAGGTGCTCCTAAACAAGGTCCTATTGATCTTCTGAAATACAGAAGCATGGAGAATTCACCTTCACAGCAGTTCATTGTAGCTCTGTGTGACTCTTCAAAGCAGCTGAAATTCACTACATCTATTCGGAGCACAGTTCTCTGCACCATTTGTCACTTTGTACTACAATTTAATCCCATATGAAACAACTGAGAAGTGATTAAGATTCTCCACCCCTTCAGTGGCCTTTAATTAGGCACACAGCCGAAGACACTGACATTATGTACCCTAACTGTAATTATGCATCCTCCCGTTATCGAGACAGAAGGAGACAGCAGTTGAATGTTAGTTTCCCTCTTCTGAGTTGTGAACAAAACCAACAAGAAAGAGCAGATATTCACACAGAGGAGCCTGTGAGGAGGGACTGCAGGTTTCTAGTCCAGGCAGGCTGCAGACTACCTGGCTGTGCATTTATAGCTCAGCCTGATGAATGATGGCTGGTGTTTCCTGCATCATGACACTGCCTGCTTCCTGGCCTCAGAGGGTTTTTAATCACACAAGGAGGGCTGATGAGTTATAGCATTGAGAGAGCAAAATTGGCTGTTGAGGGACACAACTTAAAGAGCCTCTTTCATAAATCATCACAGAATTAAATGCACTTTTCATACCGAGGCTGTCATTTTGTGGCAAGTTCCAAAACAGAACAGATTGGGGGGGGGATTATCAAGAGGACTGTAAAAGATAAACTAGCATAGCTGCATTTTTTTCAATCAAATGCTAAAATATCAGAAAGAAAACTGCCTCTATTGTGAGTAGTAAAGCGTCATTAAATTACACCCAGGCTGGGTTTAAGGTAGGAAAATGAGCAGCTCAAGCATAGCGTGTTAAATAGGCTAAGACAACTTAGTAGGCTTCCTCTCAGCAGAGCTAGTTAGCGTCAGTAAGCTAACTTATGACCTTACCTTGATGTCTGGGAGCATTTGTCTCACTTTGAACGTGGTTTTAGATCCTGTCAACATCTTTCACGACCGTTCAACTCGACTTAAACAGAAGAACAGGAGCTGGTTAAAGCTCACACACTGAGAAAAAATGTTAAAAATGTGTGGGGTTTTTTTTATAAGCTAACGGTCCCCGGGTTAATGGGCTCCTCTTTCCATCTTTAGCCGAGAAAACCTCAAGAAAACGTCCGGTAACGGCTAGCCTGTATCACCGGCAGCTACTACTGAGGTGTTCAGTGAGGACAGACAAACTATTTTCATCGCTATCCGCGCTGACAGCATCTGTGTCTCGAAAAAAAACCGAGAGCACACCCCGCTGAGACCAGTCAATTATAAACTGGTGTTAGTCACTCACGGAGAGACGTGTTCACCGTTACCGCCGCTTCACTGCCGCTGCTGCCCATTATTTGTTTATTCCTTCGCCATAGTGAAACACACTCTGGTGGAAAAAAAAAAAGCCAAGTGCAGCAGCAGCGGCGGTGGTGGTGTGGAGCTTCTTAAAGCGGCAGTACATCTGGACCGTGTCACGGTGAATATCCCGGAGATTCTGACAGTCAAAGTTCACCAGGAACTTTGTATCCTGCTCTCTTGAAGCTAGAGGCGGAGAGAGGTCAGTTTTCCCTACTTTCACTTAACCCCTTGAACTCATCACCGCTCAACACTGGAGTCCTGTCTCCTGGGGGGACCCAGAAAGGGGTCCTGAACATGAAAATATAATGTGTTTTCCATAAAATAACAGTATCAATAAATAAAACAAAAAACTGATTGGATTATAAATATATATATAAAAATGGATCAAATGACATTTTCCACTATAGATTCAGTGGTTATATGAGCTCATTTGTATTGATATTTTTCACACAAAAAAAAACACTCGGAGCTGAACAAAAAAAGGAGGAGGGGAAAAAGTTTTCCGGTTCTTTCATGCTTTTTGACGATGACAGCTGCATTTGGAAAATAAAACAAAACCTACACTCATTCATTAATGTACACATTATTATTATTATTATTCAGGGTCGGAGCTTACTTCACACGGTTTATATTCTGCTGGACAACAATATATCTATGATGCATTAGATTTTATAAATTTATCACATATCCTGTGGACTATTTCTTTTATCAGTCACTGGAGCTGCAAATTAGCTTCAACTATATGCCTCAGATGCATTTAACAATGGTTATCTGTATGGTCTGATTAAATTAAATAAAATAAATTAATAAATATGCAGAAATATAAACTAGGGTTGTGAAATAAAAGTACATGAATAAAAAAAGATTTATCTCTGGAAGTGCATCAACCACCTCTATGTACTCCTTTGTCACATATTTTCATTAATCTGCACCCTTGTTTGTTTTAAAGTGGTTCACACACACTAAAGAGTAAATGTGACTTTGGTTTTCAAGAGTGTTTGCTCTCATGACATGAAGGAAATTATTTTTCTAAAGCACACAGCTAAAATGAAAGAATTCAGCTTGTTTATCAGAGTCTCTTGAAGCCATAGCAGAGCCACTGAGCCAACATCCATAAAACCATTCTACTCTTGACCTTCTGCGGTTTCAAACTTTCAATGCTGCTCCTGAAAAACCAAATAATTCTGTTACTTCACCATCTACAGCCCATTTCTACTCCACTGTACCTTTTTCTGATCCTTTAGCAGGTCCGTGCAGGGACAGACTCCTCTCTCTCATCCAAGCTTGTGGAAAGAACCCACCGACGACCGTATTTCAGACAAATACAAGACAAAATTCCTTTCCAGCGAGAACAGGGAAAGTTTGAATAATCCTGAGCGACGCTTTGGCCTGCCGAACAGGTGGGGAGACGGTGTCCTTGTGAACTATAATAGAGAGAGGTCTGGATTTTTTACCACATGGGAAACTGTTCAATATTACATAAGGGTCTCCAATTTCTCTAATACATAAAACAGTCGCAGACACAGGACCTTGCATCATCTGAGCTGGAGTTATTCAACAATGTATAATGCAACAAGGTTAGGGTAATACAGAGCAACACAGACATAAAATAAGTGTTGAGAATAAAAGATGTGGCTGAGCTCGTGTTTCATGTTGATGCATTGAATTTATTTTTGTTCCACTGAAAGGTTTCCAAGTTTTTATGTCTCTGCTGCACCGGTTTAATAATAGGGGTGATATCTTGAGTTACTTGAGGAAATTCTCATTTTCTTTTGCCTCATAGCACCACACTAAATGAACAACAAGCAACTGTAAAAAGTAGGATTGCAACTAGCTATTATTTGGTCTATAAAGTGTCAGAAAAATGTGAAAATTGTCTAAGGTGATCTCCTAAACTGCTTGTTTTGTCTGATCAATGGTTGAAAACCAGAAAATAACAGTTTTCTAGCACAAAAGGAAATTAAATTCACTTGACTGTCTCATTTGAGAAACAAGAGCCAGGGAGTATGTGGTGTTTTGGTGTTTCTACATAAATGAGGAACCAATCATTTACTAAAATAATGTCCAATTAATTTTCCATCTTCCCAGCTATTATTCCTCGGCCATTCTGCAGTCACGTGATAAAATGTGTAAAATCTAAACTATTATATGCCGCTTAGTTGAAAATTAGTAGACCTTCAATTAGATTTTATGATCTGTAGATAACGAAGAGTTCGGCCATGAAAAATCACTGAAAAGATTGGAAGCAGAGCATTCTTGAAATACGATGAGAATTTATTCAAACGGTGCAAAAAAAAATGTAATAATTATAATAATAATAATAACCTAACATAAAATCTGATGTTCTTTCTATCCAGATTGCACTGTCACAGCCTTAGGGCTCTCCTCTCAAAAAAAAAAAGAAAAACATAAAACAATTTAAAAAAAAAAAAAAAAACAGATCAAAATACCAGGACAACTTAAAATCAACTTAAAATAATGCACAAATTTGGTAGAATGGTTTGCCATTTACATGCAACAGTTCCAGTCCCATGCAACTCGAAATATTCCATGTTAATGTTACTGATGATGAATATTCTGTTCCCACAGAAATGACAGTGTCGTACAATATAGAAAAATATATCAGGTCGGTTGTGCCGCAATTCTGAGCCATTTCTCTTCTTTCTTGGAGGAAATGAGCCGGGTCAGCGCAAACATTTCTGTCATGCTTTAGCAGAGCACGGATTGGTGGCTGCAGGAAAAAAAAGTACAAATCAAAAAATAAAAAGCAACAAACAAATAAAAGCCAGACTGCTAGACAATTAGCCATGTGAGAAAGAACATCCTAAATCATCTCAACTAAACATTCCACAAGGAAACCTATTAAAAAATCTCACTATAAATATATATTCTCAAATTGTTAGGTCAGCATTGAGGAAATTAGTTTGCAATGAGAGAGCCTCAAGTATCAAAAGGCCCGTGTGGGGGTCACTTTCAACCGCCTTATTCTGGTTAACACCAATTCTACCCCAAATCCAGGCTCTTACAAGCTTATCCTCAATACCATTTTTAGTATCCAACAATATACATTCTTACCCTTTTAAAAACACTGTAAAACTTTGGGCTTACAAAAATAACTCGGAACATATTTATAGAACCTCTCACTGCTTTTTTATTAAATACAAAAAAGTGTTAGTAGCCTGTAAAGTCTAATGTTTCTGAGGCATCCGTTTCATTGCAAATAATAATAAAAAAGGTTTGTCAGCTAATTATTACTTTGGAGGGAAAAAGAGAATGCACACATACACATTTTTAAAAACAGGCGTCACCTTCCCTAGCTAAGGGGGCATTTGAAAGGTCTGAAATAAAATCGAAGTGCATGTGCACATGTCAAAACACAAACACAGCAAATGCAAATGTTTTTTTTGGGCAGGTGAGAATAGTGAGATTTAAGTGTTGTATTGAGGTTAAAACTCTAGTTTCAGTTTAAATGCACAGCAAAGGATTCCCTCCTTCCTTGAGCAGCTTTAGCGACACAGAAAATATTGTACTGTAGTGTAACATAGTGTTAAATTAGTACTACTGGCAATCATTCCCATTTTGGTTATTTTGGTGTGTGGTATAGCAAGACAGCAGGGCCAAACATTTAGTTAAAATTGAAAACAAAACAAGAGCGCCCCCAAATGGGCAAGGCAGTGAATTGCATACCAAATTGTGCTTTTCTAGTAGATTTAATACCAAAGAAAAGATTGGATCCACAAGAGCAGAGCAACTAGTTGTTCCTTCAAAGAACTTGCTCATAATGGCTTATCACAGGGAAAGCAATAACTTATTGAAGTAATGTAGTAGTCATTTTGACATCAGTAACAGCAAAACAGGCTTAAATTAGAAGTAAAGATTCAAATGGAACATGAGCTGGTGCCAACTGAATTATATGCCTCCCTGGAAAGGATATTGGCATTATCTCAAAAGCTTTAATGTAAATTAATTCTCAAAAGTAATTATTATTTTGGGGGCAGTAGTAGAGAAAGCTGCACGCATTGAAGCAAGCAGTGGATACTTAATATCAGTCTTCCACAGCGTATGAGGACAAAATGCTGAAAAAGGCAACTAGGACACTGAGTTCGATGGTGACACTTGCACCAAAATGCTGTAGCTCTACAGTAACGGAATCCTTTAAAGAAGGATGACCTTCTGGCCTGTGGCCCTGATTTCCCAGAAAACAGAGGTGGCAGTGTCTGCAGAGAAGATCAGGGGACGAGTGGCAGACCACTTTCAAAACAGTGAAACGTTTTGTATCTACAGACATCAGGAAAGTGCTTGAATTTGTGCAAAAACTGAGTGGATTTGGTGGAACGAATGCCAGAAATGAACAGACCGCCTTCAGTAGAACCTCGTGTTTGCAGTGAAGGATCAAACCAAGAAGTAAAAAGCCGTCTTGGTAGTTCAGACACCATTGATATGTGACTTTAAAGTCACATTTAGGGTGATGTGGAGATTGTGTGAAACATTTCAAACCTGTAACAGCGCAGAATGTTTGTCATTCCTTAACAGTGACTTTCAGAGTGCAAGTGTCACTTTGCATCATGCAAACAGAAATTGGAGACAACTGCCACTGATTTAGACCAACTTTATGCCACTTGTTTAATAACAGATCAATAATTTTGCTCTCAGGGGCAACTAAGGGTGAGTTCATGTAACATTTTTCTCTGGCAAGACGCTGGGGAGCGCCTCATCAAAACTTTGTGTGTGAGTTTTGTTTCTATGATAATATCTGGACTAGCATCACTCCTCCTTTTGATAATTTCCATCTGACATCTCAGGATAAACAGACCCTGCCAGATATCATTGGCTGTGACCAAGAATTACTTTCATTGTCAATTAACCTGCCGATTGTTTGCTTGATTAATTGATTACAAGGTTGGTCTACAAAATGTCAAAACATGTTGATTAGCGTTTCCCAATGCCTAGGATGACAACTGTTTTGTCCACAACCCAAAGATATTCAGTTTACTTTCAGAGAAAAGAAACCAGAAAGTAATCAAATTTTAAAAAGGTGGTGTCTGAAAATTTGTACTTAAAAACAATAAAATTAAATAATTAAACCAATTAAT
This sequence comes from Amphiprion ocellaris, assembly GCF_022539595.1. Taxonomy (NCBI): domain Eukaryota; kingdom Metazoa; phylum Chordata; class Actinopteri; family Pomacentridae; genus Amphiprion; species Amphiprion ocellaris. Next base: position 13,352,336 of record NC_072774.1, read on the forward strand.
CTATTATCAAAACAGTTATGTATCAATTGGTGACTAATCAATTAATCATCGCAGCACTGGTGACAACTCCAGCACCTTTCTGAAAGTTTCTAATATTCAAATAGGAGCAGTTGCAAAAAAAGGCAATGTGCTCTAAAATAAAGATAAAAGGCTTAAGCGTTTTTCACAAAATGGTCGCATACGCCCTCTCCTCTTTGGGAACAACGCAAAAAAGATGCTGCCGCTAGAAAATAAGCTATACCAACACTTGACCTGTCTGAAATCCCAAAATGTGTTTCAATAATTTAATTTCTTGGCAAAATATGACTGATGTCTCCAAAATCTGCTGAGCAGAACATAAATTTTTGACCCTGAACTGTGTCAAATGCCTTAAACACAAACTATTGTCACAGAAACAGGAAGACCCAACTAAGAAAGAAACATTTCAACCAACATTTAAATACTCTGGGTCAGGCTCTGGGAATAGTGTCTTACTGTAGTGCTATGTTGCTATATTGTATTGTTCTTAAAATGCCTGATCAATAAGGTGACCTGGTCAATAGCTCTTAAACTTTAAAAGGCTGACATCTTCATAATCCAATTTACAGATGGACACACATGTAGAATCTTTATGTGATATTCGTTTTGCCGGAAAGATGCGTCTAACAGTGCAGAGCAGGAGTGTCATGGGCATTTATGTGTTTGCATTCTATAATATTAGCACCACAGCAGCCCACAGAACGCTTAATCGTTAGCATTGCACGGTACTTTGAATTTGCATTCTGCAAACGATTACTGATGAGAAAGCAATTCGGCAAGGATTATTTCTGCTGTTTCCCGAGGTATGTATGACGCAAGCATCTAGTAACAATAGTGTAATATCCGTATAACACTGAACTTACCCCAACCCAAAGTGACCTAAAATGCTCAAATATCCCTTAGCTAACCGGTCCAACTTTATCACAGACACTGGTTCTGTTTGTGCTTGCATCACTGGGGTGTAGTAGTGTGAGTCTGAATTAGTGTATCTATATGTGCATGGTCTGTATGTGTGTTAATGAGTGCATGTTGCTTGCCATATACATTCTCTCCACTTGGAGGAGACAGTAGCAAGGCATTCAACTCTAAGAGGGAGGAGAGCCTGTAGTTCACACACACAAACACTCACTCATACACGTCTGCATAACAGCCACAGCAAAATGTAACAGAAGTGCAGTTAGTTTACTCTATGGTCTAACCAGAAGTCTGAAACCACCCTGTTTACTTTGTAGTCTTGTCGACTCTCTCGTCAGTTTCAACAGGAAATGACAGCTAAAAAGGGAGGGAGATGGTTGCCTTTCCCTGGTCCTTTCAGAGGCTGATCTGCTCCGGTTGGTATTGTTTTTAACTGAAAAAGGCCACTCATCAAATTCAAGCCACAACGAAGTCTGTTCAGAACCTGTGGATGGCTGGTTCTGTCTCCCTCTTCTTCAACTCTTCCCGGTAACAGTAGGAGCAGTAGTTGCCCGTCTCGGGGTGTCCGTAGTAGGTGCAGCTGGGTGTCCGGCAGCGGCTGGACTGCAGGCTGGCCAAACCGCCAGCGCTGCCCAGTGAGTAGTGTCTGACAGGGGGCTGCCCGCTCCGAGAGTCTAGGTTGGAGCTCATGTCCCGGAACCCGTTAGTGTAGTTCCCACCAGCGGTCTCCGCCCCCGGGTAGTCCGGTGGGTCAAACTCCAGGGGGTATGAGGGTGCGAGACGAGAGGGACTCAGAGAGGAGGGGCCTTGTAAGTTATTGTACTGGGGATGGGAGGGACCCTGTGCTGTGGGGATGTGCCGGGGGAGGGTTGCGTATGAGGGGAGGCCAGGGTAAGAGGTTGCTGGGGAGCCACCAGCTAGCTGGCGTCGAGTATCCAAGTAGCCGTGCATATGAAGATGCTGGGTTAGGGGTGCTGCAGCAGGAGGTTGGTCTATGAAGGACGGCCGGGGGATGGGAACAACACCAGAGTACATAGAGGGACTCAAAGGAGTTGCCTTGAGTTGGTTGAAGGAAGGTGACGAGTTCTCCGACAGCTCCTCTTTGGCCTCATAAGGCCGGTAACTTAGCTCTGTAATACCGACCACCTCCTTCTTGGGTGGCTGGATGCTGTTAGTGACGCCTTTCCTCTCCGCATCACGCCGCTGTTGTTCTTGCTCTGCCCGAAAGCGCTCCTCTGCATCGGCGAGGTAGCGCTGGATCATCTCCTCCTGGAAAGGCTGCCGGTTGCTGGTGGTGAGAAGGCTAGCAAAGATGAACTTCCTCTCACCTTGCATGGCGGCTCGCAGGATCCCCAGGCTGACTTTGACATCAGCACTGTACTTGTAGGTCTCGCTCTCTGTGCTGCTTCCACCACTGCTGCTCATGCTGCTCCCGGTTCCATTGAGACGCTCGCTACCTGAGGAAGGGGAGCCCTTCCCAGAATCCTCTGAGGCGTGGGCTGAAGGCGAGCTGTCCTTGCTGCCCTTCCTCCCCCTAAAAGAGCCCTTCTTCTTCTCCCCACCCTCCTGCTTGGCACCTGCAGCTCCAGCGTTCTTTCCTGTCATCAGTCCGCCCACGTTTTTCTTCAGTTTGCTGCCCAGGCTTTTGCCAAAGCTGCCAAGCTTATTGGCCACAGAGTCTGCCCTTTTCTTGTCTTTTTCTTTGTCCTTCTCCTTCTTGGTTTTGTCCTTCCCTGCTGTTCCTGTCGATCCGCTGCTGGAGGAACTAGATGAGGAAGAAGAGCAGTTCTTGGCCAAGGAACCGCTTCCGTTGACCGTTGATCCTGTGGTCGCGTCTCCGTTGCCGTTGGAGCTGCTGCTGACTGACTCCTTGTCTGACTCTCCTGAGTCAGGAGGCGTTCGGGTGTCCTCTCCTGCCGATGCTGTGGGAGACTCTGGCTGGGCCAGTGGGGCTTGCTGCAAGGAAACAAAGCAGACACATGGTAGTGGAAAAATACTGCAGATCTGTAGGAGAACATTTTCAACCTAAAAAATATATAACGTTCATACAAAATTTATTTTATCCGTAGTCCAATTCTAGTGCCTTGCAATCCTCATAAAAGTAACATTAAATTCAATCCAGAATGAATACATGCTACTCAGGTACAGGGGAAGCAGTCAAAAAATAAAACGTGAATAGTTTCATTAAGTCAATTTGCAGATAAGTTTTCAGATCTACAAACACATTAAAAAAGCAGTAACATAAAGGATGCTGTATTTGGAAACAGCTACTGAATGCGCTCTGTTGCACCAATAAAGACCATCACACAGCCATCCTGTGGTTAACTGTACCCAGTACATTACTTAACAGAACAATTCCCTTGAATCATATTTCAGTGCAGAGATTCCTGTACAGCTGCCACTCCCTGCAGCATAACCAGGAAGCGGGTATGAACTACTGCGCTCCCTGGTGTGAACATCTGGCACACAAGAGGACCTTTGTCACGGTGTTTGCATGGCATGACTTTATGACCTCAATGGCCTAGTGTAGTTTGTTTTCACATACAGTTTGCACAGCAGTCAGGGGACAGCTGGTCTAATGGAAAAGGAAAGAAATCATGTCCTCATTAATAACCAGTGTGGTAAATTAACAGTAACCGCAAATAGCTGTAATACTTCAAGTCTATCAAGCCCTTTGGTATCTATCTGATTATGACAGGAATTGACTTGCCTGGTAAATTACTAAACCAGTCTTTGGAAATTTGAATTAGCCTTTGTGGTTAATTGAAAAGTAATTTCCTGTTCTCGTAATCACTCACTCATCATGCCCGCCATTAGGAAAATAAAATTTATGATGAATCCTTTTTGAACTTGCCAGCTGTAGAAGATGTGTGGAGTTTGTTCTTTACCTCACAGGGCAGGGGCAGCCAAGTGACCGTCATGTAGCTGTGCAACATCTGGAGCTTGGCCTCCAAAGAAAGAGCCACACTGGGTGGAGGAGGGAGAAAAAAAAAACAAATCAAAGTTTAGTGAGAGGAGACTTCTTGCCAGTGATTCCAGTGCTAATGGAAATGGAATTACTGTTTTTGTTTGGGTAGCTGATGATGTTATTTGTCATTACACAGTCACAGTCATGAGCTGGTGCCTCTGAACTGTGCTGACAGGGGTAAACATGTGTCCACAACAGATAGCTCCAAAACAACGAGCAGAGGTAGGAAAAAAAGAAAAACAGACTAATGAAGCCAGATGTAAGCAATAAATGTAGCACTTCTAGTGTTGCAAGAAGAAATAACATGAGGGTAGCGGTCTCCAGATCGACCCGCAGATTGATTGGCCAGTATGCTCTGATCAAACCAAATTCTCACTGGTAAGACAATCACCAGTGTTACCCTCATAAGGACAAAAGCGCGACATCAATAGTCTTCCAGAAATTATACATTATTTTTGGTTGTGGGAGGAACAGTCAACCTGTGAACATCTGACTTTGATTTCACCATAAAATAACCAGGTTAACATGATTGAATATGCTGCAAATACCAGCTTACTATGTCTATTTAGATCCATACAGGCTAGTAAAACCAGCAGTCAGAGTGCACTGTGACTCATTAAGGTTATATAGCCATAACGTGCAGATTTTTTCTCTGCGGCCAATCAATTGGTTCAAGGGAAGGTACGATTTCAGTCAACCGATGTTTTCTTTGGTTAATTACAGCCTTAAATAAAATGTTCAGGAGGAATATAAACAGAACATGAATCTGTTCCGTGTGAGAATGGTTGATTAGTTCTAAAGATTTCCCTATTGCTGCTGCTGAAACTGGTAAATTGGCTCTTAATGGTAGAACAAACTGCAAATGCAATAAAAGCATCTTGCTGCCATGCATTCTTGTTCTGCAATGGCCTTTTAACTCACTGACCTTTTCAAAATAATGTTAACAGCCACTCGTTGTTTCATCAGAATAAGACATCCAGTGCTACCAATTGACGCAAGGAAGGTGGAAGGTTATTTTTACCGAGCTGCTATTTCAGTGCACTGGTTCATTCATAGAAGGTATTTAGAGCTAATCTTATTGTCACTGGCAGCGAGTGTCACTAATCTGGAGTCACGGGTCAATCCCTACACACTGACACTTGCTGTCTGGCACGCACATTTAAGTGAACATATACAACTCTTGTTTTATCTGCAACTTTTGTTACTTTCTAATGAATCCGTTTGTAAAAAGCACCTTCTCAACACGTTTGACCTAGATGTAAAATTGTCCTTTACCTTGCTAGCATCACGTTGTCTGTGTCATCCTTTCCCCACTCCCAGTCCTTCCCCGGATCCACAGCAAAGTGCAGGGGCAGCATTTTGTGCTCTGAGTCAGTGAGAGGGATCACAACTGCTGGTAGAGACAATAAAAAAGTATTCTTAGAAAAATCATTTCAATCCAGCACTCTAGATTGTCTGTAGACTACAACATGCCTGACTCCAATCAATCCTTTCGATTTCTATTTTACTTTTATCTTGCTGGCTCTGACCAATATAGTTTTTTTTTCTTCAATATATCAGTTTGATATTTTTACACAAGCAGACAAGTCAATGTTTCGGACATGTTTTGAACTTCGAGGACAGACATGAAATTGCATCATAAGAAATTAAATTTTTTAAAAATCTGATTCTCTCTCACTTAATATAGCTCTTGATAAAAAAGACCTTCTTCAGATCTTCTAAGGTTGCAACTAACAATTAGTTCTATTAGTCGATTAGTTCTCAATCAACTGATTAGTTGTTTGGTCTATAAAATGTCAGAAAATAATGAAAAATGGTGATCAGTGTTCCTCAAAACACAAAATGACTTGTTGAATCCATAACCCAAAGATATTCAGTTTATTGTCATAGAAGAGTAAAAAAACTGATAATATTCAAACTTAAGAAGCTGCAATCAGAGTGTATTGATATTCATTCTTTAAAAAATACTCAGGCTATCAGAGTAGTTGACTATTAAGTAAATAATTGACAACTAACAGAAAAATCATTGTCAATTGGTTTCTAAAACCAATCACTTTAACATTTGACAAAATACTATTGAGCCTATATTTTTAGTCCAACCTGGTGTTGAGCTACCGTGATCAGTGGATACACTCAAAAGCCCAATGGTCATTAGTCACCATCTCTAAATAAACCACTAAGGCCAATATTAGAAAAAGACTTCCTCATCAAGCAAAGGTACCAAGCTGTGAAGTGGCTGTGAGTGCTTACTAGAAACCTCTGGCATTAATTTCTCATGAAGACTGTAAGTAAAAGCGTTTCCATGATTGATGCACTCTGGTTTATGGCTTTAAGATATCTGCTGCGTACAAAAAGGCCCCTCAAATAAATCAATATGCAGATGGTAATAATTATGGATGATGCACGAATGATGTATCACCTTGCTCTTTGGAGCTGTCCTTCTGCTCCATGGAGACTAGGGCAGAAAAGTGCGCCTGGTCATATGCCAGGACCAGGGGAGAGCGATGGCACTTGGCAGCTGGCACTTCCAGTGGTAGGTAGATGCCTCCGAACGGGATGGGAGCAAAGGCTGGGGAGAGGTAACAAGGACATTAATATCTGAAAAACGTTACCTCAGCACTGCTTCCAAGCCAATAAAGCACACTGGGAGGATGTGAGTCAAAAATAAAGACAAAAAAAAAGAATGAAACCAATGTTGCTCTTGTTAATCTGCTTCCATAACAAAATCATTGCCACATGTGGCAATCAATAAACACGTTAACCACTGACAGCTATTACAGCTACCAGGCTATTACGACAGTTTCTTCAGTTTCCTACAAGAATACTGTCAGTAGTTCTTAGTGAGGAAAAGGTACATGTGGCTGCACATTTGCTCTTTGCAGCAAAAATGTGTCAGCCACTATTTGGCAGCAGTTCATATTGTTTGTTTGAACCTGTTGCAGATAACAGATGGGTGGCTTTACTTCATTTGAAAAGCACAGTCACGTCATCAATCACTGACAACTTCAGCCGGGCTCACACTACACAAGTTTTCAAATCCTAGCAGACTTTGATATTGGCCTGCATCCCGCACATAAGGGGAAATTTCACATATATTCTTCTCTCTAATCTCAAATGTGCACACACAACAAGATTTGAAAATCGGTACAGCACACGCTACAGGATAGTAATATGATCATTGTGCCAGAGGGAGCAGCCAGGGAGTCACCTCACATGATCTCATGGGGAAGCAGATGGAATCAAAATGAGGATGGTCATGCAAAAACCTGCTGTAAAACTAATAACACTTTGCATGGAGAAATAAAGGAGGTTATATTAGTCTGAATGAGAAAAAGATTGAAAAGAGTTGGTCAACACAGTTTGTCTGTTCTTTACTGAAAACTGGAAGGGATATTTTAACTATCAGTTTTAACATCCATTGCTAATATATAAGCCTCAAGGGTTGGAAAAGGCTTGTTTGATGCTAACATCACTACATAATGCATAGGAGTTAGATTACATTAAGAATAACATCAATAACAGCTGATGGATTTAAATGTTGGTTCAAAATTATGACATCCAATAAAAACCTTTCATTTTAGTTCACTTATAGAGATTTTCTTTCTATTTGTGTGATTTTGAAGGTTTACTCTACATGTATGGTTGCTGGTGAGTAAAATCAAAGTGAACATATTAAATAACACATCATAAAGTGCGGACAATATAAAATTCTAGTCAATTGTTTAGTAACAATGGCCTGAATTAATTCATGAAATACTCAGCACCATCAAAACAATGTGAGGACTATTAAAATAACATCTGTACAGATGTTTAAGCCCTGACAGTCTGAATATTTGATGAATCAGTAATAAAAGCTATTCTTCTTGTATTTATTTCTACTGTATTTAAATATTTATTGAATCTTTCAATTTATTTATGTAGTTTAAGGGGGACAGGTTTGGTCACCTGTCTTGGTTTGGTCACTGATCTTATGCTGATTTACCTGAGAACTTATGTAAAGTTACAGTTGAACAATTAACAGAGATTAAAGATTGCGTGTACAGTATTTTAAAAAGCTGCCCCGACATATTTGAAGTCACTGGGGGCTGTGTACAAACTCATTTATTTGTTAGAGAACATTTTATTAAATCAATGTGTTTCTAGAGGTTCCTGTACAGACCAGACGAGATTGATGGCTGGAAAATGTCCATCTTGGCAACGAGGCAAAGTTTATCTCGGATCAGTTTTTTGTCTAGCGTTGCTTGGTAGCAGTGTTCACTGCTCCAGGTGGTGGTATTCTAATCATAACCACCCATGTTTTAGCTCCTAAATATCAAATATATTTAACGTCATTCAGGTAGCTACAATGAGTGTGCAAGCACTACAATGGGTTTTAGACAGGATCCTTAAATGCCTCACATTACCAAATAATCTAGGCCGAACATCAGTGCAGAGCAATATCCCAGACCAGGTCTCTCTCTCGATTATAGGGAGGGGTGAAATGGGGGTACATCTGCCTGAAACTCCTACAGTGTGGCCTCAGCTTTTCGCCTCAAAAGTTTTTCTTCTTTTTCAATATATTGTGCAAGTTAAATATATGACACCAGTCATCTATCAGAGAGACTGTGAAATATTGAGAAATATTACTAAACACAGTCTATGACTAATTACAAGTGTGACGTTTCAGGCATATTTACCTTCTCCTCCTGAGTCCCTCAGCATGGTGTCAGCCACCACCACGATGGGCCTTCTGAGCACGTGAGCCAAGACAAAGACGTGGAACTCCTCTAAACTCTCATAAACTGGCTCATCTGACGACTCCGCCCTGAAGACAACAGCAGCAACACATCTCGTGGTTAGCAAACACAGTTGCTTAAACTGTTGCAAAAACAGATAATGAAGCAGACGGTTATTTCTATGTTTTGTTTTGGAGTCCTTGTGATTGTAGACATTGCGGTGGGCAATAAAAAACACATGGAGGTAGGAATATCAGGAGAAACCACAGAAAATTTCAGCATTCAGCTGGATGGCCTTAAGCTTGTCACAGTCAGAAGCAGATTGACTAAATGAGGGCTCGCCACTCAGTTCCGATTGTGAGCGCAGTTGTTTGTTCATGAATAGAAACATGAGCGTGACTCAGAGTGGTGAGTTAACAGGCTCTGCATTGTCTGAGCCAGACCTTACCCGTTAGTGCCGTTGGTGCTGTAGTGTATTCTCGGCTCACTGGAGGCAAGCTTTAACAGTTCATTCCACTCTTTCTGCCACTCCTCCTCCGTGTACACCAGACCGGACTGAGGAGAAAGGAAGGACACACACACACACACACACACACACACACACACACACACGTCTGCCATTTAGAGAGGGAGTGTCAAATGTCACAAAAGCATGCACTGACGTTATGGCATCTTACCGCAAGGTTACATACTGACAATTGAGCCTAGAGCCTTTACATACTGTGTTGTTCACACAGTAGCAACAGAACCCTCATCAATATCATGTTTGACTTCCTTAAATAGGCAGAAAGAAACCCATTAATATACTGGATTTTTTTATAACACACATTCATACAGAAAAGCTTCCCAGCCACAGTCCTCTGATGCTGCCCATTGATGTGTTCCACTAGAGCAATTCTTGTTTAAATATGTTGCTTATGCACATTTCAGAGGTAGCTGATGAAGAATGGGTGGATATCAGGTGGTCATTCTAATGGTATCTCCTCCTCCTCCTTCATATGTCTGCATGCTTTCTGCACTTTAAAAACATACTGGATGTTCTATAAAGCTTGCTTTAATGGGCGGAGGAAGACATTGTTTTTCTGTAAGAAAGGCTCCTCTTTCTCTCTTTGTAGCAAAGTGCCGCACATACTCAACTCAAAACAACCTCTAATCTGTCGGCACAGTCTTCAAAAGTGGTAACAATAAAGGGTGGTGATACCGGTGCTTACAGATAATATAATTAAACATTAGGATAATGATAAAACTATCTTAATATCACTGTTTGTGTTTGATAATATAATCAGCATGCTGCCAAGGCTGCACAAAGCCTTGTTAATCTTGTCAAAAAAACTATGTAAATAAACTGTGCCAAAAAAATGATACCCTTTTCTCATGATGAAAACAAAACAAACACTGAATAAAGAGTAATATTTCAAGAACTATGATGAATGAACAAATCGTTGTTTGCAATAATTTTCAGTGGAGTCATACACACAACACACTTTCCTCCACTGCTCCAAAATTCCTTTTGTTCAGTAGATTTTTATGTTTGACCTATTGCACTACTGTTAATAATAAGCACCTTACATTCAGCAACTCAAGTGTCAGTAATGCCATCTGGCATTTCTTGTAAATTGACTTATGAAGCTCATCCACAAATTACAATGACAAGCAGCAACAAAACAGCTGAGACAAACAATGAACACGTAGTCAGCATTTACAAAAAAAGGCTAGCTGATGTTAATCTAACACTGCTAATGCAATGCCGGAGGTGTGGATGTAACAGTGAATATTGTCAGTTCCAGTATTATTGTTGGCAGCCCATCGAAATCATCCTTGAGATGTTCACAAAATAAACACTGCTGGACAATTGTATTAATGTTTTCCAACTATTTAGCATCTCCTCTCAAGCCAATCTCAGACAAAAAACAGGAACGTTGTGAACAAGTGTCTGAATCATCTGCTGAATGAACTGCTGCTATGCAGTGGAGAGAGCATATAGTTGTGGTAATGCTAATGCTAATGCTAGGTGAGCCAGACAGGAGGTTCAGGGTTCAGAGTTTGGAAATGAAAACTATACTGAGGACAGTCTGTCTGTTGTTCATCATTGCAGCCTTTTGCACTAACCTTGTGATAGTAACATGAGAGATAACCCCTGTAACCATGGTAACCATACACAATGATGGCAACAGATGTTGCCTCCAAGTGTTTAGATGTTGTATATCATCAAAAATGCAAGAATGAGACTAAAATGGTTCTAGTTTTTTCGACTAAAAGTAGGCTTCAACTAATACACTGTTTATATCAAAATACAAAGTGAATCAAAATTTGCTGCCAAAATAAACACTAGCACAAAGTGACAAAAAGTGACTATTTTTTCTGTTAAAAAGTCAATTATATGGAAATAAGTTTCAGATTTAAAATACATATACATGGTTGGGCATTATTCTGTTTGTTTTTAATAGGTTAGTAATGCATAACATGCTACAGGATCACTTTTTTTTAATATGACATGAAATTTTTAGACACCTGGTTCAGGACAATTAAAACACTGAAAACTAATCAGCAATATGAAGCTGTGTATAGTTCAAATGATTTACGGCCGCAGATTGGCATGCACTATCTGGGACATAAAGCATGTTCACGAACTTCTCTATGCTGGAGACCACCACTGTCCAAACACAGCCATCAGAACAACAAAGATAACCCACAGACGTGTGACCTCTGTAACAAACCTCTTTGTTCTGCTGGGTCTGCTGCCACCTCCACCGACGTTTCAGTGCCTCCCTCTCCAACCCGTGATCCATCAGCGCATACAGGGACTTCCGTAGCATCAAGTCTCGGTCATGAAAGCCCCACATACCTGCGTCACAAAACAAAACTGGGTCATTTAACACACTTCAACAGAATTTGGCTTGCAACTGTACTTGAAAAATATAAAATAATGATGAGGTGCAGAGGCTCCAGCTGCTTTTAAATTTTTTTTTTGAATTTAAAATGTTTCAAAGACACAAATGATCTTGTTTTTGTCTGTTGAAATATCAAAATAAATACTGTATTAATTTACAAATGCACATAGGCTGCTATTTTTTGCCTTAAATGTGTGAGTATCTTTTGAAGAGAACAGGTTAAGCCTATGAATATTACACTCACCTACTATCCAGGGGATCTACTGGAGCATAGCCTGCACATTAGCTGAGGCATTATTAATTTTCTCGACGAGGACTCCTAAGTGGGCCATAAAGCCTAAGCGAACGTGCACTGCAACGCTGTAAAATGCAATTAGTGCTTAAGCTAACAATGAATCTCTCCTAATGAATGCTAATGGAGTGTGAACCTGGACAGTATTGGGGTCTTGTTTAAAAGGTCTGTGATACTCACCGAGCGAGGCAGCGTGTAACAGGCAGTTTCCATCTCCACTTGTTGCCAGAGGCAGCAGACTCTGGCAGTTTGGGACTACTTTTGTCCACCAGTTCAGTCGCCCTGCAGGCAAATACGAAAAACTTAAGTCTGCAGTACAAACATGGTAAAATTGTAATCTAAAACAACTGTTGTAGTAATTCTCAAATGGATATATGGTGGAGATCATAGCTAAATATGGTGCTGTACTGCATTACATTACATTGAGAGGCATTTCATATTTCTTGTCCTCCCTAATGTTTTCCTGGAAATAAAATAAAATGGTAATAAAATTTGCACTCAAACTAACCAAAACATAATAAACTCAATGATGTAATAACTTGACCAATAATGTAATAAAAATATCCAGACTGATGGTCCAGAGTTCCTTATTTGGCATTTGAAGAATGTTATATATATTGGTTTGTAAGGAAAGCATGACTACCAGGTTGAAGTATAGACTTTGAGCACTACACTGGCCAAGGATAAAAACTCTGGGAGATGCAACGACATCCTGGTCATACTGAGTTGGTGATGGACCGCCCCCTTGGGACACTGTCATATTTAGGCATTCCAAATTCTAGGTCAGATAAGTTTTGCTTTTCCCACAAATGACGGTTCCCTAAACCATTCTTCCATTCCATGGATTTCCAACAAAATGCTGCCTCATGATCACAATCTGACAAAACAATTTTCGGTAACACTTTATCTGGAAGGCAATACACAGAAGCCTTTATAAGCCTCCATACCCACTATATGATACTTTATTACATTACATTACATTTTTGGGTGCTATAACTCCTCTGAATATAATGTTGTCCAGCACAGCAACACCACCCAATTATCATTGCAATTATGTTCTCTTTGATAAAGTAAAAAAACTACCTGTATTGGTTTAGACTGCCCAGATGTATCTAATTAACTGATACTGGTGGCTTTTCCATGGACTGAGGACAATAGATCTTAATCACAGAAGACATTTTCATTGTCAACGTGACAGTAAGCTGTTAATATTTTGTGATGTTGTGCAATGTTGGTGCTGATTAAGTGGTTTGTTTGGTATTGTGTCCTTTAAAACCTCCTGCCCCCTTTTGAAAATTTGCTGTCCTTGAGCTAAGAAGTTTCAGTTGTATTTTGCTCTAAGATGCGCAGAGAATCCAGATTCTTAAAAATGTTTGTTGCTAAATACATGTAAAGGGTGCCTACTGTCATGCACTTAGATACAACGCTCTTGCAATAGCAACTCCTGCACATAAAGCCGAGAATTTTATATGCGGGAGTGTTCAGTTCTACTAACCGGCATGCTCCAAGGCCACCATCATGGATTGCTCGATTAGGTCCCTCTCGATGAAGCCACGGAAGTCATCCCGGTACACTGTGAGGTCTGGGAGTTGGAAAGTGCACAGCGGCGTGTCCAGAAGTGGCTCACTGCTGCTACCACCAGTGCTGGAGACGTGAGAGCGGGCCAGAGAGACGATGGTTGAACTAGCGTGAGAAATGCCTCTCGACAGACGCTTCTCCGTAGCTGAAAGACAGCAACAAATCATGTGGAGAAAAGGGGTTTCAGAGTGTGTTTCCAGGTAATTTTTTGTAGTTACTCTTTTTTGCACTTCTTTGAAAAGGAATCTTTGTTTTTTTCACATTCTTTGATTTTATACATCCTATGTATTCTAATTACTACGTCAAGGAACGTGGTGGAGTTATGTGATGATCGCTGTTAGTTTATCCGTCTGTGAGTCTATCCGTCTATTAGTCTGTTTGTCTGTCTGTTAGCAACATTACTCAAAAACAAACAAATGGATTTGGATGAAATTTTTAGGAACGGTCAGAAATGACACAAGGACCAAGTGACTTGATTGTGGCAGTGATTCAGCTTATAGTCTGGATCCACGGATTTGTTAAGGATTTCCGTATCATTGCGAGATAGCGGCACGCCGTCACTGTAACTATGACAGCAAGTGAACACTACATCAGCTGCCTGCTGACGATCACATGATTGTGATCCTACTACAAACCCACTAGTGCGGACTAATCGAGGCTGATCTGTCGGAAATGACACATGGAGCAACTGATTAAATTGCGGGGGTGTTTCCGAGTCCCATCAATTCCCACTGCCCGCTACATATCTAGGTCACACGAGTCGGTATTCATACAGGATATACACATGTATAGCACACGTCTGTGCTCAGTGCAAGGTCGTTTGGTTTGTGGGTACATCTATATTAAATGGCCACATTCTATGTTGCCATGCTTTCTGATCATCAATATCTAATAAACAAATTTCTAAAAAAAAAAAAATGCTGCATTTCTGACAATGCCATATGGCAGAATGAACAGCCTTTGTGGTGTACTGCGCTCTCTGAGTGCTTTTCTTGTTGAATCTTTATTTTCCTATTATCATGAGGTGTTTTTTTCCCAAAATCTTATTCTGAAATTAATTGTGGCACATTATTCCTGTTTTTATGTTCATTCTATATCTATGTTTATTTAAAGCATTTGGTGCATGTAATTTCAGTATCATAAAGCACAAAAGCTACCATGTTTATTGTTGTTAACTGTTAAATTAATTGCCAACATTCTAATAGTCAGTTATTTGTCAAGCATTTTTTTAAGGAAAAAAAAGTCTAATTGTCAGATTCCAACTTTGTATTTTGAATACTGTCTAGTTTCTTTACTCCTCTATGTCACTAAACTGAATATCTTTGAGTTGTGATGTGGTCATTCAATGACATCATCCTGGGAAAATAACTGACAGATTAATCAACAATGAAAATACTAATTAGCTGTAGCCCTCAAAGCACTTTGAGCCATAGGTGTTGTATGAAAAGTTCTATAAAAATATTATTTTGTTGCAAACCTTAGAGAAATTTGGAAAGAAAAAAAAGGATAGCAATCACTGTCTGCAAGCAGCACAAGTGTCAAATCTACATCGCCAATTACTAAATTATATAGATACACTTACTGAGCACAGCATTTACAGCTGGTATAAATCTGCAAGTACAGTTAGACTCAGTTGACAGCTTATTCGGTTCACTGAGCTCAAACTACAATACAATATAGTCGTATGCAACAGTCTTGCATTAAATTCGAACTTCACGAAGCTTATCACATTCAAGCTTTGTTCTGTCTTGGTGAGGTGTTGATTTAACTGTATGATCATGCACGAGGCTGCTGCTTATGCTACTATTTCATTAAATTAACTTGGGTTTATATTACTTTTGCCCGTGAACCTTTATATCAGGATTGCCAGGCTAAATGACAGAAACACTTCTCTGTATAACGCAGTACAGTTCAACAGTAGAGATGAGATGGAAATTAGCCGTATGGCTACAATCTCTCGTATCTACATGGAAATGTACATTAATATGAATTGTCCCATTTTAAAAATAAATAAATGAATGAATGAATGAATGAGTACCACAAGCCATAGCCTCCAAAATTACCATAAAGTTGAATCGACATATGTCTGAGACAGTTACAACAAAAATTGAACATTTCAACATTCACAAAGGCAGATTTTATTGCACGACTGTTGCATAAGACAGTATTGGTTTTAGCTAGGTGTACCTCTTAAACTACTGAATGTGTGTTATGCAACATGAAATCATCTTACTCTTGCTCATGGCCTCACCTTGCACCACTTCATCTTGGCGGTGAAGTATAGGCCGTCCTACCCTGGCCATCTCCTTTTCGGGAAGCAGATACGTCCGCTCTTCTGTGAACGAATACGTCAGGTTCCCAGCATGCACTTGTCGCAGCTGCTCAAAGTCACTGAGGGCAGCAGTGAAATCCCAGTTCTTGCCTGTAGAGAGAAAAAGACAGATAGGGATAGGAACAACATCTGTCTGAGCCAACCTGTCCAGCAAGACAACCTCAAGCTTGTTTTTATGTCGAAATAACACATCCTTAATGAGTTCAAATATTTACCACAAGTCAATGCAACACTGGCTCTCTTATCTTATGTAAAGGCCAGTGGCACATTCTTTCACTTAGGTAAATATCAGAATTTGGAGCACGCCTCAGCTCGCTGGCTTGCTGCTGTTGCTGCATTGCATTACATTTTTAACCCATATAGTTATCTGCAACTTGTGTTGCTGCTAGGCAACAGGAGCCCCGTTGACTCCAGCTATACCTTCCCTCTAGTACAGTTTGATAGCCTAATTAACAGTAACAGTAACAAGCCAGAAGCACTGACTGAGACCGCTGCTGGATCATCAACAGAGGACAACTTCAAATAACCAACACACCCCCCTTCTTTTTTCAGTCGACTTGTTCGAAGAGATTTAAGTCAATTAAAGTATAAGCACAGACAGGATCAAATTGTAAATGAACTAAATACACTTTGGTAAACCGATTTGACAGGTTCGCTCTCGAAGTTAAACTTGATTGGATAAAGAAATACTACTCAGAATACTACTCTGTAATTAATTCATCACTTCACGTTGGTGTTGGTGTAAATATTTATGGTCAATTAGCACAATGCTCTGTAGCTCACCCTCTAGCAGATCTCTGGCCAATCCTGGTTCAGCTCCAGTGGAACGGACAAAGTCGGACAGGACTGCGTCCATATCCACGGTCATGTGATCATGAATTCACAAGGTGGCGGGTTGCGTCCGGGCATAAAAAATATTTTAAAAAAGAAAAGGAAAATAAACAGGTAGTCTGCTCTCCCTGACAGGGCAGCAAGGGTAGGGGTGAGGTGGAGCAGCCCTCTACCTGGAGCTACTATATGAGCCACACCTGGAATAAAAAAAAGCACATAAAATTTTATTAAATACACAGGTGCAAATTCATCAGAAGTTAAACATCTGCATTAAACAGCGTAAAAGGGATAAAAGGAGTGTAAAAGCTAATGTAATGACTTTACTCAAGCCCTTTTCAAATACAAGTCTGTTGTGGCCTAGCTGCTTTTGAACTTGACACCTTTTTGAAGTCACTTGTCCCACCTATGATAACAGCTCTGGCAAACAAAGTGAGCAGGTTTCACAAACTGTTTCCTCTGAAACCTAATAAAAGTCAAATCACAACACAAGTAGGGTAGTCAGCCGCTGTTAGGTGTGATGTTTATCATGTGGGAAACTTTCCTGTGTGGTTTCAGCCTTCATCCTGTTTTTATGAACACTTTTTAATGAGCTGTTATGAACTCAGAGAAGCTGTCAGCGTCCATCATTTAAGTCATGACTCATGATTATTTCAAAATGTGGACTTGAGACCAAGGAGTGCTCCAATCCCGCCTTCAGATATGACCTGTTCAATACGTAAATAGACACAAATTCTCCTGGCAGAGAGGCACACTAAGAAGTCCTTGTCCAGAAGCCATGTAAAACTAAAACCATGTGTCAGAGAAAGCAAGTCAATAGTGTAAATGTTCAGCAAACAGCCAAGATAAAGTGAATTAAAGGAATTTTGACTTTTTCCTGATTAACGGATTGTCAAAATAGTTAGGGATTAATTTAACCTTCAACAACTAATCGATAAATCAAATAATCATTGCGCGTCTAATATATCTTCCTCGATGATGTATACATTTTGAAGTAAATTTGCTTGAGTGGTGTGATATGAGGAAGCAGGGCGCCTTTCAAGAAGCTTCTTTGAAATCAATTAGACAGTTTTAGTCTTCAAATTTCAATGGCAGGTCCGAAGGACCCATGGGGGGCTGCATCGGTTGGGCACCGAAATCAATACAGAAACATTATCAAGACTGAGAGAAAAAGAAAGTCAGCATCAATGGGTCTTCGACACAAAGGATGCAGAGAGCGATCGATGCCCAGCCAGACAAAAGGCATGAATCAAAGCAGCCCTGGCTTAAAGGACACAATTTGGGGGCCAAACCAAAAAGCCTGTATTTTTACAAGAAAGACGGAGCATACATTTTCAGCAGAGCTTTGCACCAGACAGTTCCAAAGAAGGGCTTCAGTTAACTTGCTCAATCAACAACTCAAAGATACTCATCTTACAATGACAAAAAGAAAAGAAAAACAGACAATCCTGACACTGGAGGAGCAAGAAACAGGCATGGTTTTTGGTGTTTTCCAAAGAAGTTTAAGTCAGCAACAAAGTAAAATCGCCACCACCAAGAACATTAGGACTTCAAACAAAAACAGCTATAACATTTTGGAAAATTATTTTGTGAATTGGAGTTTAATTTACTTCAGCATAAAAAAATGTATCAAATGGTCAATGGTCAAGTAAGGTAACAGACTCATGCTTATTGTTGCACATAGTCATCCCACTAGTCATCCCACTAATGCCCAGTTTGATCCAGGAAAATCCCTGATGATGTAATTTTTTTAAATTCTGGGTTTAACAAATTAACTGTATTGCTAGTTACACGCCTGGATTAGTAATTTAGTACCCTGCTGGATTAATATCTGGCAAATGAAACATTGCTGATTAATATGGATTAATGAGCACATGAAACCCTTCATCTTAGGGCTGCAAGACAAAATGAAAATTTCAGCTACAGTATATTCTGTGTTTACTTGACACTGTATGCATGATTACAAATCACTGATAATCTAAAGAGTATATTGTTCTGACCTTTTAAATTCCACCAAATGTAACCGGCGCATGGATAATGACAATGTTGTATGGCTATTTCAATTACAAAATTGTTATAATTGTTAAAATAGTATCCAGTCATGATGTTACTCTGAAGTTCAAAAACTGCCTAGTCCAGTTTTGACTATTCTTTTTTTCCCCATCTACCTACAGTCATCTATTCCCATCCGTCCCGTGGCTCATCCACCACCCAATGTTCCTGCCTCATCTCTGACTCAGTGAACCCTTTTCCACTGCGCCTGATGAGTCACGAGTTTACTCTTCTTACACCTCTCCATCGTTCTCTCACTGCACGCTCTCCCTACCTCCCTCAGTTTCTTTATCATTATAAAAAGCCACACAGGAGGCATGCAGGGGAGGAACAGACTTCTCACAGACTTTCTCAGCCTGGATTTCTACAGCATTCTCTGCAAAGTCAGCCACTCAACAGTCTCCCCTGCAGGGTCTCTTAACATTCTTGCAGCTTGTCAGTTCTGTGATGTTAAGGTCTACTGATCACATCAGTGTAAGAGAACAGAGTCACATCCCATTCAGACTGACACAGCAATGCAGATTAGAATGCATTCTGACCGGCAATAGCACCACATACAGACACATCAGGGGCAGTGTTAGAGTGAGCAGGTTGCTATAGGTACCAGTCAAAAACCATTAAGTCCAGCTTGTAAACAGACAACAATAAATTATCAAACAAAAAAATTGCACAGCTTATCCCTCTAATACTGTTGTAAAGTTCAAAGTTATCAATACGACAATCAAGTCATCTCTGTCTCCTTTCCAAAATGAGGGCTCTAAGAATTCATTAATAAATAACAGTACTACACAATCAATTGAAAATTAATCACAATGACAATTTTGGCTTCCAACAACTGAATGAACATGATCAACGACAACATTTACAAAGCTCTGCTCATAGCAAACTTCACACATGTAGAACAGCACATGTAGATAACATCACTTTGCCTCAGCTGGGTTAAATCTGTCACTAGAACACCTTATTTCACTCATTTCAAAGTAGTATTTGATTGCACAACTGTCTGAGTGGAGACAAGAGGCTTCTCTGTTATCTAGCTAGCTTGCGTGAGGCCTTCAGGGAGATTTGGTAAATTCTAGTTTCATATCAATCGGCAGATGTTCAGCAAGTGAGGTTTTTTGACTACAATTGTATTGATATTTTACCTATAGAAGGTGCACTGATTTCAGGTGGAAATTATGTTAAATTAGGTTTTTGGATACAAACATTTGTGCATTAGCAGGAATGTCGTACAACAGGTTAGGTGAAAGCAGTAATCTTTTAATCTAAATTTAAAACAACATGTAAAATATTTTATATCTAAAATCCATGATTTATCCTGATTAACAATTGTGATCTCAGTATTGAACAAAATAGTCGTGGTCATCTTTTTGGCCACATTCGTGTAAGCATTCATGTACGGTAAATTCTACGTCTTTCTGTCTTTGTACATTTCTTGTTTACCAACATAAACTGAATGCCACTATGTTGTGAATTGCTAGCAATTTTCATTTTAGGACATTACAGGAACATTTAACTATCTCACAGTTTAAAGGGTTAATCAAAAAACTAAAAATAAAATCAGCAGATTTATCAATACAGGAAACAATCATTAGCTGCAGCATGGTCTACCATGTACACCTGCACTTTAGTATAGGAATGACCTGTATTTCTTTCATCATAACTCACCAAATCAACACCAGCGCAGTCAATGCTGTTATTTAAATGAACGAGGAGTCTCAGGAAGGTTCGCAGAGTGGTTGCCATATTGGAAGCTGATCTAAATGGGTCAGTGCAATTCATTTGACCTCTGTGACCCTAACCTGATCTGGGTTGAATGCAGGTTTAATGCAGTCTTGTTTTGGTGGACAGATGTGAAGGATTAAGAATTGTCATTTACAATGAGAATTTAAGGTTTTTCAAATTTAAAATTAATGCTATACAATTTTATGCAGCAGAGCTTACCACCACAACTGTCACAGTAGTTAGACAGCACAGAGGTACGCTCGTTTTATGGACCCTGAGTGGTCAGCAAACACACCTGTAACTCCCTCTCATTAAACAGTAAGGTACAACAGCAAACCTACAGTACATTTTCTGACATGCACGTCCCTTGTGTTTGTGTTATTGGTTAATATATTTTTAGTTGATTAAAATATGTGTTGAAAACGAATAGTCATTAATGTACAACATCTCTAGTCTTTAGTCCTGATGTGTTCAGCACTGTCTCCACCATGGAAGAAAGAAAGAAAAAGTCAGTTCCAGCAGGTATTAAAACAAATAATGAAAACATAAATCCAATATAAAAGTCCAAACATTGATGGCTTAATACCCTTCCCTGACTCTGATGGCTTTAGCAAAATAGAGTCATTGCCCTGGACCTTCCGGCTACTATGCAAAGCTGATTTGTTTAGCTTCCCGTAAAAGTAATTTACTGGTTTGATTATTCTCGACTGTTACTTGGCCTATGGTCTACCAGCACTAGCACGTCAACTGACAGCACAAGGCACTGACAGTCTGAAAAAAATGTGGAAAGGGTGATAAAAGTGAAGAGCTGCGGACAGAATGTACTAACACAGACCAACAAAAGCCTGGCTGTCGTCACTGTGGGTCTGTAACATCAGCCATTCCTGTGAGCCCACTCTGATGCATTTGATGTTATGTCACATAGCTTGGCTTCAAAAACACTTACAAAACACTTATTTCTGAAATTTAAAAAAGTCAGTATAACCACATACTGCATGCCGAATTACACCATTATATCGTACAGACATTTATAATTTTTATTTTTCACTAGACCAGACATGAGTCCATATTAGCAAGTCAGATTAGTCATGAGTCAACCATTATTAAGGAAGGTTGTTGCTACGTGTCTTAAATTATGATTACCTACTACATTTTACGACCCTTTTTAATGGTGCAATATGATAAAATAAAAGACAAAAATAAACGATTTTAACAACAGTGGATGTGTCAGAAGCTAAAATCCTTCGGAAAAAGTAGTAAAAGTGTTTATGAGACTGAAACACAGTGGAGGTGTGGAAGGCTGCAAGTTTACTACATTCATCAAATGGTCATTATTAAAAGCTAAACTAGGGTGGTGTTTGTATGCATTGTCAGACTGATATTGTATCTCCCAGTTTCACTGTTACGCTTATCAGGAAACTGCAGTAACGGCCATGTTTACCGCTAAGGTCAAGGCTGTCAAATAGCAAAGATATGAGATTTCACAAATATTAATTATACTCTTTGCCCTTGAAATGAAATGTTTTTAATTGGTGGCCAAAATGATCTATTAGTCAAAAAGACAACAACAACAAACAAACAAACAAAAAAAACCATTTTATACAAGAAAGAGCCTGTGTGGATTACTGGCTAACATTAACAGCACTGCTGCCAACATGGCCCAGTCAGTGATTTGTATCTGGGATGGCTGAGCTTTTGTCTGGCAGGAGGGCTTACGTAACAGGAGCTGCTGACAACACGTGGGTGCTGAGCTGAGGGCTGGGAGAATGGCCTGGATCACTGAGGGAGACAGAGAGGTCACCACAGCCCACTGCATCAGCCCTAGGTGGGCTGAGAGGGTCAGTTCACTGCTGGGATTGGGGAAGCTTGTTCTGCTATACTTTACATCATGGAGGAAACATTTCTACACTGCTATGGAATGGATGCTCCCATTTTCATGACATTACCTACAGTCATGAGATAACACTGAGCACAGCCACTGTCTTCTACTGCTGATGAGGAGGAGAAGTTGAACTGGAGGAGCGTCAGCATCCCGGGGCCAGTTTCACAAAGACAAGCTTTGACTGTGGCTTAGACTAAACCGATAGATTAACTTTTTACCCATTTGTTGCACTAAACTGCCTATTTCTAAATCCCCTGTCAATTAAATCAAATACTAAATTCAAACTAGTCCATTTTAAATCATTCAAATTGAGCACAATTCTATCGTAGGATTAACACAGCCTGAAATATATTTATTTTTGTGCATTTAAGAGCCATTTAAAACTTTTAATCATACTAAATCATGTTTTCAATGCTGTTGAAATGTGTGAGCTTTTTTACACCATATCCTTTAAAACATGGCAACAACTCCCGAAAAAGAAGTCAACAAATAACATTTAAAACACACACACACACTCACACACACACACACACACACTCACGCACACACACACACACACACACACACACACACACACACACACACACACACACACACACACACACACACACACACACACACACACACACACACACACACACACACACACACACACACACACACACACACACACACACACACCATTATCTGCTCACAGCAACCCAGTCTAGAAACACTAGGCCTTAAGCCTGCTACGTGAAAACAGTGATTTTGCTCTAAATGCTTTGTCATGTGTATGTGTAGGTCACTCAAACAAGGTCACTCATTATGGCATGACCTAAATTAAGAGTACACCCTGCACTGCATTTTTCACAATACTAAAGAAGATCTGGTGTTCACCTCGCAAACAAATTGGATGCTTATCTAAACATTTTCTAATTTTAAACTCCATTGTGCGAGTTATTGGCTACAAAAACTGTAAGGAAGGAAAATTCACATTCATTAATAACGTACAATTCACTCTTGTTTGCTTCTGTATTTGTGGACACTGCAGATTTAAACCATTTAAAATGAATCTATTGTTCAGGCCATTGTGTTATTCTTTGCATTAAAATATGTGTCAGTCATTATGGAGTGAGAACAGCTTCCAATCCAGTGTTTTGACTTGGGGCGATGTAGTTTATTTACATTTGGATCACAGGTTGTGCATTTCACAGAACCTGCCTTTCCACATAGCTGTTAAATTAAGCTAGATATATCTACAGCAGGTTTCCATGAAAGACAGAAACAGGGCCGTGGACTATAACCTGTATACAGTGATAGATTTACCACTTCATTTTAAGCTTTCATTCATCCTGTGAAACATGAGCTTTCCTTTACAATAAAGATGAAAAGAAGCTGAGGTCAAAGAATACGAGGATTATACTACACCTAAATAGTTAAGAATGATTGAATGAATAAACTGTTTTATCTGCACACTCTGTGGTGAGACTTAACCAAAATCAGGATTACAGAGTTGTTCTGTTTCCCTTTAATAGTCAGGACATGACAAATGACCATGTCTATAAATGTGTCAGTTCTATTTTGGTCCAATCACATCAACCTTTCCTGTGATCTCAGCAAATGCAACACACCCTCTCAGCCTTGATGAGTAATGAGATAAAGGGCATAAGGTAAGCAAACAGGGCAAGACAATGTGGCTGGTAGGAGTTTTAGGAGTGGTAAGTGCAACCGAAGTACTTTGATAGAAAACGAAACCTTCCAGCCTTTGGAAGCAGAAGTGACGGCTGCATGCAAGACCAATAAATTGGCCATATTATCGGAGAAACATTTGCATCACGGTACATATTGGTCAATAAGTAACTAGAAATGGCTGTGCAGAAATGACTAACTAGGTCAGAGGTAATTTAGAAACACTGAGCAATTTTCCACTGCAGGAATTTGTGGGCCACTGTAACCTGACCTGAACCTTTGGGTGTATTCTGACCATGAGAACTGCTTTTGTAGAACATCTTCTCCACCTGTTTTCAGCGAAGGTGCAAACTCGCCCCTGCCTCAAGTCCTGCAGTGGAAAACTGCCTAATACTACGTAGACAAGTTGATTTTTCAAAATTCTTTAGAAAACAGATGTTAGGGATTCCTATCAAGAAGGTGTATATATGTTGTATTTTTGCTAAAATAAATAAAATTTGCAAAAAAATATAATTAGAATGTTTTTCAAACTCATATATCTTTATTACCCTCAAAAATCCTGAATTTGTCAGGCCATGTTGACAGTTAATAAGTAAAATTTGGAGAGGCATTGTATGAAATACTTGCATATCCACTTGCATGCCCACATAACAGATGCACTGAAGCATCTTTTGTTGTCAAAGCTGTCAGTCTAAGTAAGAGCTGAAACATTTGTGATTGGTGCAGCACACTCTCCTTACAAAAGAGACAAGCACATATAATCAGAGCACTGCTTTCTTGTGAATTCACTTTCTCACTAAGTCAAGGTCTGTTGTTAATTCTCCAACGACAGGATGGGTTTGCTACGAACAATCAATCACAGTAAACACCTTACTACTGACAGAAACCAGAAGAGGAAGAAAAACAAAGGTGTGGTGAGATGGCTGTCCTTCAGCTGTCTTTATCTGTGGAGTGTAGTAATCTGGTTACTGACTGAGCCCAGTCAGCCTACACTGACTCATTACATAACACAAGAGCTACAGCTGAGGCTCAGCGCTGCCTGGCCGAGGAATGGAGGAAAATCAAGACCTTTACCCAGTTCTCCCAGTTTCTCTCATATGAATGGAGTGGCACAATGGCCCTGGTGCTGAGCAGAATAAATCTGTGTTGTAGGAAGTACTGCTTCAGTCTCCCTGACATAACAGGCAAACAGGTTAAATAAAGAAAAGGCTTATCAGTGGACCCTGCAGCACTGGCAATGCAAAATCCTCTCAGTATAGTGTAATATTATTCTATAGGGCTGGTAGATGCTTCCTTTGCTGACAGTGTTGTAGTTGTGTTGACAAAGACAGATAATTTTACTCTATACAGCTCACAGAAAAAAAATTGCTGAGCCTGTAAGGAAAAAGCAGAAGACATCTCAGCCACTTCTGTCATTTTCTGCACCATCAGTTATCTTCAAGGGCAAGTGCATCATAGGAATTGTGTAGGCACATCACTTTCCAAGGGCTTGCATAATGCTAAAGCATATGATAAGCATTACATTGCACATACCCCCTCAAGCTAATGTAAAGTTGATGGAAATATAGGTTTGCTTATTCCAATTCATTTATAAATCACTTTTAATGAATATAGTCATAAGGGAGAAAACCATATTCACGATAAAATAATAAAGGAAAATACCAGAAAACACAATATTTTAGACTCTAAACTGCTGCCTCAATAATTCTCCCTAGACAAGTAGTGAAGCAGAGGGGACTAATGTTTTCAGTTGCTATTGGTTTATATCCAAGAAATCAATACGGTAAATTGGAATGTGACCATTTCCCTGGACAAAAGGAACTATACTAGTAGGCTGGTCATTGGAGAAAAATCAATAAACCCCCCTGAACTGCAGTTAAACAGAACATCCACAGAGCTGTTGCTGACATGTAAAATACAGGAAGTAGTGGACCGTTTCAAGCCTATTAGCTAAAAAAAAACAGCTTCTCAGTGTGAATCCATGAAGTCTTTAGTGGAGCAAAGAAGCCTAATGTAGAAAGTGCTACTTATCTTCTTCCCAAATAAGGGCATTCGTTATTTTTCGCCACTCGCCTCTGCCTACACTGCAAGAAGTGTTGGGTCTACAAGTATTTACAAACAAGTCAGGAATTTAAAAATAAAACAAGTAAGGCGAGATCAGCCTCCCTACAAGGAAATTAAACCACATTTCAACTCTGATGAAGGCTTAGCCACCAGCTGTGGGCGCCTGGGTGTGTAATGCGTAAGACAACACCAGCCTGAAAGCACACACAGCTGATGTCAGAGATTCCACACCATGCCTGCCCTCTCAGAGGCCATGCCACTGGAGCTGGTCTCATCCAAAAGCTGTCCAGTCATCAAACAAAAATTTGCCAAGTCTAGCTTCCCTCTCACGGCCTCCCTATCCTATTTGCTGGCTCAGAAACAGCCAAACTTGATCCATGTGAACCACCGTTTTTCTTCACGAGAGCTCAAGGCAAAATAAGGTGAAGAAAACAAGATTACAAATCATTTGACCTGAGGTTTATTGTTTGGATTGTATAAAGTGAGCAAAAAGATCTGTGAGATGAACTCAAAGCTGCCGAGTTCACAGAATCCATGCAACACAAGGAATATTAAGACACTTAATTATTTTTAATATTGTTCATAAGGACAGGGTCCCTTAATGCCTGTTATAAACTAGAGGGCTTGCTCTGAGTATCTATGCTTGCATCTAAACCAGAGACAATAACAACTGTGTAAGCACAGCTACCAAAGTACACCAAGAACCACTACCTAATCTCTGAGTTGCCAGAGTTAGAGCAACCTCCTGTTTAACAGACTCTAAAAATAATCCACACATAATCACAGTTTAAATATAGAAACTCTGCTCTGTACCAAGTTCTTAAAAAGCTGACAGCTAGAACTGAAACACAATCAGGGACAAAGCCTGTCAAAAGACTAATGCCTCAATCAAGGACAATCACACGTCTGTGACAGGAATGTAAACTTTCCATTAGCGATAGTCAGCCATGGTAACAACTGTTGAAATAATGAAAACAGTGGATGGTTTGCCAAATGACAATTAACGTTTGCTGCGAAACTGACTCGGTTAAATTAGAAATTTGAAGAACCAAGTAAACACTAGGTTACACAGCAAACGAGCTGCAATCTTGCACAGTAAATAACCGGTAATGCTATTTATCTTTATCATAGTAGTTTGATGTCAAAAATAATTCCTATAGCTGATCTGCATGATGAAGCGACTTGTTCGTTGTAGTTCAGTCACTGGAAACAGCTGCTCAGCTGGAATAAATGTCCAGAAATACTGTTGCAGCAACTTTATCAGTTAAAGAAATCTGCCGGTATTTTCTGCCACCTCCAAAATGTATTTATACTCAGAGCAGATATGCTGATCAGCGATATGCTTCATCACTTTAATGTTATTGGAAGCATGTAGTCAGTGTCCTGCTGCGCCAGAACATTAACAGCGTCTCTGCAGATGTACACTCAGCTCCCAGCTTGTGTTAGCATTTGAAAATGCTAGTTTAGCATTAGTATGAGCCACAGGTAGCTTTCTGGATAGCTACCAAACACCTTCTTCCTAACATGATTCTGCAAAGGTCATCAACATAACTGCCACAGTTAGCAGATAGACAGCAGGGAGGTGCACTTGTTTTATAAAAAAGAATCAAGTCATGTTTTCCCAGCCATGTGCGCAGACTATGTAATGTAAGGTATTTATGTAGTTTTCTATTTATGTGGTCCCACTATTCGGGTGACAAAGTGAAAATTTGAAATGGGAGATGGTTTTCACAAAATGATTGCACACCATCAGAAAACATTTGAGTGCTTCACAGTGGTTTCCTATAGCCAAATGTGAACTCTTGCTTATAGCCACTGGAGCAAAGAAATAACAGCCAAGTCCAGCCACCTGAAATGGGCAGTATCAGCTTTTGAGCAAAAGTGTTTATCAAAGTGTCTGAGGGCTGATGTCATAGTGTAGCAGAGCATGTAGGAGAGATGTCTGAATTCACTTAGTCCACTGTTCCCTAAAATACTGCGCAGCATGCCACAGGATCAAACAAAAAACTCAGATTTTAGTGCACTAAAAGCTCATCTGGAAATTAATGTCAGGACAAAAGTTTATATTATGACCCCATCTCTACTTCTTACAGTGGCAACAACTTTTCACAGGAAAATGAATACGCCTTAAAATGTATCTTCCTCTCAAACACGATGCTCTCAAACAGGACTGACACTGTGTACAATGTAATGCGAGCAGCTGGTGATTTCTGGTATACAGTCACTAGGATTCAGCTTCAATTTGTGATGGCCATTTTCCATAATGTGCTGGCATTTTACCAACTAAATCATTTATTGTTTAAAGTAATTAATAGTCTGTAGTCCTAAACACGTCAACGACTTACAAAAATAGCTGTAATTACTGCTAAACGTTGACTTAATGCAGTGATAATTATTGCGGCTTGTATTTTATCTGCATCGTCCAACCACAACTATAAATCTTATTTTCTCCTTTTCAGTCTATTAAGGTGGTTTATTAGGGTGTCTATGAAAGTTGGCCTTAGAGGTTCCTAGCCTGTGCCAGGGGCATGTCACTGCAGTCAGGCCCAGTAATCACCAGTCAAGGAGTGCTAATTAACAGCCACATGAAGCAGGCTGCTGTAGAGAGGGCTTCAGGGGACTAGAAGTGGCATTCCCACATTCCACACAGAGACCACATTACATTGTGCATGGTGTCAGTGCAATGGACAACTGAAGCAGCAGAAAATGTAATGAGGGTATTTGATCTACACAGTGAGGGAGGGAAGAGGAAGCTAATCTGCTATTAATGCATTACTGTTTCAGAAATACGCACAAAAAAAACCCCAAAACAAACCTGCTGAGCATCCAGTGGGAAGACAGCACAGAGATAGATGAATAAACTGCTTCACTTTGTGAACATTATGTGCTAGTTTCAGTATTCCGGACAGTTGCCAACCTGAACTCCAGACTCTGTGGGTGAGAAGTCCGCACTTGGGCCTGGCAGCCTCTTTATTGATTTTTAACCTTTGTCGATGCAAGCCTCTGCATCCATCTGAACACTGCCAACCTAATTATTAGCATTGGATTGGGAAATTCAACCCTAAACTACAAAATATGCATTATGACTCAACAGTAATAATTAAGATGATTAAGCTTATACTACAGGATTCCCGCTTGGGCCAGACATGTAAAAAACTGACTCTTTTATTAAAGCCAGGGACTTGCGTTAAAAAAGTCATTTCTGATAAAAAGGAAATTGAAAGACTTCAGTTTAGGTTTTAAAAGCTTTTTAGAGCAGTTGTTGTACAATGCAGAATATATGGTGCAATGCAAAAGTATTTGTCCCCCTACAAAAATCTTCTATTTTTGCGCATTTCTTACAGTTAAATGTTCCAGATCATCAAACTAGTATTCATATTTATTTAAAATTATAAAGAGAAATTTCTGTAGGCAAATACTTTTTCATGGCACTGCATATGCAGAATATTGTCCGAAGAAAAAGTCAAGTTACTAATATATCATAAAAACAAGAGAAAGATTTTTGTTAAAGCTGTGTAAACCAAACTGACACAGATACCCTAAAATCCTGCTGACAGGATTGAAATGTATGCTATCAATTTAGTTTTTAAAAATCAACAAAACAACACCCTTTATCAGAGCCAGAAACTGTAAAAATGGAAAAAATGATCAGATTTTCATTTTCCAATAATCCTGAAATAATTATGTGATGTATGGTTTTGTCTGGAAAACTAGCCATCTGTAATTTAAAAATTTGCCAAAAATAAACCGCTTCCCACCAGATCCTGTGAAAACCTAAATATTCTGCAATCCTCCACACAACTGAAAAGCCATGACTGACTCAATTGTGACCAACAGTTACGTGACAAAATTCATGCAATATTCAGCTGAACTGTAAGCAGGGTTTAAGCAGAACAGATAGGGGACAAGTGTGTAATCAAATGAGAGAGATTCAGAGGAAAATAAATCATACCAGATCAATAAAATAAATGCAACGTGGTTCAGAAACAGTATATAAATGGCAAGTTGTCAGCAAGTTGGTGGTAGATAAATTCAGCAGGGTGAAATGTTTTTTTCTGGAGTTGTACAGAGTAATGAAAAACTGAACGTTTGTAGAGTCTGCAAATATGTAAGTTATAAAATATCTATAGCATGTAGACTCACCATTTCCAGTGTAGGTAACCTCTCTAGGTACTTGGGAAAATGTGTATATTTTGATTATAAATCTTTTTTTTTTTTTTGCAAAGTGAGTAAAACAAAATTCAGCTTTGTTTTTTCTTTTATTTCTAATGATGCATGCCATCATAACTGCTGCATACTGCACAAATTGTAGCTCTCTACTTGTAGCCATGATTATGCCGTTTTCATAGAGATGCAGGATTTTATATTAAAGTGAAAAATAAGGTCGTTGTGACTAAAAATGTGACAAGATTGAAAATACCCAGAGGGTTCAACAGGTTAAAAAAAATCACCTAAACTGTACCTAAAGCTGACAAACACTACTTCTAAAAGTTCTCTAGATGCGGCCTTAAATTTGTCCGTATACTACCAACCGTTTATGTCACTGGGTTGGCAATGATGCCAAAACATCATCTTTGCTTAGCATATAAACAGTGTGCTTATTGTTACATAATTCACATTTAAAAGGCAAGTGAGATGACTACTGCTATAATTTGCATATCAGCCCTTGAGGAAAATAAGACATTTCTTTGACACTGACTTGATCTTTGGATGTGCTGTTTTAGAATTAAGAACATTCGTTCCACTCCTGCAAAACAAAGATTGCTGTAAGGAACAAAATAAGCTTTAACACTGGAAACAAAATGGATCTTTGACTTCCAAGTACCATGTTATAAGACAGGACTGATTCAAACATTCGAGATCTACCCTTGCTAAGTCAGCCTGAATGTGAAGCCAACCAAGCCCAGCTAGGTCTAAAGCCAGCGGCTAAACAAGCACCCATCTCTGCAGGCGGGCAGCACTAATGCTCATGTGAATCCCCACGTGCTGCAGGCCAGCCCATGTACACAGCAGGGCGACTTCACGTCACTCCCTGTGTGATGTCATCCTGGGTGACAAGCTCCTCATTAGGGCTGTGTGGGATTACGCCTGCTGTCCGGGATCAACAGGGCAGGGCAGCAGTAACTGATGTCCCCTGGTCTGCACAGGAAACTGCACTTTTCTCCACAGGCTAAAGTGGCGGTCGAGCTAAATCTTACTATTCACCTGACACTGTACTTTGAAATAAACATTGCCACTCAATCAAATGTTGGCTGAATTTCCATAAAGTCTGTGAAAGTATCAACTCTACCAGTCACCTTGACATGTTATCATCAATTTTTAACCTTCCTCCGAAGCCTCAGTTGAAATCTTATCAAATGTTTTCTGCAGTTTATTACAAATTTGAGTCATGTTAGGTTGTATTCAATTATTTTGTCAGCTATAAGAAACATTTTGCAAACACAGAACCATATCAGATTGTTCAGGATAATATTAGCATCTTTTCACAAGATCAAAATTGAAGATATTATTTAGAGCTGCAATATTATGGCCATTTTGATCGTGACAATTATTTTAATTGACACTGAGATCACAGTTACTTTTCACAATTATTAACTTAGAGATAAAATATTTTTGTTGCATTGTTTTCGCTTCCATGTTGTGCTACATTTCTGCTAATGTATAAATCTTTGCATCAAAATAAAAATTATAAAAATCTTCACCTGAATTTAGTGCATTTTCTGTCAATCAAATTGTACCCAAAAGACCTCATATATTTAATTTACCGATGTCATCTAAAAAGAGAAGCCCTCAGTCTGGATTCAGTTACTGCAGTTACCCCAACAGCTGTCTGATCAAAAATGACTTTAAAAACAGTGAAATACAGCGTTCTAATGTCCGATTTACCCAAAATGAAACCAAGTGTCTTGACCTGCATGGCCTATTTTCTCTGAGCAAAGCAGTTTAAACATCAGTATGTCAGTATTTAATTGTGGGAAGCTGAGAGCATGACTATATTCAATTAATTAATTATGTAGCCCTAATATCATGTTTTCAATTACATTGAGACATTATGATTTACTTACCAATAACTCACATTACTTACAGCAAAGTAACATTGCTACTAAAATAGGTAGTCACACAAGGAAACCACAATAGCTTTTTTTTGTCGCTCAACCAACCAAAAAGAATCATGTCATCATACGTGCCATAATCTCAATAATTGCCCTGAAATATCTTGATAGTATTCTAAGGCCAATCTCTACTGCACAATCATTCATCAAAAAAAACTGAACTTATTAATTAAAACATAAGACTCATTATATTTGTGATAATGTACACTAAAGCAAACAGTATTGAACAAAGCAACAGCACTCACCAGCAGGGTGTGACGAACACAACAGTTGTTGACAAGTACTGCATGCTGGTTTTCAAGTCAATACGATCCTCATGAAATCTAACTGTATTTTTTTAATAAGATAGATATATTATTTCAACAGCTGTGCCTTGCAGAGCAGATAAAACTGTAAGGTTAGGTGCCAAGCACAATCATCATCAATTCGCCACTGTGCTGTATGTAGGGGAGGAAAAGGTGAAATGCAGAAAGTAACTGATACAGCAAGCTCTCATTACCATAGCTTCTCTTATGGGAGTGGCAACTCATGCTGTATTGGATTATGGCTGCTAGGCTGGCACCATAAGGCTACATCTTCCCTCATATAATGTTCCGCCCTACTCTGCAGTCACTTAATAGTATAACAACTGTATGACTTATCGCAAAGTAATCCCAAAGCATTCAGCATAGGCCTACTATCCACAGTCTGCTGTTCGAAGTCAAGCAGCTGCTGGCAGCCAGGTAGATGCCTCAGCTTCAGGTCTCTCCACCTTGGCACAAATTGCCCAGGGCAATAGCTGGGTGGTGTGTCACAAGACTGGCAGGAAACCAGCCATGCTGGAGAGGGTGGGGCTCCAAAGAGTTTTATGAGTTGCTGTCTGAACACAGAGACCTCTGGGAGACAAGCCACCTATTGATCCCTGTCACACTGTAGCAGTGTGGGGACTAAGGTAGTTTTCTCTTTCGCATCACATCTGTTCCTGTCTTAATGAAGTGCGCTGCTCTGCGATAAGGACACAGATGCATGGCTGTAGGGATGTGGGTTTTATGATGTGTCATGTTTTTTCATAGTGACAATAATGAAATCTGCACAGCACCATAAAACAAGCAGGCTCTACAACTGCCTCATGCCTTGTTGCCTGTTACAGCCTGCAAATTGACTGGAACATGTACACTTGACACAAAAGTCATGTATTTGTCCTACTAACCTCAAGAAGCACTCAGCTACTTACTTATTAATCTGACCATGTTTTAGAGATCCTGTGGGAATAGCTCCATGGCCAAATGGGCCTAGCTCTGTAACTGTAACTGACACTGGATCCCTGACACACACACACATGCAGATAGTGAGCAGCTGTTTGGGGGAACCCAGCAAGAGACGAATTTAAATTTTCATACCCTGAGTGTTGCTGAAGCAGCATGGCTACCTTGTGAAACACTATATTCACCAAGGCAGCCAAAACAGCCACAGATGTCCAGCACAAAAACTGTAGGTTAAAGGCATTACGGGAATGAAAGATAGTTACTATGTATAACACAAACCTCTGAGTAAAGTATTACTCCAGATCAAACACATTTCCTACTGGAAAGACAAACAAGTTAAAGTCAGTATCTTCTTTGTGAAACTGTACACAAACTAAAACTAGCTTATGGCTGCTCTACCTCCTCGCAATGTTTCATAGCAACGCAGTCTACAACTAATCCTATCAACACCAAGTCTTGCAACTTGAGGATGCCTCCATGACAAACCCTTTTACACAGGCATAACACATGTCTACCTTTTGACTATCATTTAGGATTAGAGTGAGCACATTTTATTGTTTTCATCACCCATGCCATCTCATCTGTGTCACTTTCAATTAAGGTTACTGCAAACTGTTTACCGCAGCTCATTTGAATATTGTTAGAGATGACTGTATGATACACTGGAAACTACAAGAAACAAATTTACATGTGGTTCAATAAAAATCAAATTGCAGAAACTCGGTAAGCAACGGAAGGGAAACTACTCTGTTCTGCTGTGTGTCATTGGAGGCAGGCTGCGAATGAATTTATCTCATGCCTGTTTTGTGCACCAACAGTCATTTAACAACTGGCTCTTAACACTGTGCTTACAAAGTGTTATAGCTGGATGCTCTGCTGTTTTGAGTGGTAAAATGATCTGTCTTTATCTAATAATATTTTTACGTTTACACCCTTCCAGTCTGGAATTTGAATTGCATAGGGACGGATGCTACACCCTACTTAATATACTTGCCCTAGGTGCTCTCTGTGCAGCTGTATGCATCAATATATGTTCCTTGAAGTGTTGAGGACTTGCATAATGAAGTCTGACAGTGCAACCTCACAGAGACTGTGCATCAGGGTATGAAAATTGTTCTCATCTTCTCACCACAGTGCCTGGTAGATCCAGGAACTGACAGGCAGCTTTTATAAATTGATCATCCAAAGAGATGCAATGGTGTGTAAAGAAAAAGTATCTTGTAGAAGAGACGAATATCACGCTGCCAGTTTTTTTCCAAGTTTCCACACAGCTACTTAAGTCACTGTTACAGGCAGCTGCTTGTGTGTCCAGCCTTTAAAGTATCATCCTGCACGGCCACTGGAAAGTGTGAGTGCAGGTGGAGGAGGGGGGCTGCTTTTTCCTACTATACAATATCTTGCTTCTAAAAGTTCCATGAACCTACTTAATGGAGCATGTGTTTCCAGCAGATTATGCTTTTTAACAACATAAGCAGGCCAAGTGCAGCAAAGAACTCTGTCCTACTTTTTATGTTGACTGTCTGTCCTGGTGTCCCAGCAAACAAAAGAGTCCACAAATGCTAGACCTGAATAATTCAAGGTAAAGTGTAACGCAATCCTTTTTCATCGCAGTGTTGTTGGAAATGACGGCAAATAACCCCAGTCCTAGTTTCAAAATGAGCACTGCACCCAGTGACCGGCCAGCAGCTCAGGCAACAGTCTCATATCTGGCAGCAAGGTTTGGGAGTGTGAGTGTAAACACACTTACTTCTGGCAATTTCCTCTAAGCTGATGCTTTAAGTAAATGTTACATCACACATGCACCTTTAGTAAAAAACGGGCTCTCGTAATCTGGATCGTGACTTCCAGCTCTTAGAAAGCTACCTGGTGAAATTTAAGTTAATTCTAACCGCAAATACATCACATATCAAAGGAAAACACAGAGCTGATGGTAACCTTTAAACTGCTCTATTTCTTTCAGCTTATAAAGCCAATGCAATGTTCAGCCAACCAATCCTGTTCGCCAGTTAAATGGTTCTGATGATGACTTGTCCACAGTGTTGACTCTGAGCCAGCTATTATGGCTATGACTATTCTTTGAAACAAAATATCAACCAACAATACACATGCTTACATAAACGCATTTGAGGCGTTCAAACGCATGGGGGTTCACGCACCATGTACACACAACCCACTAACTTTACTGGCATGTATTAGAATATAGAATTGTCGCTTTAGACCCTGTCGTACGTGTGCATGAACGCTCATTACGAACAAGTGTTGCATATTTCTCAGTAAGTACATCGAACCGTAACGTTTGGCTAGCAAGTGGCTACTTGGAGCCTGGCTAATCAGCCAGCTAACGCTAGCTAACGGTAGTAGCTGGAGTATCCCTTTACTGCTTACCTTTAGCGGCCTCGCAGATGTTATCATCGTCCCATTTAGTTTTCCTGCGAGTGCCACCTTGTAAAAATCATGTACGTTTCTAAAATTACCGATTTCTAACTTTTTAGCATCTTCGTAGGTAGAACTAAGCGTAAAATCCCAAACCGGACCATCACCGACAAAGTAATTTCTCCAGCACTTACAACAACAACGTCAACCGAAGCCTTCAGCCCGCCCCCGACAAGATCCACCCAATCAGAGATAGGACACATTTTATTGACGTTGACACGAACCAATGTACATGTCGGAGGACTTTGAGTGACGTTCCCCAGTAGAGTAAGCACCAAATGAGAACGACAGAGCACAAAACAGTCGCTTGGCAATTGGCTGAAGAAAATAAGGGGCCAGGGGTTTTGTCCAAGTAGCCTATGAGTGTCGCACTGGGGCCAGAGTGACAAGTGCTTTGGAGTTCACAAAATAGCTGGGGCGTCACCATCGCCTGAGTGAGGTCATCCAGTATGATGTAAACCCTACGTCATTCGCAAAGCTATATACAGCACAACAGGACACAAGTTCACCTTTTAAAAAGTTTAATTTTCCCCAAGTCATATAAAACAAAATACTCAAGCAGAATAAAATGCACGTAACATTGAGAAAACAACATTTGAGGGAATCATGAAAAGCATAAACATGTACTACTGACTGACAGTTGGTGTTGAAACTAAAAACGATGCTTCACTAACAGATCCAAATATCTTTGCACTGCAAGGCTCCATAAGCAAGTTAGAAGTAACCGCAACTGGTGTTGTTAAACCAATTTCTTTTGTTATTCCTCATCTCAATATTTGCAATCTTACATGCAGATGCCGTACAACTGTTACTCAAAAATATTGTACAAAAATTCCAAAAGTAGCTTTGTAGGAGAAGATGGCAAACTGCCCGTCATAGTGACAGACGCCTCCTCCACTCAACGCCGCCTCCTGTCTGGACTTCTGCTGCGTCTCCGGCCACCAGCCCTGTACCATGTCATAGTCAACAGGAAAATTTGTTTGTGTTAGTGTGTGTACAAAAATAAGGGGACCCTAGATAACTTAAATAGCGACTGTGGCAACATTACAAACATTGCATGCTGTGTGATATAAGGAAAAATGTCACTGGCAATATCCCTAAGAAATTCTAACAAAATCTGTACATATTGCCGTATTTTCACAGACTGCAGTTTGACTAAGTGTAACATTACCTACAAGTTCCTGCTACTACAATCAAACATACATAGATTTACATGCCACCCTCACCTTCTCTTGTTCTTGGGGGGCCCTCTGACAAATCCCCAGTCTACACTTATAGGCTGACCCATCAGGTCCTGACCATTAAGCCCTTCCATGGCTGCCTGGGCTTCTTTGTATGTCTCATACTCCACCAGTGCATAGCCCTGAAAACAGGAATCAGACAATTATGTGAGTTATTGTGCATTTATGGCAACACCGCTTTGGAATTTATCAGTATGTTGCAATGCAAAATATTTCCAACAAAGCACAGAAAGCAGATAGTCTTTTTTTTGACGTGCAGCTGCTCTGCAGAAATCACAGTGTGATTACTGGGCTAATGCATTTTGAACACAACCCTAAATTGTACCAAACAATGTAAACTTTTTGGACTACATTTTTTTTGGTACAATTTAGTGATAACACTAAATTACATCAAACAATAAAATCTTTTAGGACTGAAGTAATCAAAATGTTATCAGTTAGGTGAGTGGTGCAGAAAAGTCATGTTCATCTTCAAACACTAGTAATGAAAATGGACATTCTTCCTGTTTAGACTGACAGGGTTTGGGGCCAAAGATTCTTTATTACTTCATAATCTGAACAATGCTGCCACCTAGTGCCCGAGAAAAAAGTGGACACATGCTGAGTATTTGGGCAGCAAATAAAAAAATGCACCAGTGTGTTGATTTTTGCAAATCATACCACAGCTGTGAGGAAACCTATACACTTCTAAGATTACAGTTATTGCAAAATCTCTGTTAACTCTTATTCCATCTCTCCATGTTAGTATCTTTTCCATTTTGATCTTCATCATGGGCTAAAAGAAGAGAGGTTAAAACATGAGGAATGTAATTTGTTTACCAGCCATTATCGAGTAGCAGCAACAGCAAAGCAAAGCGGCTTCACACAGAGTATAGTAACTGCCTGGCTTTGTTCAGGTAATTTCTTACAGACACGAAGGATGAAAATTAAATATTTGTCATTTTACGTTACATAATGTGACTAATGTGTTGCACTACGTTCCCTGATTTGGCTAGAATTTATGACTTAAGTAACATATTAATTAGTGTGATTCAGAGGAACCACGGCAGTTGTTCAAATTTCTGACTGAGTCAACATGACACTTGGCAATTCTCTTAGCGTCAAATCAACCCAAGCATTAAAATAAAACAGACATTCTCATCACTGGATGACATTCCGTTCTGGCTTTGAACTTCTCATAAATGGATGGTGTTGTGGTGGCGTCAGTAAGGGTCAAACAAATATTTTATAATGCCAAGTGTTGTGCAAACAGTAACAGAGAACCATCTAAGTAAATTTATTAATTTCTTTCAGCTTCTTCAATTAGTGTTGGATGCAAAATCCATACAAGATACATTCTAGTACAATCCGTAACTTGTATCTCATTCACCTTAAAGGACGAGTGGAACAAAGATATAATATAACGCAGTTGAAATTATTCATTGGATGTCTCTATAATTAGAAAAATGTCAATTTTCAGGCCAGGTTTCCAGTCAACATGTAGTATGTACACTTTATGATGTTGGAACTAATTTGTTTTTACCACACAGCACTTTTTTGCAAAGGAAAGTCTGCACTGCACAAGTGGGTACCTGTAATGTTGATGCAGAAATATTTTCATCTGCCTACGGCTGTAAATGTAAAATATTAATCGCGATCCTTATTTCACCATCCCAGAAATAAACATCATCAACTGTAAAATCGAAGTTTAAAATACTCCTCTGACAGAAAATCGCCCATGTACAAAAAACATCACTTTATTTCAACTTGGGTAAACAAACATTAGAATGTCTTATTTCACTCTGTGGTGAGTTGCCCTGTCGTAAGTTTTTTGGAACACTAGAGGCTTTACAGTGCACAGTCATGTAGCTTATGTTTACTCTTGCCTGTATGTGGGGGGTTATGGGAACAATTTTATTAATATTTGTCTCGAGCAGATGCACTGAATACAGGTGAACATTATTCTGTCTTAGCTTAACGCAAACATTTGTACATTATCAGGAATGTAGCAGAACATATAAGTGAAAGCATTACACCATTTATTTAAATACAAAAGTGTAATAAAAATATTACATCCCTAAAATTCATTTACAACTGTGAATTGTCACCATTGTCAATTCTGTGGACTATGTCCTGAAATAATCAGTTGTTTGATATATAAATTGATGAACAGAATCAACCAACGTTTCCTAAAGCCCGACAAGATATCTTCAAATGTCTTATTTTGTCTAGAACCCAAAAATATTCAGTTTACTGTCATAGAGGGAGGAAAGAAACCAGGAAATATTCACATTTAAGCTGGAACCTGTGAATTTAGACCCTTTTCTATTCCTTATATTCCTTAAAATTACCTAAATTAATCAAATCAATTCAATCAATTATCAAAATAGCTGTCTATGAATCTAACAGTTGACAACTAATAAGGTAGTTGTTGCAGTTTTACTTATAGCATACGGATATTTGTCTTACCTTGAGGTAGCCTGTTCTACGATCAAGGTTGAGATGCAGATTCTTGATTTCTCCAAACTCTGAGAACTTGTCATGGATGTCTTCCTCTGTGGCCTCCTCATGTACTCCTGTCACAAACAGGATCCATCCCTCGACAGCTGCAGCAACAAAAGGCATCTTGGATCAAACAGTGAACCAAACAGAACTTTAAACTAGTAACCAAAATAAAACCTGCTGATCTCAAGTTTGTGCCTCTCATGCACTTACACAGCATTTATTCAAGACTTTGTGGGTATATTAAATATTAGGTTGATTTTAAAGTAGATAAAGTAGCAAATGCAGTCCCTAAATCAACATTAAAACAGTTTTTCTTCAGATGTTGTTATACTGCTGAATTCAGTTTCATGAACTCAAGAAGTTAGAAAAACTAGAAGGAAAATGTAACTCCAGTGTAAAATTTGGCCACCCAACTGCTTGGAAAGTCTCGGAATTTCAATAACTTTAAGCCTTAATAGACTCCTTAAGTAGAAAAAAATGCATCTTATTAAAAAATACCATTAAGACTATTATAATTTCCACATCTGCAAGTGCATGAAGGTTAGAGTAAATAAAATTCTGCCATTTGCCTGAGTCTGTGCAAACCCTCTGTGGACAACAATGTGCAGTCCAAAATTTGTGTCTGCACTACAACTACACTATAAGTGCACTGATGTACATGCTCAACAGTAGTGTGAATGTACAGAATATGCAAACAGACTGAAATTGGAACAGCAAGAAGTCAGTGGTGTACACAGCCGTCTATCTGACTGAGGAGTGTGGGAGTATAAATCAGGTTTAAGTCATGCCAGTGAGTCAGAATGCACAATGCAACAGCCCTGCAGCTTGCTCCCCAAATTGTAATGTAGTCGTTACTGTTTACACTTGTGCTTTTC
The DNA here is from genome assembly GCF_022539595.1 of Amphiprion ocellaris. Classification (NCBI taxonomy): domain Eukaryota; kingdom Metazoa; phylum Chordata; class Actinopteri; family Pomacentridae; genus Amphiprion; species Amphiprion ocellaris. The sequence goes on from NC_072774.1 coordinate 13,392,657, forward strand.
CTGCTGTGACAAGCAAAAATGTCTGCTACAAAAAATGTCACCTATGACAATTACAGAGCTTGATGACTTCAATCTTTGTAATAACAACAACTATGGGCTCCTCTGAGCAAAATCTGAACATATAACTGAAACTATCTGATATAAAGCAAAGGAAAGTTATATAAAGACATCATAGCAGTTAAATATACTTTGCTCAAAAGCTGAATATGTGCAAGTCAGACCGGATGTGAAGGAAACCGGACTCAAGATTTCACACACACTTTCACAAAAGTTACTGTTTGAGGTACAAGAAGTGACATCTGGATAAGTCCGAATGGCTTAGGAAACAAGTGCTGTGGACAAATTGAGTTAAAATTGAGCTCTGTGAAAGGTATCATGCATGGCATTGTGTTTGAACACCTTGTCAGCTGTTAGGCACTGCTTGAATGCTCAGTGCCCACCAGTGGGATGGGAAACATTGCATATATCAAGACACTGAAAGGAGTAAGATGTTGTCCTCTACAAAACGACAATGATCAAAAGCATATCTCACAACCCACCACGATATACAACAAGAAATGCAAGTTTAAGTTTTGCAGTGGCCCTCAGTGTCATGACCATCACTTAAAATCTCTGGTAAGACCTTAAACTTGCTCTGCCTGCAAAAAATCCTAAAATATCTCAGATATTTACCTTGAAGAAAGAGTGTTTGCTGCAGAGGTTATATTAGCTTCCGTTCAATTCCGTAACCAACAAAATATGTAGTAAGCCCAGGTGTATCCAAACATTTGCACATGACTATAACTTAATAAATAACTAAGGTAATTTACAAATGGATATAGATAGGGCTGAGACTTTATATCTTCAGTATAAAGTGTGGCACTTACACCTCTGAGGTCCTGGCTCATCCCCATCTTGTTCCACTGTATCATAGTCCTCTTTGGTTCTGGACCTGGCTCCCTCCTCTGGAAATATCAAGATAGAAAAATATGAAACAGTACTTTCTGTTACAAACCTAAGGTGGGAGATTAGATCTCAAACCACAGTAATATGTACCGGAAATAGACATTTTCTGAATAAGAATATTATTCAATAGAACGATCGACAGTTTCACTCTGGCCTAAATGGAAGATTGCATGAACCAACATCACAGCAGCGGTGACTTACCTGAACCAAAGCCTCGTCCTTTCCTCTTCTTGGCTTTCTCCTTCAGCTTGTGGATGCTCTCTGAAGAAGCAGAAATCAACAAGTCAAAGCCTGAGCATGCCGCTGTAACTTCTCACTTCACTGCGTCCCTACAGCCTGTAAGTTTCCCAACTAGCTAGTTGACGTTGCTCCCATTTATTCGCTTTCAACTCAGCGGGTAGATTTAATGCCCTCGTTACAGTAATATAGTGATACCTCAAACTGGTTAAAATAAATTCAACTTGTGCGCTCTGTGTAGTTCTGACAGCTAGAAACAGTGAGTTGTTATATTAGCAGCGAATTAGCGCGCTAGTAGTCGCTAATAACATACAGAGTGCGGTTACTTCATGTAAGTACTGACCAGTTACTTCAGCTTTTAAACATATTTAAAGTTACATTTTCACCGACTGAAGTGATTTTAAACTCTGGATATTATAGCTTTCAATAACCATAGCTAACTTGGCTAACTTGCATTGCGCGATTGAATGAACAAACCATATTAGCAGCCACAGCTATATTAGCCTAGCATTAGCTTATTAGCATCTCTCGGGCCTATACCCACGCAGTCACATCTGTTGTCGCATTTCAGTTAAATACAATGCGATAGACACCTCAAAATTTCCTGCTTATTTCGCTGCACAGGTTATGGATCACCTGCCACTAACTGTGCAGAAACTATTCTTACCATCACCATCTTCATCCATAGGAAAGTCCTCGCCTCCCGCTTCGTGAAGGTCCAACACGTCCGCCATGATGTCTCTGTGTTTGCGGCTGAGCGGCGCAATGTGCGGACGTAAAACGAGCGCTGAGGTAGTGATGGTCCTCTGATACCCGAGGCTTCGACACATGCGCTGTAGCTCATGAAGCAAACGTATCGAGCCACTGTGCCGAGGCGTGGTTTGGTCACGTGACTCGTGACGTTGGAATCACTTCAGTGACATTTGAAGCACTCAACTGCTTCGAATCACCTGATTGGTTCGGTTTGTTATGTGAATCACTCAGCGGGATCGAGTGTTCCGGGATAGGAGATCCCTTTTTAGTGTTGTTCATTTGAATAGTTTTTCGCAGAATAGATTGTTTTTTTTGCTGTTGTTTTTGCTTTGAGAGTTAGTAGTATGTCAGATTTCGTATTTCGTAGAGAATAGATAGATATATAGATAGATTATATATATAGATAGATTATATATATATATATATATATATATATATATATATATATATATAATCTATCTATATATATATAATCTAGTTCACCACTTACCTTTGTACCATTTCAAACTATTCATTGAACTTGAACTTCAATAGAAAAAAAAACAGGAAAAATTGGGACGTTCTAAAACTTTTGACTGGTACTGTGTATATAAATATTTACATATATTAGAGATGGGACTTTAATGCGTTAATTTCAATTTACTAATTACAGAAAAAAAATTACACGTTTAAAAAAATAATACATTTAATCACAGCTTTCTCAGTTCCCTAATTTCTGGCACACTGGTAACGCTGATGCACACTCCAGCCTGGTAGAAGGCGGTAATGAACCTAAAGTCTGTTTGCCAGCCATGAAGAAGATGCACAGGACACACTGAGTGACGTCAGCACAAGAAAGTTTGGTGAACAGTGATGGAAGAGGAGACTGAATTAAGCTTGTTGGGTGGAAAGTTTTCTTTTAAAAATCTTCCCGATGGCAGCTTGGAGAAAAGCATGGTTGTGTGCAAATTGTGCAACGAAGAGTTTTCTTATGACTGCAGCAATTCAAGCCTATCCCCTCAGTGCAGAACATGTTGCCCGCTTGGTGGGCGGGGCCACTAGGTGGTCACATGACAGTGCTTTCAGCTTCAGTCTGGTAGAAGCGTCAGATCAACATGGCACCTCAATCGCAAAGTTTCTCTTTTATTATGAAAACACTTCAACAAAAAGTACTTCTGAAAGTATTTGAAGTGAGAAATAAGCTGCTGAATCTGTCCTCGTTTTAGTTCAACAACAGCTAGTTTTGTCGTTTAACAAAAATTTTGCTGTGTGTCGGACCTCCATTCACCGCATCAAATTTGCATAAAGTAGAAGTCAAGTCTACTTTATGCAAATGAGCTACAAGCACATCTGGGGAGACATGCTGCTACGCAACCAGCATGCAACGCAGTGCATTAGACTCGATTCACAATTTAAAAAATTAGCTGACAGTTCTGGTCCTGGCAAAAACGGTGTAGCCAGCCCACAAAAGACCACTTTTCAAAACAATGAAAATGTTTGAGTTTACAAAAAATCTTAAAATGTTGAATATAGTTGCTACATTGCACTTTAAATTTGCAGTAATCCGTGAATGTAGTAGACAGATGAGAAATGCACAGATAAATATTAATGAAAAACAAACATTCTTTTGCTTAAATTTATATATGTCTGTTCATCGTTTCAGTTATCAACCAAAATTTACTTGAATTGAAAAACTTTGCTTACTGTATCAAATATTGCTAATTAACAAAAATGCAATTAGTCACAATTAATTGATTACAAAACCTGTAATTAATTAGATTAATTTTTTGATTACATCCCACCACTATTATATATTTGTTGAAATATTCCAGTGTGCACAATTGCATTTAATAGATTTCCATTAAAACCCATTTTGAGTTATGAGAGATTCCTCCAACAACCTGTTCTCTGAATTAGGCTGTTAAAGGTTCCTCGCTTCAATAGCCACAGAGTTTATTGAGGTTCTCCTGATTCTAACAGATATGCATTGTGGTGGGTTCAGTTAAGCTAAGACATTTTTAAGAATATTTGCCCTAGATTTCTGCATTATAATTCTCCAATCCAATCAAGTATGTCAAGAATCTTGAATAACAATTTGCTACCATGTGTACATGTTTGCCACTTATTTCCACATTAAGCTCAAAACTCAGCTATTACAGGCCCGAAGACAAGATAAAAGCTGTTCTGAACTTTGCTCTTATGGATGCTGGACCAGCATGTAAGCCACCTGCAGCTGCATGTACTCTGACAGGAATCTCTCCAGTAATAAATATGTGTCACTTAATGCTCCAGTTTTGGAGAAACAGGCCTTCTTATTAAGTCAGTATTCATTCTGAGTGGATGCTCAGTTTCATGTATCCAGTTTCAGATCACTACAAGTTTTTCTGACCTCAATTCTCCCATCTGTCTTTGGGCATAGACATTTTTCGCTGTTCAGATGTGCTTTGAAAGAGCAAAAGCACACAAAGGATTCATAGACACTAAAAGAGACACACATCAGACCTGTGGCACTGAAGAATTAACACAAGCAACCTCCATTTTTACAAGTCTGCTGGAGACAGGAGAATTTCTTTGTAGCAACTCTGTCCTGTAGGGGTGTAGCACAATATCAAGAAACCAGATAGGTATGCAGGTTGCCATAGTGACACTACAGACACACAATGTCCAGCCTTGCATACGGATATAACAATGCAAACGAGAAGAAAAGAGCTCAATATGTTTAAACACAATGAAAAGATTTCAACTATCTGATGATTTATTACAGCGTTTTTCAGAGGTGACAGGATGAAGCACATGATAACACACGACAGCGACGGTATCTTGGTACGGTCTTTTCTGATGACTTTATTAGGGCATCGTCACAGCCTGCGGAAGATTGTACAGAGAGTGTTGAGCAACTGCTGACAGGTCTGAGTAAATGGGGTCCATGAGGCTTTGTCAGCACAGTTGAATAACAGTGTCTCATCAACTAACCCTTGGTTTACAGCCAGTATGAGGATGAGCCAGCTCACAGAAGTTCCAGCAACACTGGTTTTACCTACAAGTTCTAATAATGGAAATTTATTCTAGTAATGTTTGGAGGATGTTTTCAGGGCCACAGATTATGCACATACAAATGGCAGCTTGGTTGCTGCAAAATAATAGAAAATAACCACCTTAAAAAAATGCAGTAATTTACTATTATTAAATACATTTGCTAGCGCTATTTTGAATGTGATCAAGTGTATTTTTTGGTTTTTAATGTTTATTGAAGGATATTTTTAAGTGTAAAAGCAACAACACTTAAATCTATGTAAAATTACAGAATAATGATTCTTCTTCTGTTGTAACTAACTGTATTTAATTTCTACAATTAGTTTTTACAGTATTAAACTTCAATTTGACAGGTTTTTCTGTTAAAAAAAAGTAATATTTGTGGTACTTTGATAAATTTACGGATTTATTTTAAGTGTTTTATGTAAAAAAAAAAAGATCTTCAAAAAATGAAAATTTTATGGTTATTAATGGTTACAGGTTATTATGGCATTTTTTAAAATAGATATGGAAATTCATAGTATAAATAATGGCAAAAAACATTAAATAAAAACAGTAATTTTTTCTTGATTCATTCTACTTTGTATGCTATAGTAATAATAATAATAATAATAATAATGATAATAATAATAATATAAATTAAACATAAATTATACACAAACCCATGTAAAATTAAATAACATTTTTTTATATGCATCTACTTTAAAAAACATTTTTGTAGAAATAAACTTGCAGTGAATAATCTCATTTACTAATTTAAAAAGAAAGAACTGAGAAAAGACATGAATTTGCAAATATATTTATGACAGTCAAAAAATTACATTAGACATGTAAATTCACAGTTTTGGCATTTTATCAGTATTTCATGTATTTCAGAAATGTGGAAAAATTCTGTAAAATTATCAGTCTTTTTTTACAGCAGAGGTTACATGATAACAGAGGAAAAATGACGTGTTCAAGCCGTTACTTACGCCTCAGACGGCAGAATTTTCTATATAAAACATTCCTGTAATGTGATTTTGCCAGTAGTGTTGTTGAGGTAACATATTAAGAACTTTCTTCTGTAAAACATTTTCACAATATTACACAATGTGGCATTAAAACTGTCCTCCATCTTTAATCTGACTAACGCTCACTGAATTACTCTAAATTATTATAACACATTTGTGAAAAAAGGTGGAAAAAAGAGCAAAGTCAGCGATCTTTCGTCCATTTGGAGATTTATTTTATACCACAGAGAGCCAACAAACTGAGCAGACCTCCTTTGTCACCAAAAGCATCAATGTGAATATACATTTTTACCAACATTCCTCACAGGTCTCCCAAAAGTTTGATTATCACCTGATTCTTACCTTCTCTCATGAGATGCAACACCAGATCCTGTGTTCTTATATTCAAATCCAAACAATCTTTGTTTTCAGCACATCTTGTGGTTAGAATGTCGACCAAGCCCAGTGTCCTGGTCAGAGCTTCTTTTCAGACTTCACATACTGACCATCTCTTTCAAGAGTCACATGATCTAACTGACCCACATGACCTTTTCTTATATGCATAGTATATGGTCAGTAAAGTTTATAAGTATTGTTTTCACCTTCATTAATAATTACCGTCATTATATTTTAGCTTCTATGATTGTATGTTTCAGTGTATCTAGTAAATGCATGTAAATACATCATTATAATAGCCTGCTTTCTAGACATACATATGATTATAATTTCTGACATAACAATGACCATTAGGGTGTCATGGTTTAACAATGTTATCATCACACATTTTTAGAATGTCTTTAGTTATCTTACCTTCAAGAAGAACATTCTGGGAAATTAAAAAAATAAAACTTCCCTGTGAAAACATTACTAAATCTTTGCAGAATTTTCTCAGAACATGTTTTGGACAAAGCATAGATACATTCTAGCTGGTTAGCCACTGTCATCATCAAAACACACATGCAATCCTAAAATTATATCTTTTGTGTTGGGGAAATGATTAGTGCCATATTACTAAGAAGTGAATAAATATTCAAATAAAATCCACACAAATAATTTAATTTCCCAAAACAATGGCAAAGCATTTCTGAAGAATTAAATCTGAATGAAGCTGTTGGTGTTTCCTGCTATTCAACGGTTATTTTGAACCTTTAGTGAGACATGTTTTTAGGGGTTTCTTTCTACTTTCTGTGGAAGTTGCATACTTGTGGATGATTTATTCATTTGTTTTACTAAGGAAAAATACTTCACTACAAGTTCTTAAAATGTACTGAAAGTGAAAGCACTCATATGACCCGTGTTCCTGTTATATTACGGTCTATCACTGGATTTCTGCTGCATGATTGCATATGCAGCATGATTTTTTGCATCTGGTTGAAGCAGTTCTAATTTTTTTCCCAATTTTTAATACCGTTGAGATCATATATTATATGATGATCATGTGTTGAGTATGTGAAACCTAAATCTTCAACCGGCTATCTGACTATTCTAGTGAAACAAAAACATTTCCCTATAAACTGCAATGCAATACAACTATTTAGAAGGAAAAAACTGTAGAATACATGCATTTTAAAAATCAGCCAGGGATTCATTCATTTCATCAGGTCAGAGCAGCCAACAAGTCATGAATAATCGCTTCAACTGAGTGGACTTTGTGTCTCTTTTGTGACACCTATCAAGCACCAAGGTTCAGCAATGATTGCACTCTTCTTGTCAGATCACCACTTGTGATTAGCCACAATTTACTCATCCTCTGGAACTATAAAAGCCTCTGGCTCTCTGACAGAAGGTACCGTTAGGTCCAAGCACCCAGGAGTTAAGGTATGTCTCCTCCTGCTTTATTGGGAGCATTTCTTGTTCTTTGTAGGGCACACAGCAAGAAAGTACTGCTTCTAAAACTGAGGAAAACATACAGATTTTTGCTTAACTTGCTTAAATAATCAGAAACTACTTTGCTTTTCTGCTTTGGCTTTGAGCACTGCCTCTCTAATATTTTCAGTTTTCTTTAGGTTGATCTTGCTCATCTGCAGCCATGAAATTCTCTCTCGTTGCCGCTCTTATCGTTGTGCTGGCTGTTGCCCATGGTAAGACATATTTCTACTGACTACAAATAATGTATTTAATATGTCAATGTGTGTAGCATCACATATAAACCATAAAATATAAAACTTTGGAATATGTGACTCATTTCTGCATAGCAACACCTTTTCTGTTCACTTTTCAGCAACTAAAAACTGCCTTCATTTCAACTTTATCACTGTGCAATTTAGAATATCAACATTTTAGAGCATTTGAATCCTCTGAATAAATGCAAGTTTTGTATTAGAACATTCTGTGTGTACGGCTTCCCAGAAGTCACTGCTATTTATATTCATCAGTATGTTGATTTCTGTTAAATTTAGCGAATATGAAGTAAAGGGTTTAAATATGGATTCTCAGGCTCTGAGGCCGGTTCTCTGGTGAAGCGTGACGTGCAGGCTGAGGTGGACAAGATCACCAAGCTCATCAATGAAATGTCCGCCAGCCTCACCACCGCTACCCAGGACATGGTGGAGAAGGTGAAGGCTCTGGAGGTGACCAACAAAGCCCAGTAAGTAACAGCCAAAGAATAAACGATTCCTTTATGGATGCAGTTTGCCTGTAATTAAACTCCACTCAATGTAGGCGTGAAGTGTTAACAAACCTCTGACAGCTAAATTGTTCTCAGTACAATATGGACATTTCAGGGAGGACAATTTCCACTTTGTGAATGTGACAGTATTTTTTTTTTTATTTCTTGCCTCATACATTCAGCTTATTCATTTATTTAAATGTAACATGTAAAAAATCCCATGTATTTAAGAAATTGCACGACTGAAAAAAGGTTCAGTTTTCAAGATTCATAAATCATTTTAATGATAACAAATTACATGTAAAACATAAAACTGGGTCTAGCTGCCTCCTTGGAAAGGTAAACTGGTTGTTTTTGAGGTAGCAGTTACATTACAATGACCTATAGCTTAAGCAAAATCCAAGTATACGAATACAGAATACAGAAAAACCTGATTGTCAAGGTGTAGCAGCAACTCAACCACAACCTTCTTTATAGGGTACTTTTCATCTGGTTTAGATCAATTTTTACAGAATGTGGGTCTGTCTTTCTCCCAGGACTTACATAGAAGACAGCAGGACCAAGATCCAGCCTCTGCTTGAGAAGTTCCAGGTTGAGGCCACCAAGCTGCAGGAGCAGGTCAAGCCCTTCATCACCAACATTGAAGATCAGATCAAGCCCCTGACAGAGAACTTCAACGCTCAGGTCAGGCCTCTGACCGACAACTTCCACGCACATGTCAAGCCTCTGACCGACACGATGGAGAAGTTCTTTGAGAGGGTGAAGGACCAGACCAAGGCCCTCATGCCCCCCCAGTAAAGCTCTTTGTTGGTTTATTCCAGCGGCATTAATAGGTCACTTTGGTTCTGCCCAAAATGCCTCACCGGTGTTTGTCTGTCACACTCCTCTGTCTGTAAATGCCATCATTAAAGGAGTTTGAAAGTCATCGATTTGAGCTTTTTATTTCACCTTTTTTTTAATTTGAGTGCATTATGGATTACTTTATGAAAAGCCAAAGGCCAGGAAATAACGCTGAAATGAAACAACCTGTAGCAGAATCTGATGAGATTTGCTCACTACGGTAAAAGTCGATATGAGCATTACCTCTAACCTTTGGGTCATCGGGTTTTCCATCATTCATGGTTCAATATTCTGAAGTAGGTTGTCAAACAGGCTGGAGTCCAGCTTACAGGGTGGATAAGATCAGGCTGATGAGATTAAACCAAATTTATGGATGTTTTGACTCCGGTCAATAATTAATTTAATAAACAATCAGAAGCAAATGAAGACCACAGCAAATTTGTCGGTGTTAAATTGAAACAAGCCTGTCTTCAATTGTTTTATCACAGCAACCTTCTAGCTTGGAATAGAAAATAAAAACACCTCCACAAGCATAAAAAAGGCAGCAGATAAGCTTGTATTTTTAATTTACAATGTCAGCACAGCTTCAGAAACACCCTAAAATATACAAACCTTTGCATAAGCAATGCTCTGTAAGGCTGTGTTGGAATATTACTATTTTGATTTTGAACAGAATTAAGAAGGTTTGTAAGGGAATGCTGCTAATGACTTCATACATAATGCAATGAAATGAAGCCCACAACAGCAAAACTATATTTCTTACCTGTGAACTTCCACTGATTACTGTTTGCCGACTTATTACATCAACACAGAAATATATGCAACTTACAGCAAACCCTGCAGATATGAGTCTGGAATTCTTGCCTGTACCACATCCAACTCATTTAAGGTCAACAATCACAAAAATGCTTTTAAAAACAATCAGTTCCCTTGCTAAAAATCAGCAAAATGCACTGTTTTTTGCATGCAATTAAGAAAACAATGTGTGTATTGACTTTTAACATTATTTTTAGTTACTCTGTACACATCTGATGCAGAATTGCCATCTAAAATGGAAATGAGTCTTGATTCAGCCCAAAAAAAATCCTCAATAATAAGGCAACAAAGGGTGAGTAGCTCATCTTCTCTGGATGGAGGGACTTTTTTTACTCTTAATGTGTTGTAACCCAAAGGGAAATTAGAGCTGAGTGTTGGCTTGTGTCGCAAAGCAGTGAGGGAGACAGTGACCTGTTGTCAGTTTAAACACAAAACAACAAAATCACTAGTCTTCCATGCTGCAGTGGACGGGCTGTGGGATTTTTTTTTTTTTTTTTTTTTTTTTGTCAAGCCGCATTTTTTTTGTCTTAAAGTCCTGCAAAGCATAAAAAATCATGCAGTTAAAAAATATGTAGCTTAATAAAATGCATGTTAATCTAGTGTTAATCCATCACTGCCTGCTCCTCTCACTTCTGTTGCCAAGCTTCGAGTCATACTCAAGGTGGCCTCCTTGAGCTAACGTATGATCCAGGTCTTCCTGTAGAGACCGGGGAAGGCTGAAGGAGCTTCAGAGAAAACCTCTGTGACTCCCCTTCAAACCAAACTTCCCTCACCGGCCTCAGACCTCTCGGTTGAAGGCCAGAGGCTGCAGTTTCAGAGCAGAACTGGCCTTGCTGGCAGTGAGCGGCCTTCTCCTTGCGCTTGTAGAGATTAAACGAATCGTTTGGCAGCCGCTCAAGAAGCCGTCTGCAAAAATGCTCAAAAGAAACACACTTAAAGAACAGGAGTTTCACTGCGAGAGTTATTATTTAAATTACTGCAGTTATCTCTGCATGACTGCTTCATTATCTTTCATCTGCCATTTTTCATATTTGAAAACAGGAATCACAAAGGCATCACCTCGCGTCTGTGTTTACCTGAATTGCCACCAAACTCCATAGATAAAACAGCTGCACACACAGCCTGCCTTCTGATTTGGAAGCAAAGGTTTTGTGTGAACCTGCAGCGTTTGAGAGCCTGGTGTTCTGGAGGAAGGACAAGGCCAAGGAGCTGGATGAAGGCAGGGTGGCTTGAAGCGGAGCCAGAGGTCAGCGCCAGAGCTATCTGCCGGGACAAACTGTGTGTGATCCAAGGCTCAGAACAACCGCAGACAACCCTGTATGCTAGAACAGAGAGAAAACACTCGCTGACAAGCCGTCATTCAGTCACCGTGGTGTGTTTTATGTACTGACGTCAGCGTTAATCAGCTCAGTGTCACTTTGATTTGGCTGTCAGTCAGCAACGTGGCTGCAAGAAATCAGATGAGTGGCACAGAGAGCAGTTCCCCGGGAGCTCATTAATATCATCAAATTTAAAGCCTCCACTGAAACTATATTAATGTATTTATTCAATTATGAACAGTTTGTCTCTGTAAGAGAGTTTATGCTGATTAAACAGAAGCCTTAAAAGGTATTTACACATTAAAATAATGTGAAACTCCGCAGTTTAAAGGAGGACTATGATTAGCGCTCAAAAGAAAATTAAAATGCTTCTGCTAATCAATGGTTTTGGGCACATTTCAGGCAATATGTCAAACATCTTAAAGTTTTAAGCTTACAGATTAGACTATTCTGCTTTTCTCTGTCTTATAATTAAATGAACATTTTGGAGTTTTGGACTGATACTCAGACAAAACAAGATGCTGAATGATGCCATCTTATATCAGAAGTAGTAGCATTTTTCACTATTTTCTTTATTTTTTTGTAGACCATACAATCAGCAGATTAATCAAGAAAATAATCTGCACATTTAATCCATTATGAAGCTGACAGAAACAGCAGTATTAAATGAAAACAGTTTTATAGGAACGCTATGTTTCCAGCAGTGTCCGTTGATTACTTATCTGAAGAAGCTATAGGAGGCTGGAAAAACAATTTATTGTCCATGTGCAAGTAAAAGATTCCGCTTTCCCCCCCCCAAGTTTCAATAAAGAAGCAGAAAATGACTGCATCAATTTGACATTTGTGCTACACGCATGTACTGCACTCAGTTCAACAAAGTGAACACAGTCTGCGGGCTCCAGGTAAGGGTTTTATGTCATCAATAATGATCAATAATGTAACATTAATAAAAGCGGTTTGGACATCTGAAGTCAGCTTTTGACGGCAGACATGCAGCCAGTTGTTCCTCACTGGCTCTTTGCCATTTTGTTAATGCTTAAGCTGGACATATATTACAGTGATGGACACATATAACTGATGAACAAATAATACTGGCTAGAGTTATACAAGAAACGCACTTTAATTTAAGGTGTCGTACCAACGTATCACCGTATATATTTAAAATATCACCCACTTCAGTCATAAACTCAGCTACAGCACGCAAAGAGTAAGATACAGCTGTGTGCAGTAGGATTGTCTTGTCACTTTTACTTGAGTATAATCAGCTCATTTTTCAGTTCTAGCTGATAAAAGCATCTCTTCTGCAGCTGCCTGAAGAAACAGTGGCTAATTATCATTACATTCACAGCTCTGCACTTAGGATTTGTGTGAAATTTAACTGTGTAAAACTGAATTCATATCTTGACCATGAACACAGAGGAAGATGTGAGTGTTTAGTAAAACTCGATAGCACGTCAACCAACAGTGCTGCCATCTCACCAGACCCTCAGTGTGTGTGTGTGCGTGCGTTTGTGTGTGTATGTGTGTTTGTACTGCACAGACACAATGAAACCTGATCTGTATGTGTATATGTGTGTGTGCTTTTGCTTGTATTTGTATGTGCATACATCTAATGTGACGTGTGTGGCAGTCTTAGATATGTGCATATTGTTGGATAAAGTGCCTGTATTTCAAATATATATATATATATATATATATATATATATATATATATATATATATATATATATATATATATATATATATATATATATATATATATATATATATTTCTCTTCGGAATTGGAAATTAATAAGGATAAGCAGATTTGGCAGGATGTCACATCTCTGTGCAGTTTGATGTTAAATGCAGGGATGCGGAGACAGAATGCACCAGTTGCACAATTGAAAATCAATAAGAGAAAGTGGGTGACATTGACAGAAAATGGCAAGACAATCAGGAATTACAAGGGAGAAATAGTTTCTTTTGGATTAGCAGAGCTGAATTGTTGCAAAAGACAGGAGGAAAAAAATCAAAAGGCGACATTCTCAGTCAAAACAATGCAAAGATATACAGTGTAATGAGAGAAGCAGAGATTTGTGCGATGGCAAAATTGTGGGCACTTACCATTTCTGAATTAGGCACCTGGGGTCATCCGCAAGGGCGTTGATTGCAGGCGCACGAAAAAGGAGCAATTTTCAAGGAATAAAAGAAAGCTGACTTGAATTTCTAAAAGAGAAAAAATGAACGCAGGCTCACGGAAAAGATGCTAAACTAATTTGGTGCTGAGAAAATGGAGGGGTTGAGGGGGCCAATCTCTAACACCTCGTGCTGAAGACAACAGAGTCAGTGATGGCCTCTGAGGAAAAAACGCACAGTCTGTCTCCATTGCCCAGTGGAGAACACTGATAGATATGTTTTTGCTGGCACGGGTTATGTTTTTACTCAGGACTGACAGACAGACAGCCCCCATGCACACAGGTGCTATTCAAGGAAACTGTGTAAAAGTGACGTCACTGAGAAAAATCTAGCCCATAAACCTTTTCAGCACTCAAGTCCCGCCCTCTACATGTAGCTCTGTTCATATTTTTTCCCATTTTCTCCATTTTTCTCTCTCTCTGTATCTCCACATCTCTCCCTCTCTCTCTCTTCAGTCTTTGTCTGCTTGTCTTTGTGGATTTATATCTTTTTATATCGTTTCTCAGTCTACAAAGTGCATTTCAACAAACTGAGGCCATAAACACGCATCTGCTGTAAACTAATCTTTTCAAGCGTCTCGCCGTCTCTTTATCTCCGTCTCTGTTGCTGTCTTTATCCGATTCCATCTCTCACACACTCAGTATAGGCTGAACATTATATAAATCGTTGAGTGTTTGTTTTCATTCATCGCCAGCTGAATACACAATATGCTTTGAATGTCTTCTCTGCTATTTGTGTGGCTTCTTTTTCTTCTTTTTTTGCAAATACACCCAGCTCCTGATGTGAAACCACCAAATGAAGCTTACCCCAATTTCCATAGCCCTCCAATTTGGAGCACGGCTGTCTCTCCCTCGCTCCTCTCTAATGCTGAAATACCACTTTGTGAAATTACAGCACAATTTTGAAAAGTAGAAACAGGCAGCAGGCAATTCAGGTGCTCAGCCTCCGCAACAATGGACTGCTGGCCTTGGTGATGGTTGCTAGGCAATGGAGGAAATACAATGGCCTCCTCTGAAACCAAAGGCCCTTAAGTGGACTGACAGGAGCGAAAGCGAAAGTGTGTGCGTGCGCACACACACACACACACACACACACACACACACACACACACACACACACACACACACACACACAAGCTCACAAAACAGAGCGATGCAAGGAAAAAGGAAGTGCAAGTGAAGCTGTGCACCTTTATGTGGAGACGCTCGACCGAAATGTGGCAGTTGCATGTTCTGAACATGAGGACTGGACTTGAATAGGCTTGAATTATTTTTCTTTTCTTTCTTTGGGCACCACCTACAAGAAAGCAACAAAAATCACCAGACTGTGCTGGATGTGTGTGCATGTGTTTACTGCCTAAGCTGTTGCTACATGCATGTATTGAATGCACAAGTTGTTGGGGGGTCTTTTTGGTTTTGCAGACGGATTGGGACAACCTGATGGTGGTAGATAATGTTTCAGACGGTGCAACGTATTGACCAATCGCATGGTCAATAGCGCAACAATCAGGAGCTGCTCACGTCTGGCAGGCTGTCTGCTTTTCCATCTGTCTGTTAATTTCTTCGTCCATCTCTCCATTCTTACATACAACCATTTATCTGCCGCATCCATCCACCTGTCGATCCGTCCAATCAAACCTGCTAATGAAACACACTCACCGCTTCTCGACCATCCCCAGTGGTGGACAGTAGATCTACTCAAGTAATGTACATAAGTATAATTTTGAGCTACTTAGTCATTGTTGCTTTACACTTCTATTCCTCCTGACTTCAGAGACAAATTTTCTTACTACTAAATTTAGATGACAGCTTTTTATTGTGCGGATTCATATTAATACATAATATAATCGACAAGTGAATTAAGATGTATTGGTATACTTTAATATAAGTAAACTGCCTTGTTAATGATGACACTGGGATTAATCCTTCTCATACATTTTAAACAGTGGTGGAAAGTAACCAACAGCATTTACTCAAGAGCTGTTTTTAAGTACAATTTGAAATACTTTGCTTTAATATATTCATATTCTGCTATGTTTTACTTCCACTCCACTACATTGTAGTGGGGAATATTGCACTTTCTCCTCCACAAAACTAAGTTCCCAGAATAATATATCTCTTTACCATTTATTATACAGAAATACATAGAAAATAATTGTGTTTTTTTTCTTCATAAAAGACAACAATGGCATCATGTAAACAAACTGGCACTTAAAGAGTTAAAATCCTAAAAATTATTAAATATTCGGTAGATAGGATCAGGACTGATGTTGGTTGAAAAAAATAATTGATGAGACTGAAAAATAGTATTAGTATGGAATATTTTATAGCTGTTATTTTATGCAGACTTGAGTGTAGGTTGTTGCTTTGTGCACAAAAAATAACAAATTAAATTAATTGCTCTTGTTAATTATTGTATATATATTTATTATTATCTTATTTATTTCCTTATTTTATATACTTGCTTATTTTAAACATAAAGTCTTTAATCGTGTTATTGACAATGGCTTTTTATTACTTGCAGGAAAAGAAAAGAGTTCTTAGAGGACTACAGGAAGTGCTCATGCTGCTCTGCACCGCTGGGGGGCGTGTCCGTGTTTGATTGACAGGCGCTGATTCGCATCTAAACAAGAGAAAAAGTAGCTAAAAGTTACCGAACTTATTTTGGCTTTAAGAGTTATTTGGAGGAGTGCTGGAGCTTTTCGGAGCTGTAAAAGCATCTAAACTGACTGCAGCGACATTTTCAGGTGAGTTTTCAAGCCGTTCAATGAGCTGCACCTAAGCAGGTAACTTACTGTGAGGTGACAGCAGCAGAAAACCGAGTTAGCTCCAGTAGCGTTTGTGTTAGCAGGAAATTATTAGCAGGAAGTTGTTGCTCAGTTTGTGTGTTGTTTCCAAGGCTTCCTTGTTGTCCCATAATAAGGATACAAATTTGTGCAACAGGCAGCAGTAAAGGTCCAATAATTTTTAAATTTAGCTTGACTTCTGTCATGAATTACACATGTAAAGACTGTGAAAAATATTAATCTCTGATTTGTCTGATCATTTTCTAGCATAAAATATGGATATTTATATAGATATATGTGAAAGTTTGTAAAAGAAAAAAATATATCTACCAATATTTTTGTTTTTGTGGTTCAACTTGTTAACATGGTCAGTCAGTGATGAAAATTCATTCTCCCCATTTTGTTACTCAAGCATTTCATATTTAAACGTATGCCGCATGTTTAATTTGTATTATTGTGACATGCAGCTACACACGGTTCAGAAAATATCACAGGCTGAGTCATGCATTTTGTTTTCATTATTATTGTTTTTGCTGTTTGCTCAAAGGGACTTTGCATGACTGCTCCAATTTTTTATTCTTATTTCAACTCTGAAGTTATTCTGTGATTCACACAGTCTGTATGTAGTAGTTTTTGATCTGAACCTGTGCTAATGTGATCAGCATACATCAAATGCACTTAAATCTCCCTCTTTTTGCATTTTTGCAAATAGAATGAATGTTTCTCAAAATTGGACACAGCTAGGATAAATCATAGAGACTAGACTAGATTTTATTTGTGGTTTTTGACTTGGACCTGGTCTAATATGGTCTAGATATGAAAAAAAAGCCGCAGAAAACTCCCTTTTTTGCATTTTCACTAATAGAATTAAGGTTTTACAAATAAGAGATGGTGTTTTAGAGACTCCTAAGCCACTTTGGCCTAATCTAGTCCTTTTCTGACAAGTCTATATATATTGATTTTTAATGATCTGGACTTGGTGTGATGTTTTCTAGACACGAAAAAAGAAGTTAAGTTTCACTTAAAAAAAACACACACACACACACAATAAGATTAGATCATAGACTGTGTTTTAAAGACTCTTCCAGCTTTCTGCCCTAACCTAGTCCAGATTTGAGTTGTCCATATATATAGTGTTTTAGGATTTGGACCAGGTGATAGAGTAACTTCATGAAGCCAAAAATCCTAAAAAAAAATTGCACATTTATTGCGTTTTGTTTCTGATTTTATTCCCACCATGGGGAGCACAGAACGGAGAAGGTATGTATGATTTTCTGCCCCAACCTGCATGTAAAAAACAATGATCTCAGCAGCAAAATGAAGCTAATTAATAAATATAAAATATAAAAATTACAGAGTGGTCTTGACGACTGCATTAGTCTTCTAGAGATGAACAGCTGCCTCTGTACTGCAGTTTTGTACTGTTCTTTTGTCACGGTCAAATCAGACAAATGCACTTTGGCAGGAGGTGTTTGACTGACTGAATATAATAATGTAACATATAAAGAAAAGATTATGATACTCACGCTCTGTCTCTCTCTCTCTTTCTGATTCAATGGTCCTGTTGAAGCATTATTATGTAGGTTAAATCGGGGAGCATCAGTAAAAATAACCTCACCAAATGTATATTGTCTGGGGGTATATCAGTGAAATTAACTGTATTAAGGCAACAAAGGATGTATTCAAGAACACAACAAGACTAATGGTGATTTCTTTATTTCTTTAACAATAGAATCACAATTTGGAGGTGCAGCTCAGATAATTACAGCCTGGCGCTCTGGGCTTCCTGGCCACGCCATAAACACTGTGCAATAAAATGAGTTGCCAGGCACATGCTGAACTTTTGTGATATTTTTAACAACCCTGAAAATACTAAGAAGACCAGTGTCTCTCTGAAGTACCCCCCTTCCCCCTTTCAATCACATTTCCCTTACACATCTCCCCCATCCACTGGAGAGAAACTGAAGCACCACTTCAAGCCAGCGCTATTATTTGCTCCTTTCGGGGCCCGGCCCCTGAAGTACTGCACTCAGTTAGGACCTGTAATGTAGATTCCATTTCAGCCGCTATTAGGCCTCATCCGTTATGGCAGACCTGCCTGTTCGTTATTCCTCCGCTGCTCTCTCCATCCTCCACGCCTCGCCTCCACATGTGTCCATCCAGCCCCCCTTCCTGTTTTTGTTCTGCCGTCCCTCCACTCATCCTCTCATTCCTCCTCAATCCTGCACCCATCTGTCCCCCTCCATCCCATCCTGCCATCCCTTCACTCTAGTGCTTATATGACCGGCCCTGCTTCTTCCTCCATCCACTTCACTCCACTCCACTCCCATCCCCAGTCCTGCCCCCAGGGGAGCCCTGCAAACTGCTTATTCAACAATCGGCCGCCATAAAGATATGTAATGACATTTTCGAAGGCAAAGAGGCCTGTGTGGTTTTTAATTCATATTTAATGGCTGTCAGGCTAAATAGCCCACTATCCTAAATGGGAGAGAGGCTGCTGCTCTTCCACTTAAGACTGAGAGCCGTCTGCTTGTGGATATCTGCTGGCTGCACAGAGCTGCTGCTGCTTCTGCTGCTTCTGCTGCTTCTGCTGCTGGTGGACCTTTCTGTTGGTTATTCTCCAGGAAAATCACTCAGTGCAAGACACATGCTCATAGTCTAGCCAAGTGTAGCTGCACAATGCCTCTTACAGGAAGAACATACTAGAAAAGATTGTTTAAAAAAAAAATATATATAATATTGTAATATATATAAATATATATTAATATTCCACAATATGAGATGAAATCAGATGCTCCTGTAGTGTTTAGCCAGTAAAGTTATATCATAAGCAGTGGTAAATCTGAAATAATAATGTGGAAAAATATTAAAAATAAGTCCTGCATTCAGAAAGTACAGAAATGCATGTATTATTACACATTTGAATATTGTTGTAGCAAATGTGTAGCTGATGCTCATTATCTGTAAAGCTGCAAAAATATATCAACAAATGGACAGACTGAACTATCTTAAATTTGTACTTGTACTTCCACTGATCAAGACCATAGTGCTGTTATACCCAAGAAATGATTCCAAAAAGTCTGCCAGGGGATAAGAAACCCACTCTGACTTCTACTTTCAAACCACTCTGCGAGTATTTGTTTACCTTTTATCAAAATCCAATGCAATTACCATGTGCCATAAAATATACTCATAGCAATCAAAGTCCTTTTGTTGGCATTCAGTTGCTGCTCTCATCGATGGGCAGTGAATAAGCAGGTAGTTGTTTGGAATCAGGTTTCAGCAGGATGTCTGACTGCTCAGTTTTAGACTTGTAGCTTGTACTTTCAGTATTTTTTGAAAATTATTTGCTCGTACAACTGGAGTTACATCAAGTTACTGATGTTTTTCTGGCAGTAACCATATCATTTCCATTACAGATGCATTTTAACAGCACAACCTCCTTTCTTTCAAACACAGTCAACCAGGCAGTTCTGACCAACCAGAAAATGTTTACACTGATTATATAGCAGTGCAGAGACTTCCTATTATTGTCACTGAAAAGGGTATAGACTGACAGTATAAAATGCATCAGTTTTTATATGCAAATAAAGACACTCCCTGTTTTTATAGTTAGTGTGTATAATTTTGGTTTAGCTGTGCATTTAGTTGGAGCTTTTGTATGGATTTTTAAACACTGTAGGGATGAAACCTGCCTTGAAGAGCTCTGAAAACAAGTGGTATAAACTGATTAATGATGAAACATTGACCCAGAACACTTTTGACATAAATGCCTTAGATGTGCTTATGTACTTACAAATGTAATTATTTTATCACAAGAAAATCATTTAACTTTTGCAGTGGTTCCAGATTTTTAATCAGTTGAGGGCTCTATGAAAAAGCTTCTAAGAGTTTTCATGGTATACTTCTATGTGATAGTATTACCTGCATGAAAAATGTGAGTAAATGATAAAAATAATTAATGAAACATTCAGTTGGCCACCCATATAAATATTGTTTATATCCACCATTGGGTGACGTGATTAATTTTCAACATATTGACACAGTTCACTCTTTTTTTTTTTGTTTTCATTTTAAGAAAGATATAGCAGAAATGCAGTATTCCCAGCTAAAACGAAGCAAAAAAAAATTGAAGTTGACTTTCTATGTTTTGGTCAAGACAGAAATAACTCAGCAGATATTTGATTATTGTTAAGTTTTGTGCAGGCACTCAGTGTGGATGAGCTACTGTTACGCCACCTGCCTGATACTTTGGTTTATGATTAAATACCTGCAAAGCCAATGACATTCCCACCAGCCTCAACTGTGCTTTGTGTTAAGTGCCTCTTTGCAAATGTTGTGATAAACATAGGAAACATTATTCATTTACTACTTTTATTTAAAACCATGGAGAACACATTGATTTGTCATCCTTCATTTCCAGTGGTACTGATGCAAAAAGAGTTTCAAATAGCAAAACATGAAGAATACATGGCTATATCAGATAGAAACAATACGTAACCATGCTAAAATGTGTAGGAGGTAACAGTTGGACAGATAAATTAAACAGCAAGAATAAAAATGATAAAAAATTATGAGCAGTGCTATTGTCTCAACTGCATTAATGAGGTCAAGCGAATTTTTTGCTAAAGTTTGTTATAAATATGTGGGGCACAGCAAGTCTATTCCCATTTTTTGGCATCTGTAAGGTGAGTCATGTCAGTCTGTGAAAGGGTACGATGGCTACCAACAATACTTTCTAAACATCAGCATGTTGTAATTGTGTGCATGTTGCTTTGCTAGTGTTAGTATTAACGTTAATGTAGTTTCCTTTTCAGAAATAATAGAAGACTGTCACTGTCATTATAATTACAATTGAGTCTTCTACAACTCTACAATTCTATCCAAAGCGATGTACATCTTCGTTCTCCACCTATTAACCAACACTGTCCTCCATCCAAGAAGGAGGTGTTTCCCCAACCATCTGGAAAATGTGAGTAATTGAGAATTTGATATTCTGTACGTTCTCGTAAGCAAGGCCACAATAGAGCTGATACTGAAAAAATGTTTTGTTTTTTTTTTGTTGGTAAATCTGAGGGAAAGTAGCAAATCAACAGTGAGGGATGCAGTCTAAAAGCTGAGAGAAAATGTGGCATTCAGTGGCTGATTTGTAGTAATTACATAGTAGGCACAAATTAAAACCTTGAGGGCCATTTAGAATTTTCCATTGCACGTTTGGCCTAATATTTGGCACAGCAGGGGTCCTGCACAAATGTCTTTAAGCCTTTTAAAATGAAGTGATGGCCTGGCCGCGTGGAATGACTCAAAAGTAATCACAGTGGTGCGACAACTGTGAAGGGCTGCAGTGTTCCCAGCCAGATGCGATAATGCAATCATGTTCATGAAAGAGTCATTGATTAGCTGTTAGTTAAAGTTAATTACAGTCAAAAAGACTCTCAGACTCCTGGTGAAATTTGCTCAGTCCTTAAAAAAAAAATCTCCAGGAGCATTATTATATGGTGGATGTCAACTGTAAATGTGGACAAAAGACATGATGACCAATAAAGTACTCGTGTCCATACCTGCAGCCAATGACAAACTGGTGCGACATGAAGCATCACCAGCAGTATTAAGTTGCGAAACAAAAAGAGCATAGAGGGGGAGTTGGATAGAGGAGATCATCGCTACTACAAAATATTGATGCCCGACTGCCTCGTATCATTTTTTTCTGAGTGGGGTCCAGGCGCTGAAATGTAAATAAATCTATCAGGGCAAGGAGCTGGGGGCTCCAGTTACCACTCCTAACAATCAAGAGGCTTTTCATGTTGCCCTGGAGGGCCATTCCTGTAACGCTAGCACACTGGAGAGAGCCACAAATCATCATCTCTCTTCTGCTCTCACTGCCTCTGTCGCTCTGACTCGCTTTCTCTCCTCCCTTTTCGTTCCTATTTTTTTCCCCTTCCTCTATTTCTTTCATTCACACCACATCCATAGTTCGCTGCATCCTTTTCCTTCCATCCTCTTTCCCTTTCCAGCCTTCCCTCTTGCTATCTTTTCTTCCTAATGCCCGTCATCATAATCCCCTCATGCTCTCTGCTCTCCCACAGCTCCGTCTTTATATTCTTACTGCTACTCTTGGCTTTTCACAACTCCCCAAAGCTCTTTAGTGAACCTCACACCAAAATACAATGAAAGGCCAGAAACTTGCAACCACACTAATCAAGATTTCAGTCGTTATATCATTTTAAAACCAGTTCTGTATCATATCAACATGTCATTTGTGCAGTAATACACTGTCTGTACTGGCACTGTGGCTAACTATTATTTTTTTACCGTTGATTAATTGTTCAGTTATTGGTTTGTAAAATGGTGAAAAATTTCAATTACTTTTTCTCAGATGTCTTGTTTTGTCCACAACCAAAAGATATTCAGTTTACTGTTACTGTTGAATAAAGAAAAACAGAAAATGGTAAGGTTTAATAAGCTTGAATCAGAATTTACAGTTTAATTTGTAAAAAAAAAAATTCTTAATTTCAATAATTGACTATCAAAAAAGTTGGCAATTATGTTCATAGTTTACAATCAAATGATTGATTTATAGTGCATGCTTGTTTTATTTGGTGGCACATGACTAGCTCAGATAAATTTTGTAATTTTTGTAAGTAATATCCTTCTAACTTACGTTTTAAATTAATATCAAGAAAACCCACCAACCATTCAAATTACAGTTGTTTCTTAAAGAGGAGCATTTTCTAATCTGATAACAGCCCCATGTGTAATTTTAGGGCATTTGCTTCAACAACTGGTGCACATAGCAGCATCACAGGTATGACATTATGATAGACTCTAAATAATATAATTAATGAAGCCTGTATGTTTAGGACTGTAGTTCTTCTTTCCAGGACCACACCAGTTGTTTTAGTGGTTCTACGATAAATCACATAAAAGCCACTGAGAGGTGAGGAGAAAAACATTGATTATCTCATTACAGCGGCACCTGTCAAGAGGTGGATAAATTAGACAGCAAGTGATCAGTCACTTGTTGAAGTTTATGTGTGGGAAGCAGGAAAAAGGGGCAGTGTAAAAACCTGAGCATTTGATGTGGAGCAGAATGTCATGTGAGGTGTTCCTGTATGCAGCAGGTAGTATCTGACAAAAATGGTTAAAAGAGCTACTGTAGCACAAACTGCTGTAAAGCCTAATGCTGCTGGGATGGAAAGATATCAGAAGACAGTGAATCACAGCTGAACCCCTTCCACCACTAAAAATACACAGAAGGCAAGTGAGTGTCAGAATCAGACTGTGGAGCAATGAAAGAATGTGGCATCAGACTGGTTGCATGTGTGTTATTTACCTGGGGAACGGATGGTAGTAGGTTGCACTATGGGAAGAAGGTGAATTGATGGAGGCAGTGTGATACTCTGAGTGACGTTCTGCTCAGAAACCTTGAGTTTAATGTCGATATTATATCTACTTAAACATTGCTGGTATTTTAAGAATGAGTTTGAATGTTCAGTTCCATGCATGCATTGGTTTTGATGAATGCAGCTGATGGATTTCACAACAAATACTCTTGTAAATTATCTTCACAACGTGCTGAAATAAATAGAAACCAAGATGAAAGTGCATGCTGGCATTCTGAAAACAGCTGGGAGATAGTTATTGAACATTATGTCGCTGATTTGGCCCATGGTCAGCTTTTGCAGCAGCAGCGGCTGTGACACAGACCGGACGAGGTACTTGAAATAGAAAAATGAACACATTTTTGGTACCAGCAACATCACATGAAACTACAAGAGCTCAACCGAAACCATGGAAACATAATGAATGGTGCCCAGAGTCGGGTTTCCGTGCTACTCACTGTGACCTCTGCGTGTGTTTTGTAAAGAAAGGCTGACTAATGATAACATGCAGCCTACCTGTGAACCTTAGGTTAAGTGAACAAATAAAGACTTTTTCCAAGAATGGAGGTGATTCATGTAGAGGAGAGAGTGATGGAGAGTTTAAGCAGAGTGAATCTGAGGGCAGCCAAAGCCTCATTCTGAGCTGCAGTTAGCAATGCAACAGCAGGAAAAGGCCATACGACTGAATATAGACATTCATGAGGTAAGTGTAACCCTCTGTACCCCAAGCAGTTTCTGGGTGGTTTCACATTTTTTGTCACTGTAGGTTCATTTTTCACTGCAGTAGAAAGTCCTGCACCATTATGGAAACAGCACAACCATGGCTAGAAGTAGAGAGAACTTAGAAATGTCATGTTGTGCAGTATGGCACAGTTATAATGCCTTACATCATTGAAATTAGAAGGAAAATTTCTTAGACTTAAATAAATATCTACAAAATGTACAACACATGTTTTATCAGGGAGGAAAAAGGTGGCTTTGCACAATGTAAATATTTTAACTACAAACTCTGTAAACTGTTGTTACTCACACTGCACTGAACACAAACGCCAGAAAGATATTTTACCATGCTGAATGTATTTTCCAACAACTTGCTTTTCTTTATACTGTTTTTCAGGCATGAAGTTTTATCTAATTGATCCAAGTATGTTTTATTTTCCTCTTAATCTCAGATTTCTGCAATCTTATATCTGCTTTGTGTAAACACAGCCTCCAGTCAAAACAGTCGCACAATTTTTGTCACTCGGTTGAGTCACTCGCGTTCTTCAAGAAGCCTAGAATTTTTAGTTTTTTACAGAATCTGGCCAAATGGTTTAGTTTTGGCAAATTTTTGAAGGAGACATGTAACATAATATTCATATCTTTATTTTAAGCTGAAATCAAGGACAACACACGCCACATGGTTAGTTCATGGACCGTCAGATAGTACTATGTCTGATCAATGGAGTCATTAAAAAACTAACGAATAAACATGCCTTTGAAACCTGCTGGTGAGCTTCAGGTTTAGAGAATTAATGATATCGAGAAGATGGTAACAGTATAGTGTTTTTGGAAGCTAGGAGTGGCTGCATGTCAGACTTTGAAAACCGCTAGTGTACAGCAGTCACGTGAAGTGTTCAGCAGACTTGTTGGGTGTTGCAGAAGATGATAGTTTTTACCCCCAAATTATAATTTCTGAGTCACAGATGAGTAGGTGGCAATCCCATCAGCTCAGCTCTCACAGCACAATATTTTAGTGTCAGCTGTCTGTGCTGTGTTCCCCGCACTTCTCTTTTGTGGTGGAGAAATGGATTTGCTTTTAAAGACAGCATGCTCTTTTGAGTAAAAAAAAAATAAGGAGACTGGGCTGAAATGCTCCATGTAGGTGAGGAGGTTTTGTTCTGAGCTCAGAAAGGAGGTTTTGGCTGCCACTGAATCACTGGTATTTATCAACCATCTTACAAAACCCCTGCTCCCATCTTATCATCAATTAGGACATTAAAGCCTGTAAAGACTAAAAGTCTGTCTCACCGCACATTTATGTATTATGGAGACATATAGGCATTGGAGAAGGATGCCTTCTTATTGCCATCGTTCACAAAAATAACATCTGTTGATCTTCCTCATTGACTGATGATGCTATCTTCATCCCCTGATCAATGGTGTCCTGAGCCAGTCATTGATCGGTCTGGGTCAGGCTCTGGGAATCGGCCAGTTCTGTTCTGACCCACAGAGTGACACAGGTCATGGCCACAGTTTAGTCTCTGGTTCCCAGAGGTTAATATGCACCGGCTAAATTTGAAAACAAGCCATTAGGAGGGTGGACAGGGACGGTTATGACTTTTTTTTGACACTGTATTTCTTATTTTATCCAGTTTGCTGAGGATGAACAAGTATGAAGCAAATCTTTCTTGCAGTGTCTGCAACCAAAAATCCAGCTCTCAGTGCAAAGCTTATCAGCATTAACCAAGTTTTTTTTCTTGATCAGTTTGCCAAAAGATATGTTTACACCTGTGAGTTCCTGCTGTGGGTAATAATTTTATTTGCATGCTAATTTCTTCTTGATCCACTTTCATAGAGAGCAACTAAATCTAATCTCTTTTCTTCAAGTGTGATTTCCCAGAGTTCCCACTTAGATATTAAGCAACCAGGTTGATTAAGTCGTAATTGTACATATACACACCTGCTTAAATCATAAAAATGGTAGGGAAATGCTAAAAATGTATTGTGCTGATTAGACAGTTTGATATTGTTGTCATTTACAGATCTAGTGAAATACTATTACTTAAAAATGTATATTCCCATTGTAATTTCTGTGGTCATTCCCCTAAATGTGTCGGCAGCACAGGAGTAACAGGAACATGACATGCAGTTTTATATCAACCATTGTTTGAGGAATATTTGACTTATAAAAGACTTAAAAGACAATAGAATGAAAAGAGGTTGGATGGTTAGAGCTGAACATTTAAAGCGTGCACCACAATAATGAAAACATTTAGCTTTTTGATTTTTTTTTTTTAAGGGCTGTATATTATGTTTAGAGTAAACAGCAGAAAGAAACTCAGTGGTTTGCAGTTTGGGAGTTGATGATTGCACAGATTCAACTTTCTGCATGGTACTGTTTTCAAAATCAGCTTCTCTTTGGGAACCAACAACAAATCCAGTGTAGAAAATAAATGTTTTTGAATTTGGGCCTCGTCTAACACCAAATGGGAGGTTATTCCAGGAATGCATGATAACAAAACGTAATGTGGTCATATTTCCTAGTTTTGGTCAGAACCTGGGTAATGGCAATAAAACACTATATCGTAAGTTTATTGGAAAAAGGCCAGCTGAAACAGGAGTGAGCAGACAAGTATCTACGGACAGCAAGAGGTGGTAGCAGGGTATAAAATCGAACAATTATGTGCAATTAAAACCCCAAAAACTAGTCAGGAGTGGCCTGAGGTACACGACAAAGAGCCTAAGAGGATGACCTTTTCCTCCAGATGTGCAGGGAACTTGTACAATATGCAGCTGGTTTTAATGTTGTGGCAAATCAGTGTACATTTAGTGAGCTATGTAAATTTAAATGTTCATGAGTTTTCAAACAGTTGCACCTCAACCCTGTCGGCCGTTCAAACGCTGTATATATAACTCAAAATCCACAGAATGAACTCAGAGAATTGAGAGTTGAGATCTCATATGTGACAGCAGGAAACAGTGATTTTCCAGGTTGCAGGCAGCATCATGTGCTTGGCATCTGTCCAAACCACTCGACAGCGCCTTGCACCACTCAGCCGATCAATGTCCAACTGGTTTGGAAGTGAGCCCAAAATCCGCAGCATCTCTTGTCACAGTTTGTGAGCATAGTAATTATATATTATTGTATATTTCTTGTGTGTGCTCCCGATCCCCTACATACCCGAGTTTCTTGGTTGACACAGAAACCATTCGGCATCAATTTACTGTAATTACTGGCAGGCCTCTGGTGGGCCACCTCTCTGAGCCGCTGACTGATCCCCATCCATCCTGCCAAAATGGCAGCTTTATGGCCTCCTTCCTGGATTGTCCTCCGTCTGCCAATCAGATCGGGCAAGTGTTTGTCTGACCTGGGAGGTGAACAAAGGGATGTATCTGGTTGAGAAATTAATATGTTGCCCAAGGCTTGTTGGTCTTGCTCTTGGTCGGGACACTCTCCAATTAAATCATTATCCAGCAGTCTTTTATGCCACTCAGGGTCTGTCTGTCTTCTTACCCTGTTCAGGATGTTGTTCATTCTTATTATGATAAGGAAATTATTTTTTCAGTTGTTTGTGAATTGTAGTTTATATAGCCTAAAGCTCTTATTTGAAACTTTTCTTTAAGTTTAATTTCCTGCTAGCATTTTCCTCAGCATAGGAAGTCATTTTTAATATGATGCAATCTCACTACTGGAAGGACTGCAATGATTTGATACAGACATCTTTGCTGCCCAGATGATGAATGAGTTCTTTGGTGATTTCATAAGGTCGGCATTTGAGTTTTGTCATCATGAACTTTTGAGCACACATTCATGGTTCCTTCAGGATAAAGGGATGTCTTTTTTTTTTAAAGTTCATGCAAAGAAAACCTGGAGTTAATGTTGCCTTGCACCTGTTTCTGGCCCACTTCTCTGCAGGCATCACAGTGACTGACACATATTCTGTCACAAAAGATGCAGACATACAGGCATGCGTTCTGTCCCTGTCACACGCACTGGATGGTGGTTGCTGGTGTTTCACTCTGCAGGGTTCTGTGTGACTTGGAAAGAGCTGCACTGAGTCCTGGTGCCGCTAACCCCTGATCTGCCATTCTGATCACAGAGCTGCAGCCGACCCTGCCAAGTTGACACTCAGTGGTCTCCTGGCAGCTTTTTGCTCTTACAGCAGCTCAGCCAACAAGTGATAGAATGAAATACAGAGAATCTGCTAAAATATATGTTAGTTTAATGCAAGTCATATTAACAAACTGAGCAGTGCTTGGTACAGACTGTTGTTTGCACACTCAAACGTGATAATAAATTGACACAATCTTAAATGGACTATCGTAATGTACTAGAAAAATACTGAAAAATGATAATTGTAATATGAATAAGTGGCTCAAACACTGTATGAATTTATTACCAAAGGCTGATAGGCTGACACCCTACAACAAAATCAAGCTGGACAAAGTAAAATGTTGGACACATGTCAAGACACATTTTATGCAAGAACAAAGAGCTGCATACTGGATCTAAGTAGTGGTGGAAGAAGAATCCTTTACCTAAGTAAAAGTCCCAATACAACAATGTAAAAATAATCCAATACAGGTAAAAAGTCCTGCATTAAAACCCCTACTTATCTAAAAATGCAAAATATAGTTAAAGTATCAAAGTTTGTAGTATATCTGTCATTAGATTTACAAATGGTGAAACATCAGTATGTAAACTGCTTTAAAACCAGTTTCATGTAGAGGGACAGCAGATAAATCTAAGAGTTCCATAAATGGGAGAGGATAGAAGAAAAAACAAAGTTCTGATCTGTTTTCAGTATTTTTCTCTAATCTGAAATAAAACCGTCTGAGAGGTTTAGAGGGAAAAAATCTGAATTTGCTGAATTGTTAACGGCTTAAAAACTGAAATGTGTAAGAAGCCAAAAAAGTTGAAAACTGCTGGTTTAATCTCTAACTATGTTTTGCATTTTACAAGATTGAAATATTGTCCATTATGTCAAATTGTCATCTTAAAACTAACTAAAGCCACCAGATATATGTAGAGAAGTAATAAATACAGTGTTTCTCACAGAAATGCTGTCAGGTAGAAGCACCTAGATATTTTACAGTATTTGAGTAAATGGATGTAGTTACTTTCCACAACTAGGCCAGAAAAAGCTTCTCTCTGCTCCCAGTTCTGACTCACAGTTACCTGTTTGAAGAGACATGACTGGAAAACAAAACAAAAGTATGCTTTATTCATTAATAATTGTGTGCATGATAAAATTTGTCAATACATTTCAAACATGTTGCTGCATCGTTGCCTGGATCACATCTCTCACTGCTTTCTGATGAGGGTTTGTAATGTCCTATAGAATTTAGTAGAGTACATGTGTGGAGAAAGAAGTTGTGTTTTTGGCATTTACAAAATAATTCAGTGCAAATATAATTTCTCAACTAACAGCAGAACTTTCGAGGCAAAGTGCACTTGAAAAAGGTGCCTAAAGAAGAGGCTAATGGACTATATTTCTGTTTTTAGCACAGTGCAGCTCCTGTTGCTTTGTTCACAGATCCATGCTGATATATCATTAACTGAAACTGCAGCTCACTGTGGACTTTAATCATTCCCTCACTTCCATTTCCAGAGGAGACTAGTTGGACGGGCACCTGATTTCCCCAGTGAGTCTTTTTTTCTCCCCCATCGCTCATTAAAAAATATAGGAATTAACTGATATATTGTCCATGTTTCTGTATCATTATAAAGAATTCAGGGATAGATTGATGATTTTCATTTCAGTTTTGTACAAGCTTTACTGTTACGATAATGATGCAAGATTCACATTATTTTTTTCATGTGATATTCCAGCTAAATCATGTAGTGCATGCAATTTATTTGTATCGTTGCCAGTAAAACAACAGTAGTTAGGCCTACACTTGAGTATTTAGTGCACAAATGATGTTCTTAATAGCCTCGCTAAATGGTCAATCTTCATGGCATCACATGACGATGCATTAGTGAAAGAATATCATAGAATAAAAACAGCATCGTGATTAAACCAGCTGGATTTGATTTTTAATTTTTTCATGATAGAGAGGCTGTCTGTATGAATCCAATCTAAAGCTTCCTGAATTAACAAATCACTCGGTCTGCTGGTGACTATAAAGAATACAAAACTACCTATATGGAATATTATAGGAAACCATTATGAAAAGCTTTTGCTGTTCTCATGAAAGCTGGAGTGCTTAAATGTAAATAAATGTCTGTTGCACTCAAACCCTTGACTAATAATTTCACATAATGCAGATAATAGTCTTTATTTATGGAGCTCTTTTAAAAAAACATGTTAGTGGTTCATAAAACCTCAAAAAAATCATAAAATCCTCAGGCTTTAAAAAATGGATAAAAACACAATTCAGTGTATAAAAGCCAAAAGGTAAAAACAAATATAGTTTAAAGGACATTACGGTAAAATCACAAACGGCTCTCTGACAAAAGTTGATTTGTTCACTGCGTCACTCAACTACTTACAAAGCAATTCATTTACACAATGTAACCCTAATGAGCTGCTGCATTTGAGTAAGAAAACATTGCATGGAAGAACATCTTTGTGAAGTGAATTACTTTGTTTTTTTGCCGCCATAGTGGCAAAGACAGCAGATTTTCCTTCTTTGCCACTTTACACAATCTACTGTCAGGATTAAGTTGGCCACCGCACCCCAAAACAGATGATTTTCCATGTTCGCAACCATTTTCCTGCATTTCAGAGTTTGAAAACAGCTTGAGAAAATCCTTCATCCCTCCTGAATATTAAGCCTTTAGTCTGAACATGTCCAAAATGATGATGATCCTCACAGCCTCAGTGTTCCTCTATGTTTCCACACCCATCGACAGCAATGGCTTTCAGCAGCTTTACTTGAATGTCACAACTGGCTGTCCAGAATTTGCAGAACTGCAATTCATATTTTACCCACTTAGCCATTAGCATTTTTAATTTTTTTTTCACCAGAGACAAGTAGTATAAAGACTGAACTCTGCTGTGGACACAATGGACGCATAATTGTCGTCCTTGTACTACTTTCTAGTTTACTTGGAGACTGCTCAAAGGTCCTGTTTATACATTAGGAGAAGATTAGAGTCTCTGACCCTTTTTTAGACATACATAATATTACTACGTCATCAGTATGTTAAAGTGATTGCTTTCTGACATACATCCCTTTTCTATGATGTTCCTCACTGCTTTATTCACATATACAATGACAAAGAAATGCATTGGTAGATGCTTAATATTTATTATGTATGTATGATAAGTGATCTGTCATAATGCATGAACAAAAGGTTAAATCTAAACCAATGGCAAGTTTATCAAACTGTCCAAATAACTAATAACCTAATGTAATTCTGATTTCCTCTAACTAATACTTAATACTAATACTAATACTAATAACCAACAGTAAAAGATCCTGACAGCTGTGATGGAGCTCAGGATTGAACCTGAGGACGATAGCTATGTAACAAATTATTTACCTGGAGCTAATAAATTGATTCTATGTGACAGTTCACCTGTTTTAGGAGAAGATAAATACTTAATGTTAGATCCAGAGCCGTGCTGTCTCCATGTCGACAATAAAGTATAATTCTAAGAAATGATGTTCCTGCTGTTCCAAGTGTGTAAAATCCCATTTTGGAGATGCTTATATGGATCCTGCAGCTTTCTGATACTGCAGCTGTTTAGTAAACTTAGAGGAAAGACTCCTACGAGCAGCTGGAAGCCACAATTCATTATGGGAGAGTCTTATTAATGTGACCGGCACAGACTCTGTCTTCATTGTAACAAAGTTTTATTTTCAGGGATACTGCGGTTTGTAATAGATGTAAAATTGTATGGCAAACTGAATGAGAACGCTGTTTTGTGTTTTTTTTTAGTGCATCTTGGGTCTTTGCGCTCTCTGCTGTGCTGCCATCTGTTAATGTCATGCGTTTCAGACTTGTACTATGTTGAAAGCGTCTTTTATGGAAAAGTAAGCAGACATGAAGGTTCAGACATGAAGCCGACACATTCAGACGGCGTCAGATTAATGGGAAGTCATGCATGTTTGAAAGGGGTTAATGTGTTCTGTGCATACACACTACGGGCACAAAGGGGAAAAAAGAAATTAACTTCTGCTGCAAAAAACATGAAGTGACAGTATAGAGAAGTAACTGTACATATAATGTACCAACAACAATAAACAGTGCTTTCAGTCTTATGTTTGTCTGCAAAATACAATGAAAGTAACAACTACGTTCTCCTGTTTGCACCTGTGTTCATTGAATTCACTGATTTTGAAATAAGAATATTTGTTGTTTTTGTGCAAAGATACTCATTCATCGGTTAGGAGACACTAACCAGACTCAGTGATTAAAACAGGTGTAGCTTTTTTTGTGTGTGGTTTGAATCGTTGTGTAAACACTGATTCACACAGTTCTTTAAAAAAACTTGCAGATTATTTCATTGGGAAACACATTATACTTTCTGTATACATATTGGACTTTATCTTGGTAGCATGAACGTACAGTAAATGATGAGAGGAACATCATCTATATAATGTTGTGCTTTCAGTCTCCTCGGCTGGCTGTTGTTTTTCTCTATCCGTTGGATCAGCTGTTATGCCGTACATGTACTTTATTTTCCACTAATAACTTGTAGCATTGCAGAATGAGTGCAGTACACGATTATAATGTTCCCGCTGTGTGTTTTGCTGCACTATTGACTTCTCCCAGAGCTGTACAGGGCATATTCCATAAACCTTTTTATTGTGAGTGTACCTAGATGTAGAACATGTACAGCCTGAGTCACAGTGTGCTTCCTGTGTTAAAATTATGAACAATTCTGGTTCTAGGAAGCTTGTGTGGACAGAGCAGGCGGTCATACAAATAACTGACCAGATGAATCACCCTAACTTCACTTTATGTATGTGTGTGATGTGTGTTTTTGCTGACAAAAAATAATCTAGGAAAATAAATGTTAATCTATGTAGGATTTACAGAAAGCAAACCATTTTTATAGGTTACTTTGTTGTCTCTTTGCAGTAATACTAATTTGTCTTTGCTGCCTCATGCTCAACCCTAGCGCATGAGATGAATAGAAGGGTTATGGCCATGTATTGCGAATAAAGTGGCACTTTACTCTCATTTTTCAATTAGGATAATGGAGAGCAGCTCTTTATAAACATGGATATGAGCTGGAGATGTGGCTGCTGGCAGGGACAAGGAGGCCGAGCAGGAGAGTGATTGTCAAAAATAGAGGAAAGGAAAAGGAAGAACTTTATCAGTCTTTTCTGCATCATAGTTTTTAGCTTGCAGTAGCCTTTTTTTCATTTTACATCACTGTATGTGAAGAAACCCGGTTAATGGGTTCATAGATGGTGCAACAACTGAGCTATTTTTTCTTTGTCTGATATAGCCAGTAATTGTAAATATTATCTGTGAAAAAAACAGTTTATATGAAAATCTGTGAAACTTTGTGAGTCACTTGGATTGCTCAGTAAAGTTCACCTGCCCAGATTTTATATAACAAATGTTGTTAAACGGCAAACTTTTCATTCAGTTTTTAGCACAGTTTCGGTGCATCTTAAGCATTTATTGATTTCTTATTGCAGGTGCATGTTTATTGGAAACTACGGTGATCAGTTTATACCAGCGGCAAAAAATATAGATTGTTTTCTATAACATTTGCATGCATAGGGACCTTTAATATAGGATAAAAGACAAATCTAGTTGTTTTTAAATGAAATCAGAAAATTGTTAGCTCCACCTTGAATGTCAGCATTATAGAGATACAGATTGCAGTGTGTGCAGCTTACTGACAACATAGTATGTTGTTTTAGAGTCTCTGAATTCACAAAGCACATGTAGTATTGAATTCTCTTTTAATTAATCCATCTATTTGGTCAGTGATTCTCTTGTCATCCTGCCAGATCTGCTGCTTCCGGCCTGTTGTGGAAACTGTGGAGATCCTAAACAGTGTGAAAATTTAGAATTTCTGGGGCTTGGAAAAAGTTTCCAGACTGTTTATATGCTACATTTTAAGCTGTTTTCTATAATATGAAATACAGAAGTTCTAACAGTAAATGGATCATACAAGCAGAGTATTTTTGATGGCATTTGGAACAGGTAACCACTGCAGCCAAAATTTTTACCTCTGTGTGACAGAGCGTGGAAAGTAATGCAAAAACTATATGCCGACTAAAAGAAATAATATCCACTTGAAGAAATGAATGAATGAAGAAAACGTCATGATTAGAGTTTAATAAATTATTCCATTATTAATAGGAAGCTTTGTTCAAAAACAAAGAAGAAGAAATGGCAATGTGATATCAAACACTTCAATCATACAGTCAGTAATGACAATTAAATACCATAGATAGATGCCATAATGTTGAAGGTTAACCAAAATGACCCATGAAATATATATATATAAATAAATATATATATAAAAAAAATTTGATACTGTATGTACCTGGTTCAATTGCAGAACTGCTCTGTGGAAGAGTTTGGAAAAAGTGAAATCAAGTCAGTTTTATTTATTAGCGCCAAATCACAACAGAAGTTATCTCTGGGAATATAGAACTGCTCAGTGTAGTTTGTCCTACTGGTCTTGCCGTACCTAGCTTTTTATGATGGTGGACCTGCTTAAGCAATTATGGCCTGCATTCCAAGTTGCACACTTTGTTTTTTTACTTAAGTGTGTACTATCTGCCCTGACAAAGTATGTACTGTTTCATGCAGTATCATATAACTGGGGCATAGTTCTTAATCGTAATATTGTGTTGTTGCCATCTGTAGTGAGAAATGAGTGATAATCTTGTTTATTCAAACAGTGTGTAGCTGGGCAGAGGATTGTGGGTCAGAAAAGCATGCTGGCTTTCATACTACAAAATCCAACCCTAATGAAGTAGAACATCCAGGTGTTTTTGCCATATTACATTTGTCATACTCTGTACTGGGACTTCCTAATTCTTTTTCTGTATGTATATCAGAATGCATATTATACTTGGCTGATGTTGGATTGTCTCAACCAGAGGGATGCAGGGATTGATGTTTAAAGTTAGGGTAGGTTTAGTCGGATAGCATAGCTGATTCAATCCAGCACTAGCCATTACATTTATTTGTCCTCCCTGCTGCCAAAAACCATTTGCAGTGTTTTGCAAGCAGGAGAGCTGCGATGTCGCTGTGTGCTTGTGAATTTTTTCTGATTTTGCCCACACTGAAAGCATAGTTTTTCCTTGCAGACTACGCTCTTATGCCGCAAGTGAAAGTGCTCACAAAAATCACATACATGCGAGGTTGTTTCAGCTGCGTTCACAGATTTCCCAAACTGTCTAGCCATAATTATTAAGATTGTTGCAGATTTTGACACTAAACACAACATTGTTTTATTGTCCATTTTCTGAAACAACTGACACTTCTATGTTTTTTTGGAGTACAGTCTCTAAATCTTCCACAAAACCAAACCACAATCTGCCCAGTCGCCAGAGGGTCAAATAAAGTGTCTCTCTCTTTTATACTGTGTATCTTGCAATCAAGTGCATTTGTCAGACTTGTTTGGAGGGTTTTTGTGTTTTTGTAAGCTAGTTAAAGCAAAAGAGTAAGTGAAACAAAGGGTGAAATTAAAGAAGGAGGAAATGGATAAAGAGGGAGGGTGGGAGAAGAAAATTAGGAAGAGATAACAGATAGATATTAAAAGGATGGAGAGAAAGAGGGCAGAGATGATGTCGTTCATTAGCTCCAGAGCTAACTCGTGCCGTCTGGCCTCCCAGCTCCCACCACAGCTCCCCAGGTTTAGGTTTCTGCTCATCTGCATGAGACTCTCAGAGGCCTCTGGTGTCCACAGCCCAGCTACTAATGAGGGGCTGAGACAGGCCGATCCGGTTACACACACACACACACACACACACACACACACACACACACACACACGCACACACACACACACACACACACACACACGCACGCTTCTACTATAGCCTACTCCAGCCCATTGATCTGGGTTTACCCCTGTGATGATCTGCACACACACATACAAGCACACGCACACACACATACACCCACACAACACACAGTGCTGTGTGTGGTATGTGCACATTCTCGTATAAAGTGCACATAATTCCCTGAAAGGCGGCTAACATACAGCAATTGGATACATACCAGGGCAATGATCAACGCATGCATATACACAGAAGTGAGTGTGTGCATGCACATCCAAAAACAAATCCGCACACAAACACACACACAGTCACACACACATGCCCAGAGACCACACACACACACACACACACACACACACACACACACTGTCTGGGGTTGGGTGTTGATGATCCAGCCACAGATGCAAATGGCAAATAAGATGGGTGATGGAAAAAAAAAAGATAGGAAGAAA
Source organism: Amphiprion ocellaris (assembly GCF_022539595.1). Classification (NCBI taxonomy): domain Eukaryota; kingdom Metazoa; phylum Chordata; class Actinopteri; family Pomacentridae; genus Amphiprion; species Amphiprion ocellaris. Next base: position 13,429,610 of record NC_072774.1, read on the forward strand.
AGCGATGAAGAATTTGAGACTGCTACACCCAACACCACTGTTTGGCTCGGTGATGTATTGATCAGGGAGGGGAGGATTTTGTCTGATGAGAGGTTGGGGGGCTATGATGTCCAGATCTGTAGATAAAGACACTATAGCATGTGAAGCTTACACAGAATACACTCTCTGTATCTTGTTCCATCAGCTTGTACTGATCTGATAAGACACAGAGGACATGTGCTCTCTACTATACAGTGTTTGTATGACCAAGCTCTGATGGTCACCCAGTTATGTTGTGCTAGTTCTTGTTTATTTGCTTGCAAATATTAAATATTCAAATATTTCCCTAACAAATGTGGAAAATTGATCTATAATATCAAGAGAGCCCCAGTTAGGTTGTATAAATGTGAAAAAAATCAATAACATTAGTTACCACTAGATGAGTGTGTTTTTTAGACAAAAGTTTCAAACAAATATAGCAAAAACTGTGAAGTTTCAAATGACTGGACTGAGCCTTATGGTCATGGTGCTTCTAAAGAAATTCTTTATCAAATCGTGAAAGGAAATCAGTGCAAAAGCTGAGAACTGGCCAGTTACTTTGAAAATGTTTTTCTGTAGTCATATATACTGTTTGCCCAACTCAACAACACAAGGAGAACATGCAGACTCCACACAAAACAATCCCAGACCCAGGCCGGGAGGCAAACTGGTGATCTTCTAGCTGTGAGAAGACTGTGCTAACCACCGAGCCACTGTGCAGCCTATCGAAATTAATCAGTTTCTCATAACTAGAATATATCTTCTTTGATGTAAATTCTGCAGTATAGAATTTCTGCTTGCCCATGCTCTTCACTAAATTTGAGAAAAATCTGTCCAGTAGTTTTTGTATAATCCTGCTGGCAGAAACAACCAAACCGAAAAAAAAATAACCTTTTTGGTCGAGATTTTTTTTTTTTTTTTTAAATTTAATTTTGTAATGGTCAGAAAAACAGGCTTACTATTTTACAGCCACCCTCTGCCCCGACCATCGTGGGACCATCCTGCAATTGTTGTCCGGTACAAGAATGTAAACCTTGGTTTGTTGGGAAAAAAATTACATTATTATCCAGGCAGCAATGATGTTTCTCTTAAAATTTATATGACAAAGCAGTAGTCATTTGTTAGAGACAGGATTGCCATTATGTACAAAATGTATCTGCGGAAGTCATAAAACAGAAACTGGAAACAATAGAAGAGATCCCTCTTCTTCAACTTCGACTTTATTATTTGTCCCTTGGAGGGCGAATTGTTATGCAGCAGTTACACAAGTGTTCACAATAAACAAACAATAAAAACAAACAAAAAAATATTAAAAACATGATAAAAACAAAAAAAAAAACACAATAAAACATCACACAAAAATTAAAATAGGCTGGGGCATTAGCAACAAGCTAGGTCATTTAGTCAGGTGTAGTTCAATGCAAACAGCTGCTTAGTCAGCAACAGTACATTACTTCAATAGATTATCACAATAATGTATAAACCACCTGTACATTACTGACTGCTGGCACTGATAGACAGGATTTTAAAAAAGGCAGCTGCAAGACAGGATAAAGGCAGCAGCAAGACAGAATTTTCTGGGACAAAAAACATTCAATTACTGTAACACAGAGTGCTCATAAGTAGCAGAATCAAAATTACAATACAGAGAAGCAGGAATGTACTTTTAAATAACAAAAGACTATAATCCTGAGTATTCAGGTACAAAGAACTTAATTACTCGATTGATCTTAGTCAGAATTGTATTAAATTGCTCAATATGCTAAATATACTTAGCTCCTTGATTCAACAAATTACAATCAAATAGGAAGTGGAAGCCAAATCTGAAGTACCTCAGAAATGTGTCAAATTATTGTAAAATTATCACTTTAAAAAAAAAAAAAAAAAACTTTGAAAGAACAAATCAACCCCATAAAGGTCCTTCATGGTGAAAATCCATTTACCATGTTTTGTGGTTGTTACAAACTTGGAGGTGTAAAGTAAAAGCTGTTGAGATACACTGCCTGTCCAAAAAAAGTTGCCACCTGGATTTAACTAAGCAAACAACTACGAGCCTTCCATTGGATAATTACTGCAGTGATGAATAAAACTTTATTTAAAACTTGCTCACACATAACACTTGCACACAAACCTGGCAGACTGTAAGGATTTCACCAGAGCTTTAAACTCATTCAGTATAACAAGGACTTGAAGTTTAAGTTTTGATTGTAACCTATTCCAAGCATCAGGTGCAGAAAACTCAAATGCTTTCTTGCTCAGTTCAGATCTTACTTTGGGGAAAACAAACTGCAGAGTATCCATAGATCGGAGATTGTGACTTCCATGTTTCCTTGTTAAAAGACAAGACAAATAGTTATGATAAGGGGTTGCTGCAGCTGGTCAGGTTCAGGTACAGCAACGTTATGTTCCCAAAGAATGAGGTCAGCTGACTACCTGAATATACTGAATGACCAGGTCTTTCCATCAATGGAGTTTTTCTTCCCTGATGGCATGGACATGTTCCAAGATGACGATGCCAGGATTCATTTGGTTCACATTGTGAATGAGTGGATCAGGGAGCATGAGACATCATTTTCACACATGGATTGGCCACCAAAGAGTCCAGACCTGAGCTTGACCTTGAGAATCTTTGGGATGATCATCAATACAAGATCTTGGCAGAAAATTAATCTAACTCACAGAAATAAATGCAGTGACATTGCAGAAGCATATCGAAACGATGCCACAGTGAATGTGTGCCATAGTCAAAGTTAAAGGCAGTGCAGCAAAATATTAGAGTGTGCGGCTTTTTTTTTTGAAGGGCAGTGTATAAAAAAGAGACAGATATTTTCCCAGCTTTATGAAAATGTCGTCAAAATAGACAGCGTTTGCATTATTGTGAGCTGAAAAATGAGGATGTTATTGACCACAATGAAATCCCAAATCTTTTTAATACTCAGTATGCTTAATAGAAATGTTTTACAAAAGAACACTGACCATGGATGATGACCTTCAAGATGTAAGTGCTTATTAAATAACAGGGCTGCAAGCCCATTCAGTGCAGCTGAAATTACCAAAGAAACCCTTTAAGGCCAATCAGTCATCAGTTTGGAATTATGAATTTTCAGAAATACCAAATTTAACATCCCAGTGATTCAACCAAGGCTTCCTTATTCCCTAAGAAAAAACAAAACTGGGAAAATGAGAGAAAGGTTATTTTACAGAGGTAGTCCAGTGACTTCATTTTCACTTTCAGACAAGTTCAGGTCAAATTTTAAAAATTTAAGAATTGTAGCCACAGAGACCAACAGATGTGATGTTTCCATCACTAGTATAACCACAAACACTAGATGCTTGAGATAAATAGGGTTATTTTCCCCCTAGTTTTTAAAACTTCATTAAGAGCAACTGTTTGCACAGGCTGAGTAGCGCACTTCTACTACCAGTCGAGAGCCCCTTTAAACTGTATCTTGACAGGTACTCCAACTGCTCATTTCTGTCATTTACTGATAAGCATCTAATGGTCTTCCTTAGTGGTACTCAAAGCACTTTACAATGTGTTTCTCATTCACACACTCACTCACACGTCAGTGGTGACAGAGCTGCCATGTAAGGTGCTTGCCTATGTTTGGGTTCAGTGTCTTACCCAAGGACATTTCGACATGCTTCGAACTGCCAACCTTGTGATTAGTGGACAACCAGCACTGCCACCTGAGCCACCAGTGCCCATCTTGAATTTACAGTCCCATTTGTGTTTTTAATGTAAAGCCTCCCTTCAAAGTACCACAATATTTTATTTATTGTGAGTCAGTCCTACATACATACACTGTTGATTGTCAGACAAATTAAAATTTGGTAGCATGAGAGCATAATGACCAGTTGACCTTGAAAGCACAGTCCTAGGTAAATATATGTAAAAGTTCATTAAAAACCTTTAAGGATGCATTAGAAATACATTAATTAGAAACATGACACATTGGATTATGCTATCAGTGCTTTTAGTTTTCACATTGCTTGAATTTTAATAAATCATTTGTAAAAACCTTTTAAAAAAATGTCAATTCAACGATCATTTGCTTAAGTAATGATACTGTTGGCTGCACACACTATATATGGGAAATAGTAAAAAATATGAAAAAATGGCATATTCAAAATTCTTTTTATTTTGATACATGAAAAAAAGCAGCTGAGAAAATGATCTCATTTGGTCATATCACATTCATTCAGCAGTTGAGGTTTGTCACAGGAAGACAATGAATAAAGTTTGAGATGAGCCTGTTTTTCTCAGTGTCAGAGGACAACTGGAAAACAAATCAGTGCTTACCTTATGAGCAACTTCTATGACTGTGCACTTAAAAGTAATTATTTATTTCAACAATCTTTTATTGAATACCTTGGCATTCATGCGTGGTGTTTGCTCAGCCAAACTGTGATGTACTTCGCTTCCGACATACAGTATGTAACATAATACGTCGTATCACTGTTCTGTACACAAGTCAATGCACAGCAAGTGGAAAGCAGCCAGAAGCAACACAGGGTACACACAAACATGGCAGCTACGTGCATTTACCACTTGGAGTGTAAAAGCCTTTCCTTGTACTTGGTCCAAAAGAGCTTTTACTCACCCGCTCGTTCTCGTATTAACCTCCCTGCCTCTCTGGCCTCACTTTCTCTCTGTCCATTGCGTGGCATTAATATGAAACTGATTGATTATTGTTTAAGGCTCTGACAGAAGTGCTGCCTCTCTTAGACTCCTTCTTTCCACCTGTGTTGTGTCCTCCCTGCTCAAATATTCTGCATATACAGCATATTACATATAGACTGAACTGAAATACAGTTTTGATGCTTGTAAAAATGTCTTTAAGAATTTTTAACACGAATAAAAGAAGGGGAATTTCTCTCTAACTTTCTCCACTTTCTGGACACGACACCAGCAAGAAAGATATAACTAAACAGAAGAGTGAAATATTATTTTAAGTACCTTATTCAATAATATGTGGCATTGAACTGATATTTTCCTCCAAATATTTGACAAAAATATACAATTTCTTTTAAAATGAGGAAGAACAGAAAGCCAGACTTTGGAAAGGAAAGGAAAATGAAAAGAAAATAAAGTCCTTGCATTGGTTGCTTGTCAAGTTTCCATATTGACTTTGAAATTGTGTAACTTCTTTCAAAAGCACGTCACGCTAGTGTCTGCTGTTCCAAAGTGCAGAATTAAAATCTTTTGGCATTTAAGTTGGAACATTCTGCCTGAGGATCTGAGAGCAGGTAAAAGTACTGAAATCTTTTAATGACCTTTGAAAATATATCTATTTCTGTTTCTATTCCATTTGTCTGTTTAGCCTATTTGATTAAGTTGTCATTCAATTTAATGCTTTTTATCTATTTTCATAATATTATTCTCATGTTTATTCTTTTTAATCTCTTATCTATTCCTTTTTTCTCTAGTTTTATTTCACTATCTACTTATCCTGTCTTATTACTGGCTTTATCAATCATCTGTGAAGCACTTTAAGCCCACCAAACTGCATGAAAGGAGCTGTAGAAATGAAGTTTGATCATTGGTCATTTAATGCAAAAGGATAATATGTGTGAGATTAAATCAAAAGGAAAAGACGGAACATGTCACTCATTGCAACAGTGTGACTCATTAGCGGGTTTTTGGACAACAGTAGAGCTTTATACCATAAAAGAATTCAATATAAATGGAGACTTTTCTCAGAGTTTGTTGATAGTAGGGGAATCGCCAAGTTTATCCGTTGATCTCCATGTTAAACGTTGATTTATTGAGACTGCTCTTCATGCTGCTCTTTGGATTATGCCTCTTGGTGTTTGCCAGAGAGACACAGAGAGGACACATGGTGGAGATATGGCTGCTAGTATGATCAAGTCTATAGAACAGGTTGCAACAATGTGTGTGTCTGTTCCCTGCGAGTGGAGTCCTGACCAGTGTATTTATCTTCGGCGTGACGGGGGAGATTGATTCAAAAGCCAAGTGTCGCAATTAACCCCTTCAATGACCATCAATCAGCATAATGCATGAAAACAGTAATCGAATTAAATACCCTGAGAGAAATGAAACCAATGCTATCTGCCAAATGTCCACTATTTTCAAATGATGCGAGGATGAAGCTTGCCGTATGGCTCATAGGAAATTAGATTCTCCTTAAATGAATTGTGGGGATTGCAGTAAGAAGGAGCTTAGAGAGAAGAAAATTATGATGCTGAGCATAGTTTTTAGGGAAATACATGTTTTCACTAATATATTGTATAACTACAACATAACAGGTTGGAAGAATATCAGCTGTAACATGTTATGCAATGTGGACTGTTTAGATTAATTGGGATTCATCATTGTAAGAATAGTTCAGCTGATGAATGAAATTCTTCATATTATTATTTTGTTTAGAGCAGAGAAATTCCAGTGGATTTTGGATTCTAATTTTCAACTTTATGAAATTTACATGGAACTGTGGAAGAAGCTATGAGTGGGCAGTAAACGTAAATTGCTTAATTGGTTATTGTTATCAGGACTTATAATGCATCCCATTATATGAGAGGGTAATTTTTTTCCTTCCTGTACTCAGCTTTCATTTGGATGTAAGATAGGCTGCATTACTGTAGGTAAACCGGAGGGGAATGAGATGAATAGTGCAAACTCAAGTAAAGGATGTTCAACTAAGGCTGAGCAATACAGCTGAAACCAATAAAACATTTCATTAAAGTTGATATTGACCTTTTTTAATGACTTAATTTTAATAAAGACCAGAAGAAAAAAAGGTTTAATTTGAATCAACCACTTCAGTTGAACCCTCTAAACCCTAAAACCTGTTGGTGGATTTTTTTCACCATTTATAGAAACTGTAAAAGCACAAAGAAATAACGAAAATTGCGATGATCCTTGAACTGCCCATCTGTGACATGCTGTACCAACCAAATCTAAGCTTTAATTTGTAGTATTTTATCAATATCACTTCTCATGCTAACTTCAATGTCAACTCAACCATGAAGCCAATTAGTGACTCAGCTGCTACCAACAGACAAGTGACAAAAATTCAGGGACTTTTTGGCTGAACTGCAGGCTGTGTTTACAAAGAGTGGATAGGAGACATGTTTGAAAACAAATTAGCCATGTAGGTTTTAACATAAATATACCATGGAGAGTTGCCATTATTACCCAGTGTTGGTAGCACTTGTAGACATGGAATTAAAAGAATAAACTTGGAGGTAAACTGACTTACATCAGTCAAATGCAATGAATAAACAAACGTTAAAGAAAATAAACTCTGGTACCTGGAGGTGCACTGAGGGTGACTAGGGGAACCTGCACCAGATTAAACCCACCAGCAAGGTATGACGCACAAGTCATGGAGAGAGCACACTTGTAGTTTGTTCATGCAACTGAACTTTGTGCTTTCATTATGTGCTTTCATGGTGGTGTGTATTTAATGCATTTGGTTGAAACTGTTGAACATTTTCCTTATTCCTATTGATGTCCATCACTGCCACGTGTCGCTATTGTTCAATCACCCTGGCCTATGCTCAGTCGAACAATTCAGTTGAGTATAGGCAATCAACAACTGAACAGAAGTTATGTTGACGATCTTCATGTCCTGTGTTTCTGTTTTAGAATGGTGCAGGGTTCCCAGGTGATCCATGACAACTCCCTCATGTGCTAAAATCTAGACAGTTCTAACCCTTTTTACTCTCCCATTGTGGACATCCTACAGTAAGGTGGGTCTTGTTGTCCAGCAAAAGTTATGTACAAGCTCAGTTCTAGTAAATTCTTAGGTCATGATCTCACTCTACAGATCACTCCCAGTAATGAACCAGTGTTTTGCTGTTTTTTTCTGGTCAAACACCCTGCTCTGAACGAACTTGAGCCATCTGTGTCCGATCAACTTCCTTGGTTTCCTTCATCATTTCCACTTGCTCATTCTACTATCACACAAAAAGGTACATCAGGTCAAAAGACAAACAAACTTTACATTTAATTTCTGCTGAATCAAACTTATAATTGGTTAATTCTTGCTTTTCAAATATGTCCTAAACTTTACTTGTTTTCTTCTTTTGACAAAACAATCATTAATAGTCATTCTTCAATTCTGACTTATCGCCAATTTATTGTTAGCTTTTCCACATGTCTCTGAGGGTTTTTGTAGTTGTCATTAGTCAATTGATGCCCATTTGGTGAACTTCAGAAGTGCACAAAATGGTGCTTTTCAATGCAGGTTAATCTGTCAGTAGTTTTCTCAGTTAATTGACTAGTTGTTTGGCCTATAAAATGTCATAAATTACAGAACAATGTCAATCTGTGCTGTTAAGGCGACATCCTCGTGTGTCTGGTTTGTCCACAATCCAAGATTTTCTGTCGAGTAAAGAAAGTACTGACTTTGATTTCATATTTACATATAAAGTAAATAATTACTCAGTCCAATAATGGAATACTTAACCATACTTAATATCTGACAACTGAGTAATCTTTGCAGCTGAAGTGCATTATATGTTTGTACTGTATTCCACCATAATATGTTCCAGTGTTTTCTCTTTTGGTTTTAGCCAGACAGAATGACAAACTTAGTTTTTTTTTTCATTATATCAAACTAAACTCTATAAATTAAGGCACTCCTCTTCTTGCTGTCAGTAGGTTGCCATCCTATTCTCTAGTGGGAATGCGTATGCTTACCCCCATTCTTGCATGTATTAAAGTATTTGCAAATCTCCTGTCTTGAATTTGAGTCTGAAGCTGTACATGGAGGCGGAAACCATGAACTGGCCTTTACTTTTAGCCTTTCTATTTAACCTTCATCTCTTCTTGGTTTCAAATCTTCTTTTATTGATTCCCTGTTGCTCTTTACTTCCTACCCTGATTCTTTGTTCTTTTACTGGCTTTTAAGACGTACTGAATTTATCACTGATGCCTGTTTTCATGATAATCTATCCAGTTAATGTTGAGATATCCTACTTTAAAATCTTGAGTTATCCTCTGGGCACCAATTTTGCAAATTTAAGGACAATCATTAAGTAATTATTTCTGTTTTCCTAAAGCTACACATTTTGTGTTGCTAAGATTAAATAAAGAACGCAGACTTGTTGAGATTTTTGCCAGTATTTACATTTCACAGCATATACTCAATGTACATAAACTATCTCTTGTTGACGTTCTGAATCATGCAAATATGAGAAAGTGTGCAACCCTGTGATTGTGCTGGAGGAGCCCATTCACATACTTTGTCCTCGTAAATTTAAAATGAAATCACTTCCCATGCAGTGAACTGCCAAATAAAGCCTGGAAAGAGAACATAAATATGTTCTGATAAATAATGCACACATAATGTACTTTACAAGCTGCTTACATGATCCAATTTGCATATGTTTGTTTTCTGTGATATGTTGCATGCTCCCAGGAAATGCTTCCCAATCAGTTTCTCATCTTGTAGCTGCCATGCCTGAGCTTTCAGACGCATTCCCTGTGAATAAGCACCTTGTCCCTCCCGCACTATTTGCTGAGCTAAGACCAAGAAAAGGGGGCCGTAAGAGGAAGAGTAATTAAGCCACCAGATAATCCTGATGACAGCAGCAAAAACGGCTATTCAGCTTATGGCCAGTAATTGTGGTCGGGACACTATGACCTTACTCATGTGCAGAGTGACTAAGAGGAATGGGGGTGGGGCACAGTACATGTCCCATGGGTGAAAGCCGGCTCCACTCCTATATAGAACATATATGTGATGGGCAGCGGCGGCTCTCTGCAGCAGGTTAATGTTAGCAGTTATAGGATTAGCAGCACTGTCACTCATGGTATGTAGAGCTTACGTGCTGTTTCATTTTGCTAATAAACTCACTTGTCGAAGATGATTCAGAAATTTCAGTTCGTGCTGAAACAATAATTGCAAACCTGCAGAAGTTTAGTTTTCTCACTTGACGATTTCATACTTTTCACTATATTCTGTTACTGTAAATTGTGTTGTTTTTGTATTTGGGAGGGAAAGTTTGGATAGTTTGTCAGACAAAACTAGCTATTTTCATGGACAATGAACCAAAGTGAATGCAGAAGAGTTTCCAATATCTATTTAAAGCCAGAATGTAGGACTTCTACCTAAAAATGTATCTCCATTGCATTCAAGCTCTTGCCAGAGATGGTGATTAAGTCTATCAGTTCCACGTGCATCTTTGTGTATTTCAGAGTTTACCAGAATTTTAAATCTGCTGTCTTTCAACTTTCCTGCACCAGTTTGCAAAAGCTTAGCAGAGCTGAAGACTAAAGCAAACATCGCGATAGAGGTGGAGTGGATTACAGCCAACTGGAATGTGAAGAAAAACACCAAGGAAAGTTTTTGATGCCCCAGATAAAGCTGGAGGTAGGTGTAATAAGCCCGCAGTAACAGTGTTTGTATAATTATTGTCATTGCCAGAAGGGGGAGACAAAAGCACTCCACTACAGGTTTACAGAGAAGTTACATGTTCTTGAAGGTTATAATCACTGGTCCTCACAGCTTAAAAAAATTGTGCCTGAACCCAAACAGAGCTGGAAATTCAACATCCAGAACCGAGTTGTTACCATTTATTATTTGAAAGCTGGGACTCGAAAAAAAATGAGAAATGTCACACCAGAACCCAGCTAGGTACCCATTTAACTAAGTTGTATTCTCACTTATGTACTTTTATCCTGAAAGGTAACGTATGAGGGAACTACGTCCAGTTTGAAAGTCAGCATGCAACAGGACTTTTCCATTATTCTCAGACTTATGTTTTGTTGTCATTCACTGTTTTCTTTCATTTTCATTTGCTGTTTGCTTAGGTTTAGAAACCAAAACTATGTGATTAGGTTCAGGAAAATATCACGCTTTGGTTTACACTTTCACAATGGTACCTTCTTGTTTGAATCACGGTTTAGTTTACATGGTTTAGTTTCCACAACATGTTCGAAGCATCCGCTCATCACCTCCGAACCCGATCTAATATATTGCTGTTGGGCTTGAAAAGGAGCTACAGTGAAACAATACAATATTTCAAAGATAAGATGATTTAAAATGATACGTCAGAAACAGAGAATGTGTTTCCCTTAAAACATCTTGTAGAATGTAGTATTATTTTCAAAGAATGTAATTTCTGTAATACCAGACTGGGCCACAAGCCACAGACCCAAGCAGCCCCAGTTACACAGCTTACTGCCATTAACAAATAAATATTAATATACTGTCTTAATGAAACTTTGCGTCTTACCTGATAT